>NW_024962252.1:50788052-51009587 GCF_019238085.1 Lagopus leucura | reverse complement strand
GGGGGGAGAGAGGTGCACTTGTGTTCATTTTATTTTTTTTGTTGGGGGGGTTTCTTAATAGATTGAGAGATTAACATTATGACAAATTGAATTCCTTGGTGCATTTCCTTTCAACTTCAGGAAGAATGTTCTAAGTGAACATAATATATCCTGCATGAGATTTTTTTCCCAACATATATTTTCTAGTATTAAACAGTCAACACCAAAACCTGCTGTGAGTAACCTTCTCTTGGTTCTGTACCAGGGAAAAATGACTTGAAAGATGGCAGAAAATCTGCAGACTTGAAAGAATTTTTGAGCCAGAATACTGTATTCCTTTAAAGAGAAATAAATTTAGTCAATATATTAGATGAGCTTTTTAAAGTTTTTTATCAGGCTGAACGCTGGCCAGATGAGACTTTCCCTCAGTGATCACCAAAGAATTGTAATGGTCTGGCTACAAAGAAATACTTGGCATTAGCTCCCTTAATAAATGCAGCAGTATTATCAGTAATGTGAACAGCAGACATAGTCTTGCACTACAGACAAATTCGTGTGATAAATCTCACCAACTTTAAACGTGTAAAATTCAGACTTCTGTACCTGCTCGTCGTGCTGGATTTTCCTTACAGTCAGTGGAGGGAAACAGGCACTCCTACAGCATAAAACTTCTGACTTAACTGAGACATCTACCCTAATGTGAGTCGAACTGACACTGAGAACAGCCTTTTTCTCTCCTCAATTCAAAGCCAGCACTCAGTGTATTTAGCTCAGCTTTAAACACCTATCCTTCAGCTACCTAATGAAGACAGATTCCACCCTAGCTAAGTTTGACAGCAAAATCAAGAACTTTTATTTGGGAATGAAGGACTTAAGTAAAGTACACAATGCAGAAATCTCAGGTACAAGAGAACATACAGCCAAGCAAGCCTTAGACTGAACAGGTCACATGCTGCTCTAAGTGTAGCCACTACAGGCTCCAAAATCATTACAAGAAGTTGATTAAATACTCTGAATTGTCTACACTGAGCTCTGCACTGATGGTGTCAGTGCTCTCGCTACCTAAACTATTTATTTTAAAATTAGTTTGGCTACCCAGGCTGTGTATATATACCTTTAAATGCAAACCCTGCAAAGGTACAGCAATGAAAACAGAACTCTGTCAAGTCTTCCAGAAACATCCCACCATGATTGCACAGCTGTGAAAACATTAGTCTAAGGAATAAGCTAGGAGAAGGTAATTTAAAGAAAAGATCATTGGGAACAGTTTGTTGGTGTTTTTATCTTCCGTAAGCCTACTTGTAAAAGCTTTACCTGAAGAATATTGAAAATAGTATCTCTTGAAAAATCTAAACACTGTTCAGGCAAAATGTGTTAAGATCGTCACTAAATGCTGGGGCTGGTTTTTTCTTTTTTTTTGTTTTTGTTTTTTTCTATTACAAGCAGTTCCTGGGAAAGCATTACTGGTGCTCAGAGGAAACTCTTTTCTGCATAAATCCTTCCATTGCAGCTAAATGAAGTCTAATCAGTTAATCTCACCAATGTCAGTGGTTTATTCATGGCTGATAGTCTGACGCATCAACCCTCCTGTTAAGGGCTGGTTTTACAATGATATCTTTTATTCAAGATGATGAAGGGAAGAAAATTCTAACAATTCCATCTCTGAGATTAATAACAGTTTCTGAAACTGCATTGCATCCAGTGTTTTCTTTTAGGACACGCTTTGTTCTAGGGAACCCTGTATAGTAGTGGGAAATTTAATATCCTTGAAAAAGACTGGTTAGTATTTTCACCCTGCTTACTTACAGGAAGCAACAATTATTATATAGAGATACACTTGAAGCAAACATGGAAAATGGGGCCTACACTTCTGTAAATGTGAGAAAGCTCATACATATTTTCTAAAATAACATTCTTTCGTAAGGAAACCACTTAAACAATGACATCCCCCAAAATAAAGCTGTGATGTGGGATGAAAATAACTGTACTGTTTCTATGAGCACAGCTATAGTGTGACACTTAATGTCACAGGACTGTGTTAATAGAAAAAGGGACAAGATCCATACATTGGTCAAAACCAGATAAGACTGCAGTATCTACAGACACCTTGGTAGGTAGTTCAGTAAAAGTGTTGTAGCCTTCATGGATAACAGTTTAAGAAAAGTAAGATTTTGGGGAAAATTACTTTCTTTCAGATCTTTACTTGCTGTTTGTATGGGCAGAAAAGCAACTTCTATGTTCAGAACAACTTCATCAGCCATGACCAGTGTTTAGATTGCCTTTTCATTGTTCTGGTAGGCACCTAGTGGCATGCTGAGAGCTGTCTCAGTGAATCAAGCTACTTCATATTTCGCTTTCAGTAAACTAAAGCAGGTAAGATATAATATGCTGGCCACCTTAAACCCTCATGAGCTAATAGATACAGAAACTAGCAAGTCTTAATTTTGTCAGGTACTGTTTTAAGCGTTCCTAGAATGCTGACAGGTGCTCTGTTAGGAGACAGTGATACTTTTTAAACTATATTTAAACTAAAAAGTACTAAAGTAGAGAGGACAACATTAGATATAAAGAGACCTTACATACTTCAGAACCAGTATTTGGAATTCTTAACTCTGATATATATATATATTTTTAACAAATGTATATTTGCTACAATAGAGAGTCTTAGACAGCATGAACAAGGAGTTCCATAGCAGTAGATATTCAATAGCATCCTACATTCATGTGTAAGGTATCGCTGGCCATGTCTCCAATTTTACCCTATGCATTTTAAAACATCCAAATATCTCTGATGCTTTCACTAATCAAAGCATTTGTTTCCTTCCTAAAAAAAAGTAATAATTATATTTATATGTATGTATATGTATAGCTCCAAACTGGCATGGATTTTTTTCAGTTACAATTATTCTTCCTTTTTCTGGTTAAAAATTCTGGAGGAAATTGTTAAATAGCTGTAATAATACATGCATATATACAAATCACACCTAGGCATGAATAAGAACAAAGTGTCTGAGCCACAGAATGAGAATAGCTTGGACTGAGTATGAAAATTTGTCTTTCAATGTAATCTACTGGAAGACTGTAGTAACTGCCAGTTTAAAGAAGGGCAGAAAATATATTGTCAGGATGACAAGAATGAATGATTTTGATCTAAAATGCTTCCTTCCCATCTGTTTTCACTAATTTAATTTTTTATTTTATTTTATTTTTGTATTTATCTGTCTTGTATGCATTAGAGTTTTGCCATTGTTTTTACTGTCTCCCTGCACTAAGAGCACAATGCTAACAGGTTCTTTTTCTAGGTAATGAAAGCATCAAAAGTTGGGTACAAAAACATTTATTTAATTGTTAGTTAACACACTTCTTTTCTCTCTGGAGACTGTGGTTGGCTAACCTGATGGTTGCAGGTACTTTCCTGTGATCCTCATTTCATGTAGGTAAAATGCCAGTAAACAAATTACTGGGGAAGAACTTTGAATCATAAATTATTTTAAGTAGCATCTCAAAACACATAGGGGATTTTTCTTTTCCCATAGAGAAACAACTTTATGCCCTTTCAAAGCCTCTGTGTATAGAGTTGAACTAAAGTTGAAGAAAGACAAGTCCTACCTGTTTTTCTTTCAGAGGAACTTTCATTTTTCTTGCTAGGATATTTTCAGCACAATGCAGAAGTGTGTGTGGAGGGAGAATAAGCAAAAAAGATTGGCAAGGCGTACTTACCACAACTCAAATTGTTTTCTGCCTTCAGTGCTGAAGTTGGAATACTCCAGAATTCATTTTCCCAGTCTACAATGTTTCCTTTCACATCGCAGCTGAGGTTGGCCAGTGTTTGAGCATTCATGGTGAAATTCCAGAGGCGGAAGTTGTAAACGTCCCCATTTAGAGAGCTCACTTCATTGCTGTTAGAGCCCAGCACAAGCCTCCCATTTCCAGGGATAACTTTGCCAAACATATCTGGACAGTATGTATTACGATAGATGTTTTTGGCGTATACACCAATAGTGCCCGAGAAACTATCCCCTATGACACAAAGCTGTTCAAATGTTCCTGTGAAAAACTCCACATTTCGAGGCAATGCGTTGTCCAGTATGCACTGTGTGCCTGAGATGGACAGAAAATGGCCTTTTGTGGTCTTCCCAAAGCCGAAAAATTCTTTTGATGATGCATCAGTATAAGAAAAAATCTTCCAGTCATCATTGTCATCACTGCCGCTCTTGGTTGCTTCAAAGCATAGTGTGAACTGGCTGAGCTCTGGAACCAAGACTGTTTCTGCCACAGATACAGCATCAGTGTCAGGATCCTGGGGAATGATGACCTTCTGATTCCTCAGAGACACAGCAACTAGAAAAGAGAGGAGATAAATTATTTAAATTGAAGGTATTCTCATATAAAAATAAAGGCAGACTGGCAGCGGTTAGTGGGTTTTTTTATTATTTTTTTATTTTATTTTATTTTTTTTTTATCAGTGCAATATATCAAAAGCACACACTGTAGGGAATTTGGCTTGGCAGAGTGTTCAACCTAAAACATGTGGAGTTCCTTTTCAGCAGGGTGGAGAATGCTGCACTATCTGCAGTTAACTCCCCAAGTTGTACCAAGAGCAATATTAGGAAATATTGCCTACTAGTTTACACTCATTTGATAAAACATTTGTTTATTAACATTTATTAATCAAGGAAAGATGTAGTAGGCAATAGAGAAAAACAGTTATTTGGAAAACACAGTATGATTTTTGAAGTTCTAATATTTTGATTACTTGTCTGCATGACTGCATTACACCAACAAAGTTCAGATTTTACTTCTTTTAAATATCAATACTGCATTAGAAGAAAAATTCCTCTACATTTCTTGGCAAACTGAAGCCCTTTGTTCCTGAATTCTGGTAATGAGTTTCTACAAAACATTAAGTATCTTCTCATTTTGTCCTCAGCAATCTTCAGATTCAGCATTGTAGTTACATATCCAGTTTGTATTCAAACTGTTCCCCTTTTGTAAATGTGTTCCAGATTTTGCATGAGCATCTAGAAGTGGCTAGTCCTCTTCTAAAGCAATGCACTGCAGTAAGGGCAGGGGCAGAAGTACTTTGTCTCTAATTTTTTAAGCACTGTCACTTGCACTGGCAAAATAGCAGTTACCAAATGTGAAACGCAGTATTAAATGACATATGATTTTTCTCCATGAAGGTATTAATGACAATTCTGCTGAGTCTACTTTGGAGAAGATTATTTTTCAAAATATAGTGCCAATATACTCAGTTTTATTGGATCCTTATGGCACAAAAAAAATTCTAGTGAATTTCTCCACAGAAAGAAATTTCAGGTTATCAGTCATGCAAAAGAACTGAAGTTAACAAGACCAGATACACAGCAGTAGCCCTTCTTTATTTCTGGCTCTTTATTTCTGTACTATGGCAGATCATATCTCCAGGAAATGTCTGACATCTTCCTAACACTCTAGATATTCTGAAACTGAAATTGGATTTTGCTAGACCTGAAGATAACTGCCACATGAAATGCCTAGTCTTCCTTGGGATTTTTAAATGGTGCCGTGTTACATACAATAACTATTATACCTGCTCCCTTCTGAGAGTGAAAGAAAAATTTTCCATTTGAGAGGGTAAAATATGTGAGAGAAGAGTGATTATTATGCCACATTCTGGAACAAACAGATGAGCTATAAAGATCCTACACATCCACTGTATTACACTTTCTCTTTGCCAGCAGCTGGCAATGAATCTGAGCCCCAGACGACCATATCTGGGCATACATAAGGACAGAATTTGACCAATATATATATCACAGTAAAATAACATAAAGCATTGCCCTTTTATGTGCCAAAACAGCAACTGGACAATGGGGCTGAAGAGAGAAATCCTGGGCTTTTACAGTTACTGGATTTACTTCATAGATTTTTCTTCTTTCCCAAGGGCAAAAATATGTTGTAACAATTTTATAGATAGAAAACGTGCTCAACTTTCCACTGAAAACAAGGGCTTTTTTTTGTGGCTTAATTATACTGTACAGTTCTTTATGTAACATGGAAAGTGTTCCAGAAGTGTAAGGATTCAAGTCTTGAGAAAGAAAAAAGCTCATTCATATGAGCACCATTCAGTTGATGTTGGAATGGTCAGGAGAGTTTTGGACCACCTGGTTACATTTAAACAGTGTAAAAGAAATAAACTGGAAGAAGGAAAGCTGCTGTCCTGGTAGTGAACAAGTCTACTCAACACTGCTGTGCTTCCCAGAGTCAATTGTTGGCACTTTTCCATACAGCAAAAGCACAAAACTGACAAGTATTCTGTACATGTGGAGAAAAAAAAAATCCTGACATCAACATTAGGAGCTCTCTCTCAATCACTTTTGAACAGCCAGTCATCACACTGATGAATTTCGGATGTTAGCATTGAAGAAGATAATTATTCTCTGAGGAAGAATACATATATTCTTGGTCTTTTCATGTAAGAATTTATACTACATTCAGGGTGATGCTAAACTGTTTCTGCTAGGAAGATAACAGCTTTTATATTGGACATATTATTTTTTACTTGTATAAAATGTAAATAAGTCTTGGCAGCTGAAATGCAGCAGAGCGACCAGCAACAGATAGCTCACTGTTCTGAAATCCTCATCTGCATTTACAAAAGTGTTGTCATGACAAGAAGTCTGCTTCTGCTTCTTTTTAGAGCTCCTACCTTACTTGGTTTCAGATCATGGTCTCACATACTTCCCTTTACATACAAGCAAAAATAACTATTTTACAATAATTTGTGGGGAAAACTGCTTTTCTGCCATTTTCTAGCTTCACAGCTTTTAACTGTCCTTCAATTGATACTGGAAGAAATATACCAGCTTTTTTGAGTTTTACCAGTGTCTACACACCACATACCATATAGGCTGCACTCATTTATTGCTGCTGAGTGTATAGCTCATCTATCTGCTTTTGGTGTGTTGCAGGAGGCAACAACCAGGAAAACCAGCATTTGTGTGGGCAGCCAGCTTGTTACGGATAGCAGGATGTGTTCTGCGAAACTCGTTTTGAAAACACTGTTCCACAAATGCTGTTTTATTCACAGCTAATTTCCTCCCCAAACTCATACTGTTTGGTTTTCCCCACCTATATTTTGCTGTGCACACATTTTGTATAAGGATGCACTATGTTTTATTTTAAGTTAAATTTCTAGATAGCAAACTGTTGTGCATCTTTGAATGGTCCTTTACATTCCTTTATCAAACACAAAACTGGACAAACAACTTAATTTTATTATTTTTACAGGTTTGCTTCTAAGACATGAAGGAAAACATGGCTACATAACTATAATATAGTAACCTCTCTGGGAGAAATTCACGATATTGCCTGGGTATCGTGTTCACAATAGTAACAATGTCAGTTAGACAATGAGGCTTTGAAACTCCAACAGTGACCTGAAATGAGAGGAGGTAGCATCGCTGTCATGCCTCTGGGAATTCTCTACAAGAGCAGGAAAGTACTGCTCGGACATCTGCTGTGCAGATGTTTCGTAATTTCAGAGCATGTGTATTGATGATCTAACATCTACAGGCTTTTATAACTTATTTTCTATGAAAGGAAATCACCCATTTACTAAAACTCTTTTTCTGTATTCACTTCCTGGCTAACAGTTGCCATGCAGAACATGGCCTATATGTTATAATTTGTCCCATTTGCATGCAGCCAGCTCTCCTTCATAACATCTGCAGTCAAATTCAAGTTGAGAGTTACCAGTTTGGAGTAAGGAAACTAAATTCAGGAACCTTCGTCAAGGTAGCTTAACAGCAGGCCTTAACAGTGATACCTAAACTAACACACGTGAAACATTTAAATGTAATTTGCTGGTGGAGTTCACTGACACCTTTAGCCACAATGAAGGGTAGCCTTCTTATTCATAATAAAAGGGTATCTTCCAAGACTATTGAACTGTAAGAGTGCTATCCATGAAGATAGGGCACTCTTCAATTTGGCATGGAGGTAATATTTTTGCTTTCACAGAAGTACCAATAGATATGGATATAAAAATGTTTGCCTCCATGGTCCTCTTCTCTTGTCCTCATGTGAGGATAATATTGCATCTTAAATTCCTAATAAAAGTCATTTTATTTGTTAAGATTGAGCAATAGAATAATAAAGAGAAAGAATAAGAATAACACAATAAATCACGTCGCATAATCTGATTACATATCATTTTATATGATCTACTTGATTTTACAACTCCTTTAAACAGAGAAACTAATTTTGTCTTACAATTTGGGAGATTATTTTAAAATATTATATGTGCAATAAGTATTTTGATATTTCTTTTAATGAAAAAGATTTGCTTGTTACTTAAGAGATGGCTGAAAATTTCCTTTCTAGACGACCAGCTGACAGAACATAAGTGTGCTACAGTTGGGCAGTCCCCAGTACAAGGGATACAAACTAAGCAGTGCATTGATTGAGAGCAGCCCTGTGGAGAAAGACATGGGGATCCTGGGGATGAAAAGCTGCACGCACCTGATCTAACATTGGTAGAAAAAAGGGGAATGGCTTTAAACTAAAAGGGGAAATTTAGGTTAGATATTAGGAAAAAAATTATTTACTCAGAAGGTAGTGAGGCACAGGAACAGGATGCCCATTGAAGTCATGGGTGCCCTATCCCTGGACGTGTTTGAGGCCAGACTGGATGGGGCCCTGGGCAGCCTGATCTGGTGGATGGCAGCCCTGCCCACATTAGGAGGGTAGACTTACATGATCTTTAAGGTCCCTTCAAACCTAAGCCATTCTGTGATTCTATGATAAACCAGCAGTATGCACTTGCAACCCAGAAGGCCAACCTGGGCTATCCTGGAATGCATCCAAAGAGCGGTGGCCAGCAGAAAGAATAAGGTGATTGTACCTCTCTACTCTGTCCTTGTGAGGCCCCATCTGGAGTACTGCATCCAAACCTGGGGTCTTCAGCACAAGAAAGATGAGGAGCAGCTGGAATGGGGCCAAAATAGGGCCACAAAGATGATCAGAGGGCTTGAGTTCCTATCCTACAGTGAAAGGATGAGGGAGCTGGACTTCTGAAGAAGAGAAAGTTTCAGGAAGAACTCATTGCAGCCTTTAAATATATAAATGGGACATTTAAGAAAAATGAAGAGACTTTTTATCAGGGCTTGTAGTAACGGCACAAGGGCAATGGTTTTAAATTAAAAGAAGCAAGTGACCATCCTAATGTCCTCATTTATGTGGCTGTCCTTTACTGTTATGTTAAGAACAACTTCTTGCAGTACCTTAACATCGCAAAATAAACATCAGTCACATTTGTCGTCTTCACTGAGGAGAAAAGCGTGGATAGAAAAGTGTCTTTTTTTGCTAGGATTTTTAAAATCTAATCGTTGCTATATATTTAAGAAAATAAAAAAAGGTCAAGGAATACAGGTATCAGTTTTGCAATGACGGTTCATCCCTGAAAGTTTACGTTACAGACTGCAAAAAACCTTGAATAAGTTCTGTATTTTGCATGAACTTCTCCCCATTGTAGGGTGATTCACCACGCCAGTGGTTTTGGCTCTCCTTGTTTCTTTTGGCTAAGAACCTGCTCATTATGGTCTTCATATTTCCGTATGTATGTCCCACTTTTAAAGTGCCCAACAAGAATTGTCTGAAAGGGGCACTGCTGGGCCTACAATCTTTGTGTGATAGACGTGTTTCTAATGCATTAGAGAGATTACATGTCCTAGAATAAAATAATTTACTTTCATCTGCAGAAAAGCAAATTAGTTAAAAAAAACACACATAAGTCTGTAGAATTATCCTTCAGCTTCCCCATTACCTATCCCTCTCAAGGAGCACATGATTCCTTTGTAAAGTGTAATTCCTAATCTGTATAATAACCTGTATAATAACCTGTAAGAAATTTACTTCTAGCAGGATATTTTTTCTGTAAAAGGGATAAAATGGTTTGTGTTTACTTACTTCGTACATAGCTGGCATTAAAACCTTTCTTTTGGATACTGAAGTCGCTTTTAAAAGACACAATCATTTCATTTCCAGTAGAATTATATGACAATCCCTTGGCTGTGATGCCACAAAGGTTCATTGGGCTCTCCCCATTGTCCAATGTCAATGAGTCATAAATGCAGCCCGGTGCTTCTTCAATGTCAAAATCACTGAATGTTAGCTGTATAATGAATCCATGAGGTGCTCGGATGATCCATTTACAAGCTTGGCTGTTGGGATAATCATTTGGATAGCATGGAGAAGTGAAAACTCCGGAGGGGTCAGTTAGCACAGTCCTACAGTTGTAGCATCCATGAGCTGGCAATGAAAACAGAAGGAGGTCAGGAAGAAAGATAATTTAACAGGAAATTAATTGTCAACTCTATGACTGTACGTTTCTATACAGAAAAACATGAAGAAATATGGGGGAAAGAAAGGCAAAAAAACCCCTCATACTTGGTGTGCAAAATGCTGGAGGAATAGCACAGCAAAATACTATTTTACATAAGAATTCCCACACAAAAGGGACAGAAGTTATACTGCTGAGTATTCATTTGTATAAGCTATGTATATCTGCTATACTTATTGGTCCATTGTGCAAACACCAGTGAAGCAAAAACATTTTTGAATTCTCAAATGCAAATGAATACTTAAACTAAAACTTCAGAGAAGATGACTGGTATCCTTTCTATCTTTTGGCTGTTGGACAGATGCTGACTGCTGCTAATATGCAGCTTCATGCCCCGTCATTTTTCCCAGTGGAATGTCCCTGGAATGCAGCAGCACAAGAGATGGGCTGAGGAGCCACAGCAGCAGCATTCTGCAGTGTCCAAGGTTAGTCATCAACACTTCCGGCAAGTGCTTTCCACATCACCCAAAAGGGGAGCAGTGAGCCACAGGCCTCTGAATCAACACCACATTACTGAGCTTCTTCCCATGCTGACTCAGCTCCACTGAGAAGTTTGTGGCAGTCAGGCTTTAAAATATTCTCATCCTCTTCCTCATGCACCTTTGTACACTTGCTGTGCTCCTTCATGAGAATTTCAGGCCCTGCTAATCCTCAGGGATGCATTTCTTGCCCTTTTTACAGTTACCTTGTAGTGTATTTTATGACATTATGAAGATGAGCTGCCTGCTGTTGAAATATGTAAGTTTGCTGAAGCAGCACAGAGTTAACTAGGTGGGAGCAGAATTCTACGAATTGATAACTGAAGAAACTAAGCAGCTCATTTGTACCAAATTACTTTCCAAACATTTCATCAAGCACCAGACTAAGCTAGAAACAGCTCAACAAGTTGTTGTCCAGTTACATAGGGATCAACCCTAAAACAGGAATAAACACAACAAACTTCTCCAAAGTACCCTCAACGTTTCTTTCCACTGCTTGGCTCCTTATGAGTCACATTCATACGGTATTCAGCCTTAGCAAGCAGACCCTGACTCTGGGAACTAATGTGGCAAAAAAAAAAACCAAAAAAGAATACATCTGAAAGGAGAATTCCTAGCAACATTGTGCAGAAGTGTTGCCGTGTATCTTGTGGCCCCTAGAAGGTAAAGAGATTAGTAATTAATTGGATTTTCAAGTCAAATACAGGCTGACTATGTAGGAAATGTTGGAGACTTATTTGAGAGAAAAAAAAAAAAAGATTACCTTAAAGATTTTCAATTACCCCTGGGAATATTTCCCTCCTGAAGTTGGAAACATTATCTGAACAGTACAAGCTGGAGCCTGTGTAATCTAACTTCTCTCCAAATCTGTATAATCAGAGGACTACACTCATCTGTCCTGAAATCTTGCTGTTCAATTTCTTAACCAGAGAGGGAATATTTAATTATTAGTGCAATTAGCATAAATTCAGCAGTTGTTCAAGCAGATGACAGCTTTGTACAAAGCATTTTGCAGAGATACGTATCAGTTTTCAGAGAACAGCCCTATACTGAAGAGAAGAGAAACAAGAAAAGCAGCTGAGTCATAAGCCACAGGTATCCTAGTCCAGGGCAAGTGAGCCTCTACAAGGTGGAGGTTGGCTCTGGAGGAAGCAGCCCTCCAGCCGGAAGACTCCATGATTCGTAATTCATATTCCTGCCTTCATTATTTCTAGGATGAGTGCTACAGTGGCTGAGGATCTGGTAGTATGCTGTACCCACTCTCCTATCCATTTCTGCTAGAGAAGTAAGTGGCACAGAACTATCTGGGCAGTTGAGAGCTTTTGCTATGTATCAACTATGTCCAGATGGACTTGGAGCCAAGGGCTAAGCTGTTATGTTATGAAATCACATATGGGTGCTAAAGCGCTCTCATTCAGCACTGTATCCCTAAAGTATAACTTTAGTGGCATTATAAAACATTGCTGAACTCGAAAAGACTGAAAGAAATGTGGTATTTGTCAGTAAAGGTAGTCTAATGCACCTCTCAAACTGGTAGGATATTGCATTCAACCTAAGACTGGAAAGGGTAGATTTGTCCATCAAAAAGAATGGACTTTCTTAGGAGAAGCCTGACTTCACTACTTTTATTGATCACCATCAGCCAAAACAGGACTCAGCTCTTTTTTATTTATCTTATTTATCTTTCTCCTGAACGATTGCAATTATCTCTAAGCTATTTTTAAAAAATGTCAGAAAACATGGTAAGAATACTTTTATCTCTTTTGTCACTGCAAATACAGAAATGTAGATGTTATTTTACTGATTTTTTTTAAACTCATTTAATCTTTTTTACACTAACGTACTCTCATGTCATTACATCCGTACTGTTTTGCTAGTTTTATAAAATTAATGAAGTTAAAAAAGCCCCTAACTGGAGGTAGGAAAATAAGTACTGCACACTTTACATATGTAGAAGAAACAGATTTGGAGAGGAAAATATCTTTCGCTTTGGCATAGCGGCTCTTCTGTCCATGACTGCAATTTGAAGGAGAAATATCCTGTTTTCATGTAAATGTCCACAGTAGTAAGTAAAAAGGAAAGAAAATAAACAACAAAACTATATATAAACAGAATGGTTTTGAATGGAACTTTTTGCACAGCTTCTCATGAGACAGTTATTTTTCTACAAACACTGCCTATTTTACTCATTAAAGAGAAAAATTGCTGTGGCAACTCTAGGCTGTCAGCCAAAGCTGACAGATATTTTGCAATCCCATTGGCCTGGAGCAGTTCTGAACTGTGGATACTGAATACTTGTTTCAATACATGCCACAAGCATTTCTGCAAGCAATGTGAGATAATTTATTAATTTTAATGGGAATAAATATAGGTATATTTTCTTGGTCAAGAACTCTAACTGCACAGAACTTGCCTATCAAATATTTTGTTATCAACCTAGACCACAGGAAATATACTCTATAGAGTGAAAAAACTTTCACTTTTTTTCCCCTCTTGAATATGCTAAAAAACATCAAATAAACAGCCTCCAAATGCACGGAAATCAAACACTTATTTTCCACATTTCTTACACTGAAAGCATCACACAGCATCTCATTTATTTCCTTCATGGGAATATCCTGGAGAAATAGTTTTCATTTCATAATCATATTATTTTTTTCTAAAGGATTTATGCTTCACTTAATAAATGAGTAGTTAAGAATCGAGTATGACACTGGAACACTATACTAAAAAGTAAAATTAATAAATTCCTCTAGAGAATTTTAGAGCTTTCACGAATGTTACTTGACCCACAAACACTAATGGAGAAGCAGAATTTTCCCTCCTATCATGCCCATTTTGTAAGGACAAAGTTAGACATAGAGATAATGGGAAAAAAATGGCAAGTTTCCATGGATTTTGAGTTCCCAATCTGAGAAACAAGAGTTCTGATTTTCCTTAACTACTTAGTATTTGTACAGCATTTCATATGTCCAAAGCATACTACCAGTGACTTTAAACTCCAACTGGAAGAGCAGTCTGCCAGTCTGGTCCACTGTAGAAAATCAAAAAATGAGTACTTAGTGGCCAGTGGAAAACTATGGTCATAAAAATTTCTTCATCTTTAATAAGAATTTATGAGTGAAGGGGGGTAGAGAATCCTGTTTTCACGGCTGCCAGTTTTTCCTAGCCATGGGACCATTCCCTTTCTTCTGTGAGTCTGTTGCCTATTTCACATATCTACCTTTTAATTTCTACTAAGAGTTAATATTTCTGTGGAACTTTTTCTTATACCATCCTGAATCATCTGAAACTAAAGGGCTAAGGGAACCAGTATGTTATTAATTGAAGAGACCAATGTGACTTACATGACTAATATAGACGTACTTACACAAAACCCATATCCTGTGGAACAAAATTAATAGCCCACCTTGACCCATCAAATGATTTTGCGTTTTTAGAGCCTTGGCACATCCAGTTGAATTAGAGAAGACATCTGTGGACACTGAGATAATGCCATCTGGAAGTGGCTTTCACAAACCATTTGTGAACAGCTGAAACCACAGAGCTATAATGTTGACCACTGGTTTAAAGAAGGAAACTTTCTGTATAAACTCTTCCCATACATTCACACTTCCTTTTTTCCACCTTTTACGTCCAATATACTTCTGCATTTACCTCCAAAATCTGTGCTTACATACATATTTTTATCTGGCTCCGTGTATTTCTCTACTTCTCTCTAGAGTCATAATGTTCCCCCTAAACCTCATCTTTTGCACCATCATATTTTGCAATTACATCTTAGTCAAGAGTTTTGAATTTTACTTCTCTGTATGCTTTCACTTCTACTCTTAGTCAACCGAGGAGAACTGACGGACTACAAATTTTGTTTGGCCAAGAATTTTTTTAAAAACCAAAAGCAATTCAGCTTGGATCACTGCTCAGTTCAGCTCTAACAGCTCAAAGCATGTGAACGTTAGGATCAGAAGTAAACGGTGTCTATAGGGAAAAATATCTGCTCTAATAATTCGTTCACTATACAGTTTATTTTCATACTGAGTTACACTTTGCAATAGGACTTTTCTTTTTCCATCCACTGGCTGTAGCAATGAACTGGCCCCTCTATGCAGTATTTTCCACCTGACAGAAGTGCAAATGACTACACAGAGCGTAGGCAGTAGCACAGGATACCAATGATAGACTGTGTGGGTTGAATTAACACTGTTTTTCAGTATTTTTTTTTTAAATCCATTGAAAGATTCATAAGAGCAAGATTTTGGTATAAAGTTTAACTCTACTTCTGCCTGTAGAGGAGACACGTCATATGAAAATATCCTGAAATATATCTGTAAATATGGGACTGAATTTTCAGAAAACAAAACAAAACAGTTTATATTACCTTATTATATATATATATATATATACTGTCTTATTCAACTAAACAATAAAATCTCCCCTGCTGACAGAATTAGACAAATCCTAAACCACAGACAATCTTAGCTACGCTGTCTAGTACTTCAGAGATATACATATATATACTTACATATTCATGCATTTCGGATTCTTTAAGCATATTGCCTACATTTGAAAAAGTAGCAATTGCAAGTAGTGTCACTTTGTAGTCACACAGAAGTATGTGGAAAGTCAAAAATAGAAATGAAAACTTAAAATCATACACAGTAACATATAAAAAAATACCTATTTTAATGAGCTTTAGGCAACAAAAATTCTTGCTTTATAATAAGCAATTAAATTTTTTCCTATTTCAAAAATGCCATAATAGAACAGATCTACAGAGATACGGCCAAACATTAGGTTAAACATATTTATGACATAAATAGATGGGTAAGTGAGGACACACCTGCAGACAAGTGAGGGGAAGGTCCAAACCACCAAGATGTGGGTGGGCTGGAAAGGCTACAGAACAAACAAACCTGTGTTATTTCAATATGAGACACAAACACTGAACCCAGAACAGCTATCACATAGCAAAGGCTTAATGGTAGCCTGTTTCTTCCATTTAAAAAATGATTTCAGATGTGAAAGGAATCTGTAGATGCACATAAATATCTATATGCAAAATGTGGATAAATTTCTCACAGGTATGTGTCACATCATTCACTCCTGATATAAATGAATTATCTGCATGCTTACTGCCACCTATAAGTTCTACACAAATTCTTACTCAGAGCAGCGAGCATTGCACTCTTCTGCAGTCTCTTCCCACCAAACTACCCTGCCTTCTCTCTGTGTAATGCATAATTTGTTTGAGTTCTTTCTGAAGAAGTACAGATGAGGAGAAGTGAGAGGTTTACTTATGCTTCTTTGTTGGCCTTCCAGACTGTAGAAGCTGTTTGATCTGTCAAAAAGATCTTTGCTTTGCCATATTACACTGGCAAGAATAAAAATCACTTTCACAACAGATAATATTAGCATGCATCAGAATCCTTAAATTAAGCACACAATACTGAGCTTAACTATTTAAGCACCCAAATTTTATTTATTTATTTAGGCTAAATGGAAAAATATAAGAAAAACATAAGGATTCTCTTTGCTATAAATGGAAGGAAAATAAGATTCTTATCTTGACATGCCTGCATGTATAATGTGACAAGGGTGAGGTCACCTTCACTGTCATGTCTTTAGCCCTTAACACTGCCCTCAAAAACATCTGAATGGGGGATCACTACACAGTAGTAGGCACCTTAGCAAGGCAACAGGTGAGGCACTGTGAGGACTCAAGCAGTGAAGAAAACCGTGTTATTGCCCCTAATTTTAACTATCTTCTATTCTTTCTAAAGGAAAAGTGTAATAACTGGACCAGCATGAGCTAACACCCATGCAAGCAGAGAGATCCTATCTGAGGCATACATTGCATATGAAAAGTTAGTAACCAGATGTTTAATTAATTAACATGAACCATTTTATACCTGGTCTAATGTCCACACAACTATTCATAGTCTTTCTTTTTTCCTTCTAGGGGCATATTCTAGATTCCTAGTTTGCTGACTGAATTTATCTGGGGAGAACAAGGGGTTGATATTTTTTTTTTCCCCAAACTGCCACAAAAATAGTTCTTTCCAACATGTGGGTGTTGTTGTTGTTGTTTTTTCTTTCTTTTTTTCCAAAACTACTTTCTTCCTAAAGACAAGCTTTAATTCTAACGCAGCAACAAATTTTCTAAAAACGTCACTAAGTCAAAGTGCCATATTCCCTGTCTTTCCCTCTTGAAAATAAAAACATTATTTCTTTTGCTGGGTTCAACCTCATCCCACCACCCTTTACTAGTAGAATATTACATTAACTTCCAGCTCTGCAAAGGCGTCGGTAGTAGGTTTGACACAGGTTAATATCTGTGTGAAGAAATCAACTTCAGATCACCTTTGGGGGGCTTTAAATTTCACCTGCTACTGAATAATTAAAGTGCTGGTTACAAAACACTTGGCAATGTGGTATAACTTATCAACAAATGAATCCCAGTGTAATTTAAATAATACTCTAAAACATTTCTAAAATATTTATGTTAATATGTGTAGAATACGTAGAATCCCCAACAAGATAAACATTACCAGCTTTTGTGTGAAACCATCTGCATTAGCCAAATTGAAATAAAATAAAAAATCTTAACAACTTTGTACACCTTTACATTATCCTACTTTGGCTGCCACACACAACCAAGTGTTTTTTGCATATTGTGAATATAATAAAAATGCAATTACAAATATATATTTTTTTCTGTTTTATTCTTAGTTTGCAAGTGTGACTTTTGTTGATTTGCAGTTAACACTACTTTCAGTACTTCAGTATTAAAACCCCAGCCTGGACGCTCATTCTGCACTGTTCCCATTGCATCATCTGCACAGTACTCCCTGTACCCAGCAAGAATTGTAGGCCTCCATATTCCGGACTGGAAATAGCATATAACCCTGGTGGAGCCTTTTATAATTCAATGAAAGGCAGGACTGTACTCTTACAAAATATTTCAGCAGTTGGGCTTTGGCCACGGAAGCCAGGAGACACAGAGTTCTATATCCTGGCAAATCATATCAGCTTGTCTCACATCTTTTGCTGATGCAGTATGTCTTTTAAAGGGTTGAACCGGAAAAAAATTTCCTTGCAGGCTAATTTATAGGCACACATGAATGTGTAACTGCTGTTTGTGAAGTCACTTATTATTCCTGCTTCCTATTGCTCTAACCCTGCTTTCTAGATTATTTAGAAATTAAATTTTTACTTAAATTAAATTAGAATATATATATTTTTCCTCTCTTATTAGACAAGAATAGGGTTTTTAATAAAATTACGTGGTAAATGGAAAACTGATAAAAGACAGTATTTTTTCATATGTTACATTAGCCTGCGGGACTCCAACCAGAAAAGCATTAAAGCAGGAAATATAAAATTCAGAAAGCCAACAGACATTTTGCTAAGTATCTAGAATACTTCAGAATCCCTGAAGACACACAATAATTAATAAGAACGGATATAGCTACAGGAATTTTAGATTTCACAGCTTGTACCTGAAACTAATCTGAAACAGCTGATCAAGCAACGTATCAATAGCTCCATCCCAGTGGCTAAGATCCACAGAGTAGTCTGAGGCTCTGGGACATAAGTGCCAGTGCTGCTAAAGTCTTAGACTAGCCCCTGGATCCAGGGGGTTCATCTCCAAACCATTCCTGGGCATGGCTCGGTAGCTGGCACAGGCCAGGAACCATTCTGAACCTACAGCCAAATATGGCTACCAAGTTTTCATAACCGTGAGAATCCGGACACTGACTGAATTGGCCTAAGAGGCAGAGTACACTCCTGGGCCAGCACATGTGTGGGAAAGGGAATGTAACCATGAGAGGCAGAGCCCTAGGTTCTATTTCATAAGTCTTATGTAAGAGCCAATGAAACAGGTATTGCTAGAAGTAGTGTAAATCAAGAAGCAGCAGGTAGTAGTACATCCTATTTCCAGCACAATAATCACAGTTACCTTCCAGGATACACTTGATATCAGTAACCTTAATAATGCAACAAAAATCAGGAAGAACAAAGCTTACTTTTAAATCTGAGGTTAAGTTTAGAAAAGCAGAAGTAACGAGTAAATTACTGAGTCATGCAGCATTTACCAGAAAACACTAGCAGCAAGCTGGCCTTTCACGAAAAAAAAGCCACTCACATAAGCTGTGAAAAAGCTATATAGCATGGTTCTACATTTGGAGAGCGTTTAATATTTGTTTTTTTGTAAGTAGATTTCTAAAAGGCAGCAGAGCAATTCGTAACTCTTTCTTTAAGGGATATATACAGTGGACTGGAACCTAACACTGGCTTTAGGTTCTTGTTTGTTCATACTGCTGAGACGTTACTGGGAATTACAGAATCGCAGGGGTTAGAAGGGACCTCAGCAGATCATTGATTCCAACCCCTCTACTAAAAAGGTTCCCTATAATAGGTTCATTGCGCAAGTAGGCATCCAGATGAGTCTTGAATATTCATCTCCATACAAGGAGGCTCCACAACCTTTCTGGACAACCTGTCCCAGTGCTCCATCATCCTTACCATAAAGAAGTTCTTCTATGTGTTATTATGGAACTTCTTATGTTCAAGTTTTAGGCCATTACTCATTGTCCTATTGCTACGTGCCACTGAGAAGAGCCTGGACTCATCCTTTTCCTTTCCTCTCCCTTTAGATATTTATAAGCATTTCTCAGATCCCTCCTCAGTCTTCTTTTCTCCAGGCTGAACAGACCCAGATTACTTAGCCTTTCCTCATACAGGAGATGCTCCAGGCCCCTTATCATCTTTGTGGGCCTCCTGTGGATTTCCCGTCTTTTTTGAACTGAGGAGCTCAGAACTGGGGAGCTCAGGACACAGTAGTCTAAACATAGCCTCATGAGGGCAGAGCAGGGGGGAATGATCACCTCCCTTGACCTGGTGGCTGTGCCCTTTTTAATGCACCCCAGGATACCACTGGCCTTCTTGGCCACAAGGGCACACTGCTGGCTCACTGCCAATCTGTTGTCCACCAGGAGCCCCAGGTCCTTCTTCACAGAGCTCATCTCCGTCAGGTCATCCTCTAATCTGTACTGATGCATGTGGTTATTCCTCCCCAGGTGCAGACTCTACATTTGCTCTTCAGAGACTTCTCCACACTAGCACCCTCTCAAACAGAATCATTCAGGTATTGACACGATTTGCTACATGACAGATCTCCAATACGTAACCATAGTCTTGGGAAAGTAAAGGTCGATGTTTTTTATCCTCTTAAAGGGGTATGATAGTGCTATATAGGGATCATTAGGAATTCATTGTGTTTATAGATATTCCATTTGCCCCTGGAACTCATTTCACTCTGAAATTCTGTAGGTATTTATTTCTCTCGGGTTATCATTGCCACTAAAAGCTCTGACCCCTCTTGATCATTCTAGCATACTATATCCTACCTCCTGATAGCAATTGACTTTATCACAGCAGTAACTCCAGCAGATTTTAATTGATCTGGGAAATTGAGGGAACCAGCTACAATAGGAGAAAATATGTTCAGAGCCAGGGTGGGGGCCCTGCACTGCCTGTTTCCCCTTAGTTGTTTGGTTTTGTGCCAATGAAAATTGAAGTGGAAACAAACACACTGACTGGGTAAATTTGTCCTGACCCATACGAGTGGAGTTCACATTGTAGACAAAGTTATGGATTTCCCCCAGAGGGAGGGGGTAGTGTGAAAATCCTGTGTTACACCCATTGTAACTTAAGAATATTTTCATTGGCATTCCTGTGATAATCTTATAAAAATAACAGAATTGACTTGCTAGTTTTGGCCTGAGCTGGATATTTTCCTCAAAGTAACAGAAGTTTGGGACAAAGAGTGGCATTGAAAATATTTGACAGTTCAGCTTATATTTACAGGTTTGAAAAGTATTAACAAGTAGGTCTACAGGATAATACACTACTTATGCAGGCTGACATACACATTAGTAAAGAGAGGACTAGGTCAGGAAAGAAATCGAGTGGGAAAGGGGAGACTTTTTTTGTGGGATTACTATGTGAAATACAATGGTTTCAAACCGCGTATGACAATCACAGATCAGGCTGAGATTTACCAAAATGGTCACCAAGCATGTTTTTTTTTTGTTTTTGTTTTTGTTTTTCCACTTCAACAAGAAACTCTGATTCTCTAGTTGCTGCAAAGGGTCATATCCACTACTGGAGTAAATTCACAAGCTCAGTTATTTTCATTGTAACAACCTGTATAAGCTGAGGAAGCACACAACTATAAATTCTTGGGTATCATTCATGCAAACAATTGTCATGCTTGCCTGAGAAACTGTTTAGGAATGTCAGCAAAAATGAGTGGGAAAAAAGCTGGGGAAACAATCTTTTAGTAAGAAGTGATTTGTAGGTATTTCAGAACTCACCAGCCTGCACAGACGTGGGGAATAATGCAGTTAAACCTGGGCTGTAAAAGTTTGTCACGCATTTGCATACAAGAAACATATTTATTCTATACACGCGCTAGACAGTGCAGATATTGTTAGGTTTGAATTTCTGGGTAATGGAATATTTTGTGGAGGCAGAAGACACTGCCTCTTCAATGGGTACGTTAGGCTACATATCTAACATATAATAATAATAGAACATCCTAAGCAGCTTCCATTTCACCCCTGGTATGTTCAACATCTTATATTGCTCGTAAGATTACAGTTCACTTGCAGAGTTTTGTTTCCCAGGCTGCAAAGTTGGAATGTCTTTTCTGGCTACTACTCAGTACTCTAAGTAACACTTTCAACTGCACAAAGGACTCCAGAAAACAAGAGTTAGGAATTTTGTTACACAGCAGTCAACATAGTCAATGATGTTCTCTAATTTTTGAATGTTTATGAGCTGGATTTTGGCTCAATAATTTTCAAAGATTTTTTTTTTTTGTAGCTATCCTGTAAAATTTGCTGCTAATAATTTGGATCTTTTACAGCACAAGTGTAAAACTACTTTGATATGATTTGCTGGTATTCAACAAGATTCAGAAATGGCATATAATTACTTTGCACTGGAATTCACTACTAGAGCAATCCCAAGGCATTCCAGACATATTGGAAGATACCTACTCAAAAGCCATTTCTGATGATGATTCTTTTTTAGGGTCTCACAATCTGTCCTTACAAAGAGTTTTCAAACTATCTATTTTAATACAATTTGAGGCATATTTCAATACCTCATTATTGTCTGGGTTCTTTCAGGAAGCTATAAAAAATAGATGTTGTCTATACTTTATCTGTCTCATCCAATCGTCATGTAAGGGAGGAGAAATCTAAGTCAAAATATTTGTAACGTTTTGATTTACAAAACATCACAAAAGCAATTCAAGTTCTTCGGTTACACATAATGAAACACTATCTTCTCCACCATCACAGAAAATCAGTCATAATTTCTCATTATAAAGATAATAATATGTTCAATATTAACGCATCTTTCTTGCCCAGATGAGATTATGGTGTTTCTATCAGCAGTAGATACAGAAGGGAATGGTATATATATCTCTCAAAATAGCAATTCCTTCACTGCTATTTTACTTATTTCCATCCCTAATTTGTATTTCTCCTTTCCATAACAGCAGAAGAGGAAAGATAATGAATGCAAACAATAAAGTTAAACTGTCTAGAGTCTCCTTACTTCCTCCATTAAAATTACAATAACTGATTGTTGTGTATGCCTGAACCTTTTATTTTTGCCAGTCTGAGCTGTGTGACTTACTTTTCTAACCTCCATACAGTTCTCCAGCAGCTCTAGCCACTGAACTCCCACTGTTCATCACGAAGACTTCATGAACCGAGAAGTCTCCCTGCACATTCCAATGCTTTTTCCAATTCTGTTAGCTTTTCCTACCAGTTCCCTAGAGGAAAAAAATTCCTTTTCATCCGGATGAATGAATTTCAAAATTAGAAACTTGTTTCTGATCCAATTACATGCATTTAGATTCTTGAGAATGTACAACATATGCCTCACTTCTCCTTTTGTGCATTGCTTCTTTAATAAAAATAAGAAAACAAATACAAAACTATTGAATTAGAAATAAATAACAATAAAATAAATAAATAATCTGTGTCTGTTTCACCAAGTATGGCTGCTCAACGTAAATAATAAAAAATATTTTCTTCAGTAAGAAAACTGTGATAGGTTTGACCAAGTTTTGCTTGAGAATTTGGTAGGTTTCAAAATGCTTTCAGTCTTGTTTTACTATTTGTCTCCATCTTAACTAATATGTCTCTAGATATTGATGTGATGTTATTAATACATCTACTACAGGTTTCTATGTTCAAAACACGCATCACATCTAATTATGTAATATTAGACAGCTCCAGCAGTCAAATATCAAGAAAACTCTATTTTTTACTGAAAGAGAAATTCTGAAAATAGACTTGTGACTTCTTGTTCCCCAAATCAGAATCAGCAAATTGTTCAGCTTGAATATATTAGAAGAACAAGACTTTCTTATTCTCAAACAGAACTTGCTTCTTGTGAAGGAACTTACTTTATTTTCTGCAATGGTTCTGCAGTCATCAGCATTATTTGGAAACAACATCTAAAACACTTGCTACTTAATGGAAACTGCAGAGTTTTACAATTGACTGGCTTTGTAATTTCTGAAACCAAACCAAGGCAATCAACCAAAGGAAACTTCTTTCATAAATCTGTTATTTACATATAAAGTAGACAGGAAAAAGGTATTTTGTTAGCTCTGGAGGCACAGTTTAAGGAGGTTTTAAAAGATTAGGAAGTATAATGACAGGTGTACAGTGTTCCTTGAAATGAGACAGGAAGTGAGTACGAGACAGAACTTCATGTCATCATCCTCCTATAAAAGCAAATGGACAAATTGTTCTCTTAATAATGACTATACGCTAAAATTTATAACCAGTGACTGTACCTTTACTTGACCTTTAACACATTGTACTGCATTAATTGCCTTAACTATTCATGCAATTATAGCTGATTCCCAGTTTGCTTTCATTCTCCTTTTGCCTGAGATGATCTTAAAATATTTTCCTGAAATATAAAATTCTGCTTTTATTTTGTATTCAACAAAGCACTGGAGTTCAAGTAAGTCAACATATGTCATCATCCCAAAACTTAAAATCCTTACTTTGAAACTTTTCAGCTAGGAGTTCTAGTAAAACTCATCCTCAGAAGACACCAGTGGCAGCAATGCTGCCAGTATAGTTTGTCATTACAGTTTCACTAATTCGCAAGGAAAGCCTATTTCAAGGCCATGGTTAAAAAGCGTTTGCTCTTATTTTGAGCTGGATTTTGTTTACCCATTTTATCTGTTGTTGCACCCAAAATACAAACTAATAGTGATACAAAAGTATCTGATTAATTATGATCTGTCAACAGCATTTAATATCTACGCAGAATATCTGATCTCTTCTGAGATTCCACAGTTTGACTGCAGGTTTGCTACCGTTAAAACTTTAAAAACCTCAGAGACTGAATTCTTTAAGATATTAAGCCCCGGGCCTTCCAGCTGGCATCCTTATTGATAACTAAAGTAAAACAGGCTTAATAAAGAGAGCAAACAATAATCTACCTCTAATATTGAACACTCAACTCTGAAGTGCCATGAGTGCTTACAGTTCCCACTGCTTTCACATTACTTACTTTTGATTATGCTTTTTAATCACCATTACTTAAAATACTCAAAATCTGGAAGTTGGTGATAAAGTAATCTTTAAGTTGGCATTTCAGTCAGCAAAGGTGCAAGCCCAAAGAAGCAAATATACCAACATGCCTCTGAAAAAGAGGGAGGGGTATTCTGCATCTTAAACATGGATTTACTTTGCAGACAGTAACAAGTTAGAAACAAACAGCTGAAGAGCAGTATGTTTTCACCCACGATTAGAGGGTTGTGATTGTGCAGAGGTAACAGTAAACTTAGGAGGCAGAATGCAATGGGACAATCTCAGTATTATGACATAGAATAATATCCAAGTAATTTGCCATGGGTAAAAGTCTATTAAAATGCTGTGGAATATAAAACATCTGCCAATTGCTATGGCACAGACTACTGCCACTACGGTATATTACCAGTAAGACCTTTCGCAACGTGCTAAGTAGAGCACTAGGTATTAAGCTTACCTCATATGGTAAATAGAACAAAGCAGCATTCTTCAGGCTCTGCTCTCTTCTCTTACTCTTCTCACATACGTTGTGTAGCCAAAACTATTAAGCTGCGAACTGTAAACTTGGGTTCATAAACGAACCTATTTATGACTTTTATCTCAGCTCTTGTATGACTTATCTTAATCATTATTTCTCTGTATTGAAAATTCACTTCATGGGTTAATGAAGCATATCAGTAAAGTGTTCAAAAGCAATCTGAGGAGCCTGTTGTGAATAGTGTCTGTCTCCCAAACTTGCACCCTATCATTGTGTCAGGAACAAAGTTATGACAAACTCTGCTCACTGTTGTCCACTCACATGTTCTAGATACCTTTTTTTAAAACAAAACTAGATAGCTTCAAAAAATATCTAGATAGTTTTGAAGAACGTATTTAAACATATATACATTTACTGTTTAGGTATTGTATATACAAATAACGTGTCATTTATCAAACACCTTATTCTTTTTTTTTACTTTGAGATTCTATGTTTACCAGAAGCTTTACTGCTTTCATGGTCCTTTATAAGACCGTCTAGTTTTACACTTCATCCAAGCACTTAAAATTCCAAGCAACGTTCTCAATTGCTCGCGGTGGAATTTGGATCAAACGCTCTAGACTCATACATGAAAAACTGTAGTTGATTGTAAAAGAACCTTATGACCCAACTGGTGGCCATACATAGTTCTTGAAATGTAAATAAATTACCTACTTAACAATCTAAATACACAGAATTTAACAGAAATAAAGAGTGCTTAAGGTGTTTGTCAGGCAACAGACTGGAGAAAGCTCTTCATATTACTTCACTAATCTTTGGTGTTAATTTTGAGTCATTATTCAAGGTATACAGAGCAAAGACAAAGCCAGCACAAACAAGAAGTAATCTCTCAAATTATCCCAGTAGTGTTTCTCTATACCTCTACTATCAGTCTGAATGCAGAAAATAACAAATATTTCCAAAGGAAAAAAGGAAAACAAATGCAAATCCCAGTTCAGGCAATATGTTATCTTCACAAATGTAGGGCCAGGAAAGGCAAAAAGTGGCCTAAATACACGTAACTCTTATTTTGTGAGTCCTATCTGTAACTCAAATCATGAAAGGAAAGCTAACAGCGTGGAAGATACCCTAAGGCATTCCATGGCACCACTTTGCTTGCTATATGAACATAGTATTTTACTCACATGGCAGTGAAACAGAAAATGGCAGGCAGAGATTAGGAAGAAGCATATTAATCCTGCCATGCAGATCTCCTAAAACATAGCATGCTTAGCAGGCTGGTTAAGTATTCCTTGCCATGCCATGGCATGATTTTTTTAGCAGGCATATTTCACTCATGCAAGCAAGAGAAGAATGAGTCATGAACAATTTAATAACAGCTCTGCAGAAGTTAATCCAACACCATCTCTGTGGCAAAACTAAGCAAGACAAGCTGTCAGTATTAAGGAACAAGGAGGGAGAGTACAAAACAATCATTAAGAAACACAGAGTAAAAGAGGATAAAGTCTGTATAAACAGGAAGTAAGGGAAGTCTTGCATTTCACCCTGATTGCAGCGTATAATTGTCATGGATAATACAAATTAAAACAACTCCTTTTAAACTGCTTACATACACAACACAGCAGTCGTTGTATTCTGCATACTGTCACATGTACCTAGATCCAATTTGCCACAGTCCTGTGAGAGTGTCATCTCTTCAATGAAAATCAGAGACTAAGCTGTGAACAGTCACATACTCTCAAGGCAGAATGTTAAGACAAATCATCTGAAGTTTATTTTGGTTTTTGACAGATAACTTTAGTTAGGCCTAGGTTTTTTCTCAAGAGTTCAGCCAATAAAACTTTATTTTTTCTTTCTTCTGGATTTTCTTAATATGTACTCTCAGTAACTCAAATGAAACACAATAAAATGAGCTCTGTAAGTTACGGAAAATATTCCCTCTTATTCTAAGTACTGTAATTGACTCTAGTACTAAGATCTGCAAAACAGCTGCTTTCCAAGAGTTAAGGAATTATCTTGTCTAATTTCTTAAAAGAGAAGGGGTATCCCAGATCTCACTGCACTTATTAAATTAAATATTTTAACTTATTTTAATAGCTGTAAGGCTGACACTAGCACCAATCATTGCAAATTTTTTTTTTCAGTGGAAGTTACATACAGGTTTGAGGAAAAACACAGGGAAGTCAAGTCTTTGGTGTACAACACTGTAGCTCGCTGCGTGCACAGAAACTGGGAAAATTTTTAGTATCTGTAGATACTAAATCTAATATGAATGTAATACCTGGTTGACCCATCCAGACACATTAATATAGTGTAGCAAAAAAACAAATGGAAAATTTAAAAAGTGTCTGTTGCTAAACAGATATCACAATAAGTAGCATAGGAATAATTGAGTAGAAAACCATACTTCTATAAAAAGTGAAAAAATAAGAAACCTTCTTTGAAACAAAAATTTGTGAAATAATTTCAGATAAACTACTTCAAGTCAATCAAAACTTGCCTTTAAAACTTTTAGACAAGTCTTTTTAAAACAATAAGGTTAATTCAATGACTCAAATATTTACTTGGAATTTTCAAGACAGTATTTTTATCCATCATTAAAACAGCATGGAGATCTTCAAAAGCTGTCTGGACATGGGCCTGGACAGCCCGCTCTGTGCATTCCTGATTAAGCTGGGCTTCGGATCAGATAACTCCCAGAAGTCCCTTCCAATCTCAGCCATTCTGTGATCCTGTGATTTCATTATTTGAGCTAGAAGTTTTATCCTGTTACATTTCTTCAGAAGTAATAAATGTGAAAATCAGACAAAATAATTTCTGTTAGCAGGCATTGAGCCAAGCTACCAAAAAAATATGAAACCTAGTCTTTTAGCAATTCACACTATTTCACACTAGGTTTGTATAAACTTTCCATTACAGAATTCACTGTAAGGAATGATAAAAAGAGACAACAGAATAGAAAACAAGCTTGCATTTTGTAAACACAATGAAGATCTTAAACTAGTATCTGATCACCAAAAAGTGAACTTCGTGAGGCAAGAGCAAATTATGCATACATTTCAGTTTCAACAAAAAACCAACATATTTTTAATAAAAACAATCAAATTTAATAACAGCTCAGTTCCTGATCCAAACAGTTTTCCTGAAATTGTGATATTTTCTTTCTTCTTTTAAGTTCTCTTAAGCATTATTGTGCAGTACACTCTGTGGAAAGACAGATGCTCTGGAAAGCCTTCAGATGCTCTATATAGCTTTGCTGGGATTCTTATTGCTGAAAGGATTTCTCCATCAAGGCAGTTCCCATCGCTTTCTGCATTCAATCTCAAGAACAGCCACAACAGGTTTTGACAGTATACTGTACTAAAGCAATTATAGCATTTTATAGCTTGTGATAATTGAATAAATATGTTCAAGCCGCAATAACTACAAAAATGAAAATTATCGTAGTAGCATTAGTGGTAACCACTTACATATTTTTTTACTAATATCTGGATCAGTAATGAAAATTGCAGAACACTGTCTGATTGTCTAAGATTGAAATGAGCCAAACGCTTTCTTTCCCAGGTAAGTTACTGAATAGACCCTTACAGGTACCCACTCATCTTCATGTTACGCCATATAAACAAAAAGGTTAATGGTCTGATCTAAACGATCATGGAATTGTGACTACATCTTCCACTATAAAATCACATGCTGCACTGTGGCACTGGAAGAAATTGTGGCACGCTAAACACTTTTTTGACTCATTTGATAGATCTGCTTCAGTTTGAACTCCAGACTGAAACAAAACGAACTGCCAGCAGCAGTTTTAAGCAGCTTTTATTTACAGAAATAGCAGGAGAGTGTGTTTAGGCAATCAAGGAACTTATGGATTTAACACTAGGTATGACTTACAGACTTTCACCAGAATTGTCATCTTTAATTTATGACTAAGCAGACAACTGCATCTTTTTTATTTTTTTAGAACATCTTAGTAGTTCATGAGTTTTATCTCCAGATTTGATTCTACAAACAAAATAAATTCGAAATTATAATGGAGTCAGATTAGGAATGTTGCATCCTAGAAAGAATTTATAATACCGACTTTCCAAATAGAACACATCAATAAAATCAAATCACATCATGTTTATGTTCAAATCTTTTGAATGTTCTTCATCTTAAGAACAGTCTTAAATTTTCTGTCTGTGGAGAAGGGATTGTGTTGAAGCAGGGTTGATGAATATATATAGGTTAAATGCAGATGCAGTGAAGAGGTCTGGAAAGCCAAGCCTGCAGCATCTACTGCGTTTTATGAGATGTCACATCCTGATAAAAATGCTGTTATGTGACATAGTTGGAGAGTGTAATAACTGTGATGTTTCTTTTTTATTGTAACGTGGTGAAGGGATATAGAATAGAATGAGTACATTGTTCACCTTTGTTGGTATTGTAATGATCTGTTGATTTTGATGTGAGAAATTTTTTGTTGTTGATGTGAAGTCTGCGATAATTATGTGATGAATATTGGTAAATGTATATATTAATATACAAAAATATACAAATGAGTATTTTAATATATGTTGTGGTTTAATCCAGCTGGCAGTTCAGCACCACACAGCTTTTCATTTATTCCCTCTGCTCACAGCACAATCAGGTAGAAAATAAGTGAAAAAAGAAAGAAAGTAAAACTTGTGTGTTGAGATAAAAACTATTTATGAAGACAAAAAAGAAAATAAAAAAATAGCAATGGTAATAATTATATATATATGTAAACATATATAGAATCACAGAATCATAGAATCACCAATGTTGGAAAATACCGCCAAGATCATCCAGTTCAACAATCCGCTTATCATCAATATTTCCCATAAGATCTTGTCCTTAAGTACAATGTCTAAACATTTCAACACCTGCAGGGTCAGTGACTCCACCACCTCCCTCAGCAGCCTGTTCCAGAGCCTAACTACTCTTTGGAGAAGTAGTATTTATAATGTCCAATCTGAATCTCCCCTGGAGAGGCTTGAGGCCTCTGCCTCTAATCCTATCACTAGTTACAAAGAAGAAGAGACCCAACTCCCAGCCCATCACAACCTCCCTTCAGTTAGTTGTAGAGAGTGATAAGGTCTCCCCCACGCCTTCTCTTCTCCAGACTAAATAATCCCAGTTCTCTCAGCTGCTCCTTGTAAGATCTGTGCTCCAGACCTCTCACCAGCTTTGTTGCCCTTCTCTGAACACACATCAGGGCCTTGTCTTTCATGTAGTGACAGGCACAAAACTGAAGACAGTACATAAATATATATATATGTCATATGTATACATATGTATACACACACACATTATTTTGTAAATACAGTTATACATTTGCAAAACAAACTGTGTACACACCACACAATTGCTCACCACCAGCTACCCAATGTCCAACTAATGTCTGAGAAGCCAACTCTCCCAGTTTTATGAATGATGTCATCTAGTACGAAATTCCCGTATAGGTTTAGGTCAGCTGTCCTGATTCTGTCCCATTCCAGCTCCTCGTACCTGCCCAGCCCCTCACTAGTTCAGTGAACATCAGTAGAAGCTGAGAAAACTGAATTGGCCTTGGATCTGTACAGTGCTGCTCATCAACAGTGAAAACACTAATGTGTTATCAACATTGTTTTTTCTCCTAAAGCCAACAAATAGCATCATACCGGATGCTCTGAAGATAATCAACTCTCACAGAGTAAGCCAGGACAATATATTTAAAAGAAATCCCCACCTCCTTCAGAAAGTGCCACACATTCACTCCCCTTTCTTAAAGGCTGTGAAACCACCTTGATCTATTTGAAGCAGATATATGGCTGCGCTATTGCCTATAGCAGACTTCTACACAAAGCAACCTGTCTACTCTGCCCAAAGCTGGTGTTTCTCCCAGGACATTGTTGTCAAGAGAAACTGAAAATATTTCATTCCAAAATCTGTGACAGGAAATCACCTTGTTCTAGTTATACTCCACAACTCTTAATACAGAAGCCATATGGAATGTGTATTATTTCATAGCAGATGACAATGACAGTAAGATAACAATTGTCCCAGTGTACAAATTTTTTAACCTTGCAAAGCCCAAGTGATAGTAAACACTGTAGAGGACCAAGACACTGTTGGAAATAAGCATATTAGAAATAAATATGTTACAACATTCAAAAGTACATGATTTTCTTCCTTTTTGGCAGTAAAATACCATAATTTTAGAATAGAAATGTGATAAAATCACATCAGAAAAGATTTTGTCCAGGTATAAAGAAACTTCTTGCTCATGAGACCTTCCTTGCATGCAAGTGATCTCCTTAGTTTTAAAATAATTCTATGAAGAAAAATTCTAGCTATAAATCATACCCACGATCTTACATATATTTAGTATTGATGAAAAACGCCTTTTTTCTTTGTAATGGTGACAGCCTCAAAGAATTTCAAAGTCTAACAGCTTAAATACATTAAACAATTTGTGTACTCTTGTTCACACTAGATTTTCCTATACTTACATATTCTTTAAACCATTTTTGTTATTCCCTGTAAATGCAATACTTTCTATTTCATCTAAAAGTTACAAGCCTTCCTGTCCTGAGAAAACAATCACTTTCCAGGAAGTTATAGTATCAGAAGTTTCTTGGCTTTTGGATTTACTAAAAGAACAGAAGTAGCATAACAGTATTATTTTCCACTTAGAACTGATTTCTGCACAGTCTATCAAACAGAAAGATATATAGAGCTAGTTGATCTCTGAAATGGTCATCAATAAGAAATAGCCTATTCTACTTATCTGACCATATCTATGTCCATACAAGGTTATGCAGAAAGTGCTTCATCCATTTGGATAGCAATTAGACTCATGACCACCAGATCTGCACTGCGCAGAGGTGACAGGCTTGTCTCTACACTTGCGTGACAGCATGTAACAATGTGGTGAATTGCAGATGATTTTAGTTCCTTCTGCATTCCAGTTTATTCCTGTCTCTTCTGCATTTCAAAAAAAAGAACAAGAAAAAAAGGCAGAAATTCAAGCATTCTTTTTGCAGTGACACTTGTGCTCTGAGGGAGTTTTATATAAAAAAACATACAATATATATGTTTTATATAAAAAACATACAATTCCTTCTTCAAAATGATTAAAGCATGGTCTATCCATTCACTATAATTGAAAAGGTTCTTCAACTAACATTAACAGTTATGATCTACAAGAGTGGTTCTAGTATAAAGTCATAATGAGGAACTACCACTCAAGTGAGCTGCTCAAACCTTTTGTTACAGTTTAATAATACTAGAAGTACCACTCAGTCTTTTCCACTGGTTGTCAACGTGAACAAATACCATGTTATTTTTGAGACAGTTCAACCAGCCATTCAACCTAAAGATCTGTTAATAGCATTAATATCTGTAAAGGTTGCTAGTAATGGGTGGTCAGGTAAAGTTGGCTAACTCCAACCTTATTTTTCTCCCTGGCCACATTAGTGCCTCAGTCACAACAAAGGATCTGTGAGATAAGACACATTAGAATTAGTGAATACCTGGATAAGTGAAATGTGTTTTGGAGAGTCAAATGTTTCTTTACAGTGACATTCTGTCTTACAAGCCTCTTGGAGTCCTCTAGAGTTGCACTACTTGCGTAAATGTGACAGTTTACTTAGATATCCAGAATGTTTTCAGCAAAAACTCTTGCCAAAGACTTTAAAGGAAGCTAAGCAGTCATTACATAATTTGGAAAGTTCTAGCATGGATAAATAATTGGTTAAAAGGTAGAGCGTAGGAGTAAACGGGAATCTGTAAAAAAGCAAGAAAATAACCTGCGGAGTTCCACAATGGTATTTGCCTGGTTCCCCCTCAGTTAACATATCTAGAAAGCAGTAAATGAGCACGAAGTTTGTTGATGATAGAATGCTATTCAAGATAGTATATTCCCTAAAGGTGAACTGTAAAGAAGTGCAGAAATAAGTCATTTATAAAAATGGAGTGACTAGGCAATAAATCAACAAATATAATTCTGTCTAGTTAACTGTAGACAGAGTCCTGAGTGCACTAAAAGCCTTTAACTGGCTTTTGGTTCTTGCTGGAGCTATGCTGTATGTGCATCTGTCTCTGGTTCAGCCTCCAGCCTGATGACTCCCTGGGTGGACCCTGCACCCAGTTCATCACCTCATCCTGTCTTTTCATCCTGCTCAGACACTGTGGGACTGTGCCTGGTCAGCGAGTGGCGTGCTTGCTCTGAGATCACCTAGATCATTCCCTCTCTTAGAATACTTTACTCCTGCCATTCCTACCTAGCTGATAATCCAGGGCATGTGGGAGTGCCCCAGCCTTTGCTTAAATCAAGACCTTGAGCCACATGTGAAGGGTATATGGGCAGAAGTCCCAAGTGGAGATGGTCAAGGCAAATGAGGGAGTAGTCAAATACTCTTCAAGCTTGGAAAGAGATAGATGGTGGAAATCTGATAAAAGTCTACAAAAAGTCTGTGGATTATAGCAAAAAAAGGACAGGGGGAATATCTACTCACTGTCTTCCATTAGACGGGGGCCAACAAATAAAGCCAGGTTCAAAATAAGCAAAAAAAAGTGGTTATTTGTGCAGCAGGAAATGAACGCATGGCCCTCCCTGCCTCAAGATGACTATAGATGTGAGGGTTCAAAAGAAGACTGGGCCATTAGTTGGCAGAAATCCATCTCTGGCTACTAAACAATCCTCAGTGATATTTTCATTCCTGAAATGAAGAGTCAGGGGAAAGGTGAGTTTTGGGAGGAAGCAATATGAACATAAGTTATTGTAATTCTTATATTCCAAGTGCCCATCTATGACTACTGTGAGATTCTTTGACTAAACCCGTAGCAGATATACTTTTGTTCCAAGGGCAGACAGGGATCAGGACAAAGTCCATAGTTATAAAACATTTAAATTATTTGATTACTTGTAATTCAAAGACTGAAAGTTATTAAACACGTAATTTCTGAAAGACTCTTTTGTCCTATCATTAGCTATGTGTCTGAAGTAGAAAAAAACCACACCTCAGCTTTAAAGGAAATCCTTTTTCAAATTTAATACTTTATGAATTTTAAAATCCTTGTTCTTTTTAAGAATGTTGGCACGTAACACACTAAGGAAGCAAGAGGACAATTGGCACTGCATGCGTGTTGCAGTCTTTCATGTAGCAGATCTTCACATCAAAGATATCCTACTCTTGACTAAATTTTGTCTTTTTTTTTGCTAAAAAAGGAGACATATTTCTACAAAGCTTTGGACACCTTGCCATTATTTAGTTTACACAAATATTTTATGCATTTCGAAAAGCCCTGTGTTCTAGCAAAAAATGTCACCTTCATTCAAGCCTTGTTCTGCATATGATTTACTTAAACAGACTCCAACACTTCCCAAGTGCTCCTTTACATACTAGTGCTGGAGAAACAGAATCCTTAACATTTCTTCTCTAGGTGGATATTTTCTTATTTTTCTTTTGCCAATTGTAACACTGAGTTCTCTGTTCCAAAGGCAGTGTTGCAGGTGGGTTTTCTTTTTTGGGGGGGGCTTGGTCATTTTTTTGTTTGTTTTTCTTTTTTTTCCTCACAAGAGGACAAATCAATCATCAATAAGCTAAGAACAGCTATATGTTTAAGAATTACCATAGTTTTGGACAACAAAAAGCCAACAAATTACCTGTGCACAATACTGGAATATTGCCCGAGAACAAATACTGGAGAAGATGGGCAAAGGATACATGCCAAATGTAAAACAAGAAAGTTGTTTTGAAGTTGAACTTGAAGTTATGGATGTGAGAAAAAAAAAAGAAAAAAGAAAAAAAACATTCACTTGTGATAGTTACATGTAAGAAGCACTAGAATAAAAATACTATGTTCCTTTTTTCATTATGAAATAGTATGTTCTGGTATTAGATAAGTCATAGAGAATCAGACTGCTATTGTTATAGTTTCTAGGTCATGCAAAGGTTGCAATAAATAATGAAATTAAAAGGAAAATTCTACAGAGGATTAAATTGCCTTACAGTGAAGAGGCATAATTATTCCAATCACTGTCAATTTCAGCTTCCTCAAACTGTCTTGGAGATGTGGTGGAAAACATCCTGATTAAGTGAGAAGACATGAATGAATGTGACAAGAAAAATGAGCAAAAATTTTGTTAAGAGAGAAAGGCTCTCTATGTGTTAAATAAAATTTCTAAGTAAGCATCTCTAACAATGATTCTCTCTCTCTCTGTATATATGCACTGACATTAGAAACCACTCCCAGGAACATGCAGGCACTATTAGGATTGCAAAATCAAGGACACTGAAGTTAGGAAATGCCAGAGTTAACCTTTGTTTGGCCTTTGTACGTAGATAATTAAAAAAAAAAAACAACTTCAATTACATAATCACACACTACTGTTTTTGCAGGACCTCATTCAGTGCACAGGAAGAACAAATCTCCTGCAGTAAGCAACTTTCCAGAAAGCCTGCTTTACCTTCATTCTTCAATGTATGACCCTCAGCCTTGCAGCAATTCAAATCTTCTCCTAAGACAGAATTTCCTCACAAGCTCTTCTGTGTTCATTAGTGAAACATTTGAATGTCAAAGAGTCATTCATTAAAGGTTTATAATCTGACTGTGAAGAAAGAAGCATTCTAATCTTCTTTTTATAGAAAAGGAATTGAGGAATATCAAGATCAGAATTGTCCTCTGATGTTAGGTGTATAATTTCAGACACACAGGACCTAATATATTCACTATTTGTAGCCTTATATAGATGTTAATATTGTTAACATAGTGCCTATTCACTTCAGCTGAAATTATAAGAGTAAATTCTTCTTCACGCAGCTTCAGATTAGGCTGAGAAAGTGAAACACATGAAAAAAAACATGGAGACAATTTGCTCAGCAATCCCCAGCAGGCAAAACTCAGAGAGCATTTAGTCTTCTAGGACATAATTCAACCAATTTAGCCAAGAGATCTTGTAATCCAGTGCCTCATTACATATTCCAGCTCTGGGTATATATTAAGTAAAAGCCTTACAAAGTATATTGTTTCCTTCCTTCTAGCAAGTCTGCTCTATAGAAAGATGGAGGCCAATGACAAAAAGCAGGTAAGTTTGTAACTAAAACCTATATCATCATGGTGGATATGAAAATTGAAAACTGCAGAGATAAGTGCAATTGTTCGATACTGTTATTTCCAGATTATTGAATTGCTGTCTTTCCAACTTTAGTATTTTCCTATTACTATTTTATTCATAAGATTTTGTTCTCTTATTTAAAATAAACTGAACTTTGAAAAAAGTTATTCTGTGACAATCACAGGAAAATTACACCACTGGTTTATGCCTTTATTTCCAGCACACAGATAACTGACATTTCAGATGTATTAAGAGTTGTGGATTTTAGATTATCATCCTCTATATTGGTTTGCCATCTGAATCCCAGTATTTTCCTCACCTCCACATGTGATAGGAAATGATTAGAAAGCTAAAAAATCTTCTGTCAGAGTTGGTAGGAAAGAAAAGATGCACTATTTCATGGCAACAGACAAATAAGAGATATTTAATAGCATGTGAAATTTCAGAAATAAAGCTACTGACTACATAGCTAGAAAATATAAATTACAGATAAATGGAAAAAAAAAAAATCAAGAAAAATGAACAGCTGAAATTTTCTAGATTTCCGCATGCAGTTAAGAATCTGGCTATTCTCCCAAATCTCCCATATTTCTGACAATTACAAGTTTTATCACAATGAAGAAGAAAACAGTCATTCAGATACATACAGATACATCTTTTCCATGGGATAATGGGATCAAAGTATCCCATACTAAAGAGCATAATTAACATCAAGTGTGCACAAAGGCACTATGCCATTGGACTAGACTTATAAATCTGTCAGCATTCAACAGAAGTACAGGAGATTCACCTGCACAATCCAAATATACTCATATGTGTTTCCATATGGATGTTTACCCTTAAGCAGTTCCAGAAGGTTCGCTCAACAGTTTGCTATATTAAAGATTAAGATGCATAATGACATGTGCTATTTTATAGGCCTTTTTTAATTAGTCTTGGTTATGGAAATGTTTTCATCATACGTGTGATTAATATTGATTAACATCAATATTAACTTTTAACTAGCATAAAGAACAAGCCAAGCATCATTATTTATGACAGTACGCAAGAACAGGGTAATGACCAATTGTACATTCAAGTGTATCTCCAGGATCCTCTGACAATGCTAAATCCTATTAGTAAATTTATGGAACATCATGCTACATGGAGAAAATAATGCAATAACAAAAGCACTATGTTTTAACGTTTATAACTTTAAGGGGACAATCCTCATGAAGTGTCATTAAAATTTCAAAAAAACAGAAAGTGAATTGTTAATCTTACTGAAAACTCTACATGTACATATACACTATAACTTCAAGAAAATTTCATGTGTAAACGTATTTACTAGATCAATGTTCACACCGGGCATACTGGCCCATGCCTTCAGCATATTTCATTACTGTTGACAAATTGGCAAGTGTGCCCAACAGTGGTATCTAATGGCACAGATTAACTCCTTGCACTTCAGGTAATTGTTGTTTGAATACATAAACTACTGTAGATGTAAAGTCTGTTTACATACCATGAAAATCAAATCAAGTTTTGCTATTATCAGTGTTTGTATACATACCTCTATGTTCCAATGCTGTACATTTATGAGCACTTATGTTAAAGGAATAATGAAGATCATTCATGAGGATTGTTAAGAGAGCATGATTAAAAAACTGAGCTGCAAACATGAAGACAACTAAACTACAACAAACTATAAAGAAAAAATTACAAGTATCCCAAATGAGCTTCTCAGCAGAACAAAAAACTCCCTTTTATTTTCACCAGCTTTTATTAAGTAATTAATGTTTGTGATACAAAGTTAACGTTTTGGTGATCACATTCTAGTCAGACCTTTCTTGCTTTTAAAAAATGCTTGTTTTCCATCCTGCCATCTCTTTTTAACATTCCTTATGATTAATTCTACAATGGAAAGCTAATACAAATCTAATGTGAAGCAGTGTGTATTGCTAAAAGATTAGGTTTTAATGTTTTTGTAGCTTGCCTTGATCCCTGCTAACAGCATACGTTTCATCAGATTTTCATATATATAATATATAAAAACAGTAGCTGATTAAGATAAGCATTGCAGACCTCACCCTAAGGATTAAAACTAGTCAAGCTGGACTGTCTTCTCTCTAGAAACATACACAAAATATAGTATAAACATTATGAAATCTTAAAATATCTTTCACGCCACTTTAATTGAAAATCATTTAAAGAGAAAAATGAAAGCCTTCTTCTATATGTTAGGATTAAACCACAGATTATAGATAGATAGATATTAACAACTGTAGGCATCTGGATTCTTACGATTTTTTTTAACTGTTTCTACCAATTACAGATCACCAATAGGATGCAATTAAGCTAGCTGAAAAGAGGGTGATAAAGCAAAAACAATGTCTTCTCCTTAACTAAGTTTCTGAGATTGCTGAGAATGCTCATTTCCCAGTGAACTGGAAATCTGAGGTGCTCAAAACTCCAACAGATTGTGAAGTCCTTTATAAAGCCAGAACACTGTTGAAAGAGGAAGATTCTCAGTATCAGTTGGAATGTGCTTTAGTGCTTTTAGGAGATCTTTTACTCTTCAGGGCTTTTTTTTTTTTGCTGGAGTTCAAGTTAGTTCTTAAGTACCAAGTTGGGATTCACATGACACGGGGATTACACAGACAAAAAGCGCAATACAAAACTCTCTTGCCTTTCAAGCATTACTGGGTGAGATCATAGTAATGTGAAGACAAAACCCACAAGTTACAACACATAATTGCTGCCAAGTGTACACAGCAACTCCTCTTTCATTCTTCAAACCTTTTTCATTTTACACTCTGAATAGCAGTGCTGTAGCAACCTTCAAGTTAAATCTTTTAAAGACATGAGATAGTACTTTGGCTTCTGATATAACAACAGTTTGGCCAAGATATCAGCTTCCAAACAGTTTCTTTAATGAGGGATTTTCAAAAGCATTCAACAGCAGGATATCTCAGCTCCTATTTATAAAACTTGCTTTAACTTTGGTGGGACCAAATAAAACCCAGTATTATGCACACTTAAAATGGAGGGACCTTCAGACTACATATAGCTGAACATTTATTGAAGTGTTTAATTATATCTTATTCCAAAACAAGTGCAAAACAATATTTCAAAACTACATCTGCCTCAATTTCAGCATTCTGAGAATATGAAAAAGTCAATGGCATGCTTACTATTAATTTATTTTCAATCTTGTTATAAGTAGGAAAATTATTTTTCATTAACTTTTATGAAAAAGCTTTTTATCTAAGAAGAATATTATATTAAAAATTAGAAAATACGATGAATTTTTGAAACTAATGTAATTTTATTCCTTCAAATTCAGAATATTTATGACACCAGAAAACTGATTAAGATAAGTGCTTTTAGAAACCGTATTTTTATAATAAACCGGACTAACATCTGATCCATTCTGTTTGTATGATGTGTTATTCAGAAAATATCTGTGCAGACAAATACAAGAATATATGCATATTTTTTTTCTCCCCAGATGTTGAGTTCAGCTATAATCCAATTGCCAGTCACTCAACAGTGTCATGTTATCAAGTAATACAGATCAACCTCAGATACTTTTATAGACAGCAACAGGCAAAGGAAACAGCAAGAACAAGAGCTGCCTAAAAGAGAATATGTCTTGTCATGAACATCAACACTATCAACAACCAGATGGTGGTGAAGGTGGTGTGGAAAGAAACCTCCAAAACAAAAGAAACTGGCTAAGCCAGTTTCCGGGTTACTTTTGCTTTACTAATGAGTAGCAAGGGATTTAGACATCACACGTATGATATTTCCCACATGAAAAAATTTGAACAGCTTTTATTAGAGGAAGCATATACATATACACTGAGATTTGCCTTTTTAATCCTCAGCACACCCTTCTGTTTCCATGTGCCAGCAGAGAGAAATGTGTTATTATATCACAGAATCATTTGAGTTGAAACAGTCCCTTGAATGTCACCTAGTCCAACACCTCTGCAATGAACAGTTCACTTTCACTGAAACCCTTCTAAGAACATGGGAGGCTTAAATGCACTTTGTCTGTAGCATAGTTAAATAATCAATTTAACAAAGTAGCAATTCTCTGTGCACTGAGACAGATGGAGGGAAGACCCAGCTGTTGGTATTGCTGCTATACAGTATCTTTCCCTGTTCAAGAGACAGGATTTTAGCAGAAGCATGCCCATTCCAAAATAGGATCAAAATAGTGAACAAAACAACATAGAAAGAATAAACAACCAAAATATGACAGGTCAAAGAAAACAAAAAGCCAATGTTTTATAAACTAGTTACACAATAAACTGTGACTAGAATAGTTGGTTCATACAGCAAATCCGATGAAACAGGTTTGCATAATGAAGGGTTGAATTTCACCATTTTTTTTAATTTATGCTTCTTTTAAAAATTATTATCAAACTATTTTTTAAAACGCACAAATTCTTAACCTGTACAAATGATGCTTTTGTTCAACACCAGTATTATGGCTTTTGTTGTTGTTGTTGTCTGTATACTATAGATACGATTTCTTGAAATACAACAATTCTTTAAACTACATTTAAAACCCATGACAAGTTGGATACAATCTGAGGGACTTCATATTGAAAACATTGGATAGACTGATATACACATGCAGCACACAACCTCCTGGTTATTTTAGCTTCCAGTACAAAAGACACATTATTGGTGTTCCTTTGTGTACATTTAATGACTCAGCTGGCAAGCTGATTTCAGAATTCCTAGCATGCTTCCTGTTTCTTTACAGTGACATATGATATATCACTAACATACTTTGGAACTGGAAAATATTTAAACAGAAATAGAAGGAGAAGTAGTAAAATATTTAAAATTTAAAGCTGCTTCTCAGCATTTCCTGTAAATTCAAGATGAGGAGAAACAAACACACTTCCCATTGCTCCTCACACAGCAAAACAAAAATCACTGAGGACCGCGTCATTTGCACAGATGCCTCTATGATAACTTCAACCATGAGGTCTTTTTCTCCACCTAAGAAGTAAGTTCTGATGAAAAAATGACTTCAGCTTCATAGTATGGATTTGTCACTGCACAGTTCTTCATTAGATGAACTGCAAGAAGCCAGAGCATGCATCTGAACAAAACAAACTCTGTTCGCAGAAGGGAGTTGCAGTTTTCTGTCTGACACCCATTAAGAAGCATATTCATGAGGGACAAAGCTGGAGCTGGAAAAGCTCTGATTGCATCTTAGCTTTTCAAAAATTAGGTTAACTATGTGACAATCTGTTTATGGTTCTACCCTATGTTTTGCTAGATCTAACTCTTGCAGATTTTTGGCATTAAAAAGCCATCATTTTACAATGTTGTGGGAGACAGCTGAAGTACTTCAGGGGTATTCTTAAGAATGGGAACTAGCTTCCTGTCACTCTTAACTGCCCAAAATATTTTTCCAACAAATGCTTTTTCAGTTTAGAAGAGGTTTCAAAAAATGTTCTCTGAAACAAGACATGCAATAATAATAAGATATGAAATATCTTACATCTTAACTGATAAAGCTGTATTTTTGCAACTGTGGTGGCCTCTGTTGTCAGAAGTGACGATTTGCTACACCAGAATTTGGACAAACTACTGAATAACTTAAGAGATGTTCAGAAGCTACAGAAGTAGAAATTCACTAACTGGAGAGCATGCTTGAGGGAGGGAAATCTGGAAGAAATTTTGTTAATTGTTCTCAAAGTAATGAACTGAAAACAGTCAGCATACTGCTTAATCTGATGTTGTCCAGTAGGACAGACAATAGGGTAAAAGCAACAAAATGAAAGATGAGGAAACAAAAGACATAAGAATAACAAGTTCAAAGGGGTATCAAAAATGTATGACTAGAGTTATGCTTAAAGTGGGAAGTGAACAAAAGAACAATAAAATTAGTGTAAATGACACCTGGGGTCCTGCCTATGTAAGCAGAACAGAATCTTTGCACTACGCATTTCATTTCCCTGTACTGCAGGAAGGGTTGGAGCTTTGACAACCGTTTACAGCAACTAAGCACACCAATGAGGACCGAATCCAGATAAAACAAGAGGTGTTTCCAGAAGCCATAATTTCCCCTGAATTAGGTGCCTCTATTACCATATTTAGGACAGAAAAAGTAGTTACAGTTCAATGTGCCACAGTAATTTCTCTGATGTAACATCCTTATTGTACTAGTACTTTATTCCATTTTGTAGAAGATATTTCACAGAATCACAGAATTGTAGGGGTTGGAAGGGACCTCTAGAGATTGAGTCTAATCCCCCTGCCAAAGCAGGTTCCCTACACCAGGTCGCACAGGTAGGCGTCCAGGCGGGTCTTGAATATCTCCAGAGAAGGAGACTCCACCACCTCCCTGGGCAGCCTGTTCCAGTGCTCCATCACCCTCACCATGAAGAAGTTCTTGCGCACATCTGTGCAGAACTTCCTATGCTGCACTTTCTGGCCAGTTCCCCACACCTTTGATATTTATAGACCTGGATCAGGTCCCCTCTCAGTCATCTTTTCTCAAAGCTAACCAAACCCAGTTCACTTAGCCATTCTTCATAGGGGAGATGCTCCAGGCCCTTCACCATCTTTGTGTCCCTCCATGAGACTCTTTCCAAGAGATCCCCGTTTTTTTTGTACTGGGGGCCCAGAACTGGACCCAGTATTCCAAATGAGGCCACCAGGGCAGAGTAGAGGGGGAGGATCACCTCCCTTAATCTGCTGGCCACGCTCTTTTTAATGCACCCCAGGATGCCATTGGCCCTCTTGGCCACAAGGGCACACTGCTGGCTCATGGCCAACCTGTCGTCCACCAGGACACCCAGGTCCCTCTCCGCAGAGCTCCTCTCCAGCAGGTCACCTCCCAGTCTGTACCAGTGCATGCAATTATTCCTCCCCAGATGCAAGACTCTATACTTAATTTTGTTAAACCTCATCTGGTTTCTTATTGCCCAGCTCTCCAGCCTGTCCAGGTCTCGCTGAATGGCAGCACAGCCTTCAGGCGTGTCAGCCAATCCTCCCAACTTCGTATCATCAGCAAACTTGCTGAGGGTGGCCATTATCCCCTCATCACGGTCATTGATGAAGACGTTGAACAAGACTGGACCCAGCACCGACCCCTGAGGCACACCATAGTTGCAGCCTATAGCTGAAATAATTATTTTGCCTCATGAGATTTTTCTCTTCCACAGTGAGTGAGAAGTCAGAAAATGCATGCATTAATTTTTTAATCAGAAATATTTCTATATGCCATCTAAACAAGGAATACATTTTCTGGATGAGTTTTCTAAGTAAAAATACTTATTCCTTTGTAGCCAGAATTGCAGCATTTTTTCAAATTCCTGTAAAATCAAAGTCATGTCTTTTTCTTCATTGTAATAATACCTGTGTAAACTGTAATTGGGAAGTATACCTATCTCAGACATCTCAGTGCTATGGTTGTAAAGAAAAGGCAGATGATAATATTTCTGTTATCAGATAATGATATGTGGGGCCTTGATCCAGTGAACATTTACATGCTACACTTCATGCAAATCATTTAATCAACCACATTAAGTAAGCAAATCCAAGATTGTAGCAAAATAACCACAGATTTTACAATATGCATGCAAAACTTGTAAGATCAGCACTTCTTGTTGACAAACGCTGACTGACAGGAGTAATCATTTCTGAGAGGTCTGCTGACATATAAAATCAACCAGTTTAATCACACTGTATTAACTATAATACTTATTAAGTTGCATAACTTCTGGATATATATGTCATCGGGAATATATATATTGGGATATATATTTTACTGGAAAAAGCATTCTATTCTTAACAAAATCTCCACTTCATCATGCAATATTTCTCATATTAGCAATCAAAAAGAGAAAAATGACATTTTCCAAAACTTCAGTCTTTTAATTTTGTTCAAAAATGTTCATGAATTTTATTGAGAACAGCAGACAAATGCTATAAGGAATGAATGTCTTTACATAATAACCTCTAACAGATGCAGCCCTTTGTAAAGTACTGTCCAGTTCATCATGAGTCACTTTAGAGTCTGTTGCTGTATGTATACCACTGAGTTAGACTCTTTCTCAACCACTGTCACATATAATGTTGAAAAATTTGTCTATGTTTTTGACATTTAACAGCAAAAAGAAGAAAATAAGGCAAAATGCATCATGAATAGATTCTAAAAATCTAAGGGTATAAAGATGTGACCTTCAGTGAAAGGTATATTCTTTCTTTAATGTTCTATTCTTCAGAGAAAAAGTTTCTACTAAAGAATGTACCTAACAAAGGAGTACAGAGAATCCAGGCAGCGAGGACCTAATCAGCTTTGAATTTCTGTCATGTTTCACCATATTCCATTTAGTTTTGGCTTACAGTTGTGTAGCAGGTGAGGAAAATCACCGTGCTTTTAAAGGGATGCCTATGGTTAATGCAAAAAAGGACTAAACGCTTCAGGGAAAAAGAATTATCAACATCATCAAAAAAATCAGAACTCAAAGAGTAAAAGAGTTAATGAGAGGCAGCTTCCTGTGAAATTCATTCCAACAGTAATTTACTTCTGCATTAAATAAGCTGTCAACTAAGGAAAATAAAAGAAAGGCAACTAGACGTTTTTTCTCTGCAAGACTTATATAAACAGAATAACACATCCCTCAAGACACCAGGAATGTAAATATTAAACAAGGCATAAATAATTACTTTTGATTTGTTTTCCTTAAACTAGGTTAAAATTCAAAAGAAAACTGATAGGGAATGGGGACAGAACAGAAACACTTTGCAGCAATTCACTAAATATCCAATTTTCCCTGATAACTGCATGTGACATATAGATGCCTGGGCAAGGAAAGAAACTGACAGACTGAATAATTCAGAATTTTTCCTGAGTTTTTCATAATATTAACAAAGGCAAATTTCCACTCCTTTATTCACTACAAAGCTCTTGGTCTCATTTGCCATTTGCAGGAATATAAACGCACTTATTCCCACCCTTGACATATCACTAGAGAAAAATGTGTCTGTGACAATGCTGGAAAGGTATTCCCTGCCTGCATACCATATGCCAGAGTCACACTGGATGACTGGGCTAAGGTCTTGGTGAGAGAGAGAGAGATAAGTGAATGCACTGGCAATTATTTCATCACTTGCCCAGCAATAGGAACTTTGGTCCTTGTTTGGAGAAGGCAGACTCAGTGCTATGGTGAGAAAACATGCTTCCTGCCCAATGCAGTTCCAGATAAAATCCATTTCCATAGATGACTGCTAGCACTGTTGGCATAAGCGATGCTATCAATCAATCTCCCTCCCCCATCTCTCAGTTGGCTCTTGAATCCACAGAATCTCTAAGAAATCATCCCAGGATTGTGAGCGGTCTCAGCTTTCTGCAGGCCCATTTAAGGACCACAACATTAGGGTTGATCCCATACTGCGGACAGATATCAGCCATGTGGGAGAAGACCCTGCTTTCAGATTTACTCTCATCTCATCCATCTTTTCTTGATGAATTAAGAAGAGCTAATTTCCCCCCTCCCCAACTCCCCCCCCCTTTCAAGCCACCACTAAAAAATGACATGAAGATTTTAGGACCTGTGGTGGAATTAAAACTAACTCTTCAGTGAGGCCCTGAGGATTGATTAAAAACACCACATTTTACTGATGGATGAACAACAGGACAAGTGCTCACTGACACAAGCTACAGTCATAATAATGCTGTGATAACAGCAATATGGGCAGAATGCAGAAACTGTGTAAGAACTGTAGGTATATTTATACCATTGCAGGTGCACTTAACTTGTGAAGTTATACATATCCAAGGCAACCAATTATTACTTTCTGTACTGAATTGCTGCTTCTTTGTTTCAGATAAAAAATGACATTCAGGTGAAAACGCAAACACTAATACTATATTTTAAGCACAGCAAAACCCCTGTCATAATCTGACATATGGAATTTCCACTGAATCTTCTCATTTCCCCAAATTTGAAACAAAATAGAACTCTCCAGGGTAAAGACAAAAGGAAGGAATACAGAAATTGGGGAAGTTTGGAAATGATCTAACTTATTTCTCAGTCCCTAAAGGAAGAGCACTGAGATTTTAATCATGTCTGGCAGGCATTAACATATGCTTTCAAGGACTGAAATTCCACATTCTGCCTTGGCAATCTATTCCACTGCTGTCTCTACTCTTTGATAAGATTTCCTCCCCTCATTTATCTCGCTGTAATTTAAACCAGTGTTTTTTGCCCTTTCAGCTGTCTAAAAAGATCACTCTCCCTTCCCATTGCAGCTATCTCTTCAAATATTTGAACTTAGATGTTACAACTTCTGCTTACTTTAGACCAAAAATTCTTAGTTCCTTCTGTCTGCGCCTGTTCCATTTTACAGAACTGAGTTCACTCTTTTTGCTCCCTTTTGAGCTCTGTGAAATCATCAAAATATACATACAAACAAATAGATTAGGAATGTCTGAATCTCAGACAAAAAGGGTTTTAATTACTTCTCTTTAAAACATCACCATTGTTATACCTCAGCTTCTTTTCAGCGCTTTCACTGGAAGATAGACAAAGTTTTGACAAGGGAGGCAAGAGATACACTTAATCTTACAGACAGAGGAACAAGCAGAGCTAAGTGATTCAGTCACAGTAGCCACTCACTGCTACCACAGACAGGAACAGAAACCTGTGAAGCTGCTTACTAATCTCATCTGTATCTTCAACCCACATAACAACACGCAGCCTGCAGCCAATACGCCAAAGTACTTCAAGCGGCTGACATTTTATTTTTATCTTTTTTTATATTAATTACTATTTGTTTCTGTGTAAAGTGTCAGAATCCATCCATCAGTTCCTCAAAGGTATCAGATCTATGGTTCGGGATTATACTCCATTGCCTTACACCACTGATCAGTTTGTAGCTGAATAGTCTTTCCACTCCTACTCTAAGTTTCTTGCTGTGTGATCCTTCTCTTAAGCTTTGTTTCTGAAAGTGAGCCAAGTCCTGCAGATCTTCAAAAGTTAAACCATAAAATTATTGCTTTTGCATTTTTTCCATGTCACGGCATGACTGATATTCTTTTCCTTATGAATAGCCTCATAAATAATCCATAAAATCCGTATTTGATCATCTTAATCCCCCACTTGTGTGTAACCTCCTTTAGGCAAAGCTTAATAAGCCCCAGTTGCTTTCTAAGCTTACAACTCACTAGCTAAGCTGGGTGAACATCAGGTTTTACAATATTTTTTCAGTAAATTCAGTAAAGCTCAAGGTACCAGGGAAATTATAGACACTGTATGAACACACAGCCAAAAAGAAACATTTTAAGGACACAAAATAGAATACTTTCCTGTCTTATTTGCCTTGTTCTATTTAAAAGAACAGATGAAAAGGACACATTTTTGCAACTGTGTTTTTATAACCTATGCTTTCACATTAACAAAAAGAAAAAAGAAGAAACGTGAAACCAAAGGGTCTGCAAGCAAGTACTGCCAAATGGCAAGTTGCTGGAGAGGTGAATGTCTCCTTTTCATTTCAGTCGAGTATTAACAGCAAACTATCTATGATCTCTTTCACTGTTGAACAGCAAACACATTTGTCTATTGAACCTGTGGATGTCTAGTGTTCCCAGCATACTGGCTGGGGCCTTTTTGCTCACAGAATTTATTCTTGCTGTACTGTCTGCACTTTTTATAACCATATTCTTATCAAGAAGAATTAGCAAAGACTAAAGGTCTTTGAGCCTTAATGTGCCAGTCACCAGGCAGTAGCCCTCAGCTGTAGATTACAGCAGTTTTTGCTGACTTATTTTATGATGAGGAAGGCAGCTGCAGGATTGCAGGGACACAGAGGCCATCAGCCAGCTGATGACAGTCAGATCCTAAATGTACATTCCTGGCTACACAGTTTAATAGAAATGGAAAACACATATTAAAGTGATGAAAAGCTGGAAACTGCTACTGCACAGCCACTAGATTCAAACATCAAAAAGCCCTGTACATATTATTTAGAGAAAAAACAGAGTCAAAGAAGCTAGAAATTCTTTCTATATATAACATCCTTTTTCCAATAGCTAGTTTGTAACAGCAAAACTACCCATCAGATATGGAATTAGCTGAGCCATACAAGCTGCTCCAAAACTTTCGTCTGCTCCAGAATAAACTGCAGTCTTTTTTTCCAGTAAAGCAGCTGGAGCTCCTAAAATATTTTGCACTCTAGTGGTTAGGAAAATACATTTAGTAAATGAAATCTCTTGTTCGTATGTTTAAAGAAATACTCACAATGTGCTATGTTACTCTGTGCCTAAAATGATGTTACATTTAAACTGACTGCTCAGTATATACAGCTTGCTGAGAAGTTTCTATAATTTGATTCATAAAAGAATTTAAAGATAGTAAGTGTATTGCAGCTGTTTTACACAGTCACAACAAATTCAAGAGGGAGGTAGGTATCAATAAGGTAAAAGAAAAAAAAGAGAAAAAAAGAATAAAAATGTAAGAATTCAAAGAAAAATAACAACAAATAATAAAAGCAAAAAGATACAGAAATAACAACAAAATTAAACAGTAGCAGTAAATCCTATCAAAGCACAGCTAATGATTATAACACACCACTTTCATCAAAATGTTATGCTGTACATGATTCAGTCATGCATAAGCATAATCCTTAGTCGTCAGACTTTGGCGCCTGGACCATTTATTTAAGCAAGAATATAATTTGCTAACTTACCTGCTTGCTGCATGCATATAATATACAGGATAAACAAGTAGAGACAGTGATGCAGCTTCCATTTCCAGTGACAGCACCACATTTCATTTATGTGAGACATCCTGTATGATAAAAAAAGACAAAAACAAAAAAGGAACAATTCAAGAAGTTTTTCAAGAAGACAAGAAAATAAGAACATGCTGTTCCTAATCAGTCTAGTAACCAGCATCAAGTTAAACTGAAAACTTGAAAAATTTGTTTGGCCCTAATATAGCTTGAAAACATACAGAAATATCCTTCCTAAAAAGGGTCAGAAATGTTGTTGCCTGGTTCATAAATGTTGCCTGCTTCATAATTTATGACAAGGGGGAAGGCTGGTCATCACTGGGCTCTGAGCTGACAGATAAAGTGATATTTCACAAAAAGAACCAAGCAAGCCTTATGGCTAGAGAGTGTTAAGATGGGCTTTGGTTTTCTGGAGATTGCAAAGTTTTATTTTACTACTTACATAATTTATGTATACAAATATTTATGCTGTTTAAATATATGTATACACACATACACACACATATTTGTTATTAACTATATAAAGATGAGGTGAGAGAATTTGCCTACGCTCTTGATCAACCCTTCCATATCTTTTAGTGCCAGCATTTTGATAGCTACAACGTCTTCTGCCAACAACTGAAACTTTTGCCAAAATCTAGGGGTGCTGTCCAACTCTGCTACCAGTGAAGTCAGTCATGTTTATTATTTAATAAAAACCTGCAATTAAATAAAAACCATTATTATTTATAACTTGAAATTATAGTTTCCTTTGCCTTGAAGTGTGCATGACATTCAATGGCTAAATCAAAATAATTCCTCCATAATGAGCTGAAGGAGAAGCAAGAAAGAAGATCCACAATTATTATGATCAGAGCTTTAACCACATACACAAAATAAATGGTTCTCTATTACACTCCTGTCTCATTTTATTCAACAAGTTAGCAATGAGCAATAGAGAGAAACAAATCACCAAACAACCTTATTACTTTGACCAAATCCTTACCCTCCTCTTTGAGAATGACAGTCAATAATTGGCTTTAGTTCACTGAGATGTTATCTAGTAATACTGGAAGAAAATATCTAGCAGATTCCCCAAAATATTTCACAAGTCTACTGCCAGCAACAGCACATAAAGAACCACAAAGACACACTGATGAACACAAATATCTTCCAGGACAGTGCATACTAAAAACAGAAAGGAGGAAGGTATTTTTGCAAGGGCCACTGGTATCAAATATCAAGACAGAAATGTGAAAGTATACAGGAGTTCACATTCAGTGGCAAGAAAACATCATTTTCCTGAACTTGGGAAAAGAGCCTTCTGCTTCACAGACATTGCTATGAGCCTGCTAGTGAAACCTGAGGGCAAATGTAAGCCTTCTCCCAGTATTGGCTTCTGTTTCATCCCAAAGTGAAGCTCTATAATGTAGACAAGCCAAACTTAAAGCAGCGAGGTAAACTACTGTAAAGGAACGACTAATGCTTCAGTTTTAAAAGTTCATTAAACCACTTCTATGGGCTAGATGCCAATTGGCCCAGGTAAATGACACTTCAACAGAGATCTGCAGTCAGTTGGGTTTCACTTCAGTGCAGTGTTACGTGGCAAAAGCATCCAATTACAAAAGAAGTTCAGCTCTTTTTGGAAAGTTGTATCAAATTAGGGATTTGAAGCTGATTTATTCCTCTGAGATATTGTAAAGTCAAACTTAACAAGTGTCAAAGACAAGCACTGAACACACTGGGCTCTAAAATATAAGAATCTCTTTGATGAAGCCAGACACACAAAATAACCAGATTATCAAACAATAGAATGATTGTCCTCAACTTAATAACCTACAAATCCCTATTGAAATCTCAGATAACAGAATGCTGAGGTTTGGGAACTGTTCAATGTAAATAATTCATAAATTCACAATGCTCTTAATATTAATTTAGAAAACTTACTTTGAACAGAAGCCCTTTTAAAACATGTGGACAGTTATATGCACATATGAACAGATACAGCTTGCATACATACACCTCACAGAGAGATGAAATGGAGATGCTGAAGGTCATAGCATGATACAAAAGAAATATAGAAGAATATCACTGTTTCCACAGGAATTTACATCTACTGATAAGATAAGCACTAGTGTGGTGCATAATAATCTATTGATGAAAACTTGAGGAAGTGACTATGTTGCCAGATTTTTCTTTTTGAGCAGACATATTAAAAGTTATTGGCTAGGAAACAATCACAAAAAAATTCAAAAATTTTCAAATTCAGAGCTAACGTGTGTTCATTTTCATCTCATTGTGTCACTGCAATAATTTTTGATGTCTCTGTAAGCTCACATGGAAAAACGACCTGGTGGGTTTTCTACTGCCTAGATTCTGGAGTACATCTATCTAGCCACACTGCCTTCAGTGCCCTTAAAGAATCTGAGATTCTGCATTAGTCTGACATGGCTATTATTTAATTTGGCCAATTTCTCTTTGTTAATGATTGCTTGAATTGTGGTAACACTTACAAGCCTGTGCTCAACAGTGTTAGTTTACAATCTACTTCCTCACCCTCATTCCTGTAGAAAGCACAAGTCAAGAAAAATTTTAAGAACATGGATAGTCAGCAACAGAGCAGTGCACAAAATTGCAAACAATGCAGGAAAGAAATGACTACCAAGATTTTTTTCCCAGAGAAAAAGGCTAGATAATTATACAACTGCTATTAAAAAAATGGACAATTCTCCACCAAAATAAACAAATACATAAAAAATTTTGAGCCATGAATCCTCCACTTATATTATCCATTGCTGAAGGAAAAATAACAGTACATCCTTTCAGATAAAAGAAATGATGAAGGGCTTATCAAAGAAGAATGACCATAGCAGAAGCACGCTACAAAAACACTTGACTAATCCAGGCACCATCAGTCAGATCTGTTTCTTTTGGAGAAGACTTTGAGGAAGACCTGTGACTATCCATAGAACAATGCACAATCTGTAGCAGAGTGTTATCCTTGAGGAAAAAAAAAAACAACTTATTTGCATGTTTGAGATCTTGTATAGACTAAAAGAGAAGAAATCAGAAGCCTGATTGTTTGCAGTGATGTGCAGAATATCCCTGTTCACACAAGACATTTTCTTGAATGGAAGTCAGCTAATACTGACGACAAAAAGGCTTCTTCCATTCCAAAATCTACCTCTTACAGTTTGATTTGGCAGACAACCACAAAAAGGAGTTGGAGTAACAGGTAAATACTTGTGAGAAATTTTGGGGAAAAAAAAAGTTGCAGATATTATTCACCTGTTCATACACACTGTGCTTGTATTTACTAGAGGTTCATTTTCTTGATTACTAACACTTATTAATGACTAAACCAGAACCCGAACTGTGTAGGAATAATAGAGAAATTAACAAATAGTTCTGTGCTAGTTTACAGCTTGCCAAAGGATGAGCATGGTTGACTGTTGCAATAGCACTGACTGTCCAAGAGAGTCGAGACCAAGAGGCCTCATGTTATTATTATTATTTTTTTAAATAATAACCACAGAATCATGGGAGTTGGAAGGGACCTCTGGAGATCATCGGGTCCATCAGGTCCAACTCTCTCCTAAAGCAGGCTCCCTACAGTAGGTTACACAGGAAAGTGTCCAGGTAAGCTTTGAATATCTCCAGAGAAGGAGACTGCACAACCTCTCTGGGCAGTACTCTCGTAACTTAATATGATAGAAAGACAAGAGAAATGGGATATCAGAGCAACAATGTACTAAAACACACCAAAACATTAAGTAAGCAAGCAATCCATAATAAAGATGATGAGTCTGAAACTGGCCATCTCAGTCTTTAACCCTAGATAATTAAAGTTGCTTAGCATAGTCTATAGTGTTTTTTCTTCCGTACTTTGTTTCAAATAAAATGAAAAAGCACTGTTCTTTTCCCCACTGATTGCAAGCTGGCAGCTACAAACATGTCACAGTATATTTTCAGATTGAGAACCAAAACTGACATACTGCCAAGTATTTGGGGTCTGTTAGGACACCAGTTGTAGTACCTCCATTACAGTTTGATGTAGTCTCACAACAGTGATCCCTTTTACACACTTTATTCGCACCCACAAAAAGAGTAGAATAATTAGACAGTGTCCTTCCATGGAGTCTTACAGAACTACCAGCTTTTCTATGAACTGGCATTATGGCACTGTAGACACTATGACAAGGCCAGCTATGCAATTCAGCAGTCCACTCTACAGCTACTTTCATTTCCTATAACATAGGGAGACAATGGGCTTATTCACAATTCATTCCAGAAGAGCAAAATAGACGTGTAATTTATCTAAGCCATAAATGGATGGTAACGACACAGTTAAAGATTAAATTAGTGGGAGTCTTGCTACATGTAACTAATAAACCTTTTATGTGCCAGCAGTCAGCTAGAGCAACCTCATCACCTTTCAGGGAGTATAGTGCTCTGCAGGAAAATACACAGAAAATGTGAATAATCTTGGAGGGTTTCATTTGTATACTGCACAGCCTCAAATCATGGAACAGCTATTTGAATACACCATCTTCCTTGTTCGAGGCTTCGGCAAAGTTCCCCAGAGTGGGATGTGAATTCTGCCCCAGGCAGAGTGACTTTCTTTGGTCTCTGGCATGTCTAAAGCTGGCAAGAAAAGAAACGTTGCTGACAGTTTAAAATGAAAAGAAAGATAACATCAATTTCACAATTTTTTTCTTCTCATATAGGTTGTAAACAAAAAGATCTTAAGTTTAATCACTCTTACGTGGAGCTTCAAGTGAATGGTGATTACAATTCACATTTCAGTTCTAGTGAATTAACAAATGAGTGGGTCTTAGTTTTGAAACCCGGGCTGTAAAGGATTTCTGCAAGCTTAATTACACAACGTCATGCTAGACTTTCAACCTGTTAACTCTGACATGTTCTTAATTATTCTTACAGCCGACTTTGAAAACACCCTCGCCAAATGACATGAAAGTAATGACACTGCCCCGTGATTTAACAATGCCAGCTGCACCAGAGCCGCCTTAGCGCCTTGGCTTCCCTTCCAAAAGGAACTTTTCACGAGTCGCAGGCAACCTATCTGCTGGGTGTATGTCACTCGGTGGCAGCGCAGAGCTCGCTTTTCGGGATCCATTCCTTTGTACTTGAAATTTCCCGATAATAACTACTGGGAAACTCTCCTCCGTCCCCCTGCGCTGACTTTCTCCAGGTCCTGCCTCCTCTCCCTTTTCACCTGGCATCGGCGAAACCCAACCCCAGAGCCGACAGCTCCTTGCCTTACCTTCGGATGAGCGTGTCGGGAAAGGCAAAACTTTTGGCGGAAAGCGCCCAGAGACCGCGACAAAATCCGCCCAGGGGCGGACGGGCGAGAGTGCGAGCGGGAGCCCCTCTCCGCCTCCTCTCCCGCCGTGCACTCCGGGAGGAACGGCGGTACCGGGATGGAGCACGCCCGGCCCTCTCTCTCTCTCCTTCCCCCTCCTTCCCTCTTTCCTTCCCTGTGCTGGCACCGCACCTGGAGGGCCGGCAGCGCTGCCGGGATGTAGGGCTCCTCGGCTGGGACTGGAGCTGGGCGGCGGCGGCGGAGCTGGAGGTTTCGCTACTTGCCTCCAAGCGGGGAAAAGCGACCGGAGAAGTCCCGAGCTCGCTATTACAGGGCTGGAGAAGAGGCAGCGGCTGCCTTAGGGAGCCTTAGGGACACGCTGGAGGCTAAGACGGAGCCCGGACGGGGCAGAGCCGCGGCTGTCCTGTCCTCCACGCTCCCGACGCGAAACTCTCCCGTTTCCCCATTCCTTCAGCCCTACCTATCTGCACGGCTCCGACCTGACGTTACTCATCACCCACCACGGGGCGGGGGAGCGGGGAGCCCTGCCTACCTGGCCCGACCGAGGGGTGATCCGCGCTGCCCGAGCGGCGGTTCCCCGCCCGAGAACCGGGAGAAGAAACTTACATGGTGACATCACGGGGCGGCTGTCCTCCGGCTTTCAGCCACCATCCTCCGCCGCTCGCTCTGCCTCTGACCCGCTCCCTCACGGGCTCTTCGCAAAGGTCATCGCTATTTGCCCACCTCTCTTCCACACCCGCCCCCGCACACGCCGCCCGCGGTGGCCATGACCGCGCCGAGCGCTCCTCCCCCCCCCCCCCCGCCCCCCACCCCGGGGCCGCGGGGCCCCCCCCCCCCCCATGCGGGACCTGCCCGGGGAAGCTCTGGGGCAGCGCTTCACCGCTCCGAGACGGACGGAGCCCCAGGTTCCTGCTCTGCGGGCGGCACGGGGTGCTCAGCCCCAGCGGCAATCGGAGCAGCGTGCTGTGTCCCAGACCCCGAAGCGGTCAAAGTGTGGGGATTTTCTCTGAGGCGCACTAGGGATGGAAAACAGGTAGATGGAGGCGGTGCATCCCTGCCTCATTTTCAGAATCACAGAATGGCCCGAGTTCGAAGGGACCTCAAGGATCATCAAGCTCTGACACCCCGCCACATGCAGGGCCACCAGCCTCCACATTTAATACTAGACCAGGTTGCCCAGGGCCCATCCAACCTGGCCTTGAACTCTTCCAGGGACATCCACAACCTCTGAGCAGCCTGTTCCAGCAAGGCAAGGCCATGCGCTGCCAGCACAGTGCTGGCCCACACCTCATTCCTGTCCACCACTGTGGGAAGGTGATAGTTTACACCATGTGCTAGTGGTCTGGAATTAGTTTGTTTCACTGCAGGGCATGGTACTGCGCTAGAGCTGACAGTAAAAGCATTGAAATGATAGCAAAGGAACCATGGCAAAACACAAGGTCACAGGCTAGGTCCAAAATTTTCACAGTTCTCCTGGGATCTGGGCTGGCAGGGTTAGGAAGAATGAAGGAAGAGAACACTTGGCATAGCAAATCATTCAATGAACTTACCAGCATGCAATGCCAGTTAAAAGCAAGCAGAGTTCCTCTGTAAGGAAAAAAGGAAAAAGAAGAAAGAAAACATTACTAAATTTTTCATGAACTTTATACTGAACATTAATAATCACTCATTCTGTTCAATTTTTACAATCTCTCTTTATAAATGTAGAGCTGTAGGCTTACTGAACATATTCTTGTGAGCTCCTCTAGCTGGACTAGATAATCACAGTGTCTTTTCCAACCTTAATGTTTCTATGATTCTCTTCTTTTTGTTGTAACTTCCTGGCACTGGCCATGGACATGGGACCTGCAGGTTGGGGTTAACCAAGCCCCAGGGCCAGCACAGCAGACTTTCCCCCACCCAGAGGGCTCTGTCCTTTGGGCAGCATTGCTCTTCTTTCCACCTTGCCTCCAGGTCTAGTGTCCCAGGAAGAGTTCCCCCATCAGACTTGGGTGGCAGAGGGATTGGTTTGTGTTACCTCTCCTCCCAGACCTGTAGTCAGCTGCCCTACTGCTTTCTGGTCAACCATCCACTCAGTTTCAGGATGTCTAAAGTCTGTGTAAAACAACTGTACCTTGCATTTGCAATGAATTCAGTGTTAAAAGTTACTGTATTATAGACAGTAAACCTGCAAGTTCTTACCATTGTACTCATGCAGATAACATTTACATCACTAATGAAGTTTGTGCATCTAAAACGCATTGGACTTGCTGTAGAGGTGCAGATCAATTGAAGATTACAAGTAATATCTCCTGGGCATATTGGAATCACTGTGTACGTGACGTGCACAGTGAGGTAACAGCATCTGGAAGATGTCAGTCTCCTGTTCATGTGCAGTTCATGTCTTCTGGCTATGTAGGAAACTTAATCTTCCTTCCCTGCTCGGAAGGTATTAGTGGTGGCTGTAATTCTGGAGCCCAGGAGTCGAGGAAAAAAAAGAGGAAAAGAAGAAATCACTGGATTTTTCTCTTGTCACGCTTTCATTGAGCTGTTTCTTATCAGAGCACTGGTCCAAATATAGACATGTCATGTACATATGCTATATATATGTATGTATGTACTTAATGTATACAATTATGTGTATGACAACTTGTATACATATCTAGACATTTCTGAGATAATATCTGATGGTTCCTCACTAAGTGGCTTAAATTTCATCAATCAAAAACCACACAACAAGAGAGATTCTACATCAAGGGAGAGCAGGGAGCACAGCAGAGGCGAATGCTTCCTGAGAGACATTTCTTCTTCATTCAGAGAGCACTGCTACCTCAGGATCCCAAAACCTGGTTGGGAAATGACTGTGCTGTCCCATGGGAATAACTTGCAGGGCAGATTTGCTGGATGACAAAGTAGCATTTTGGTGGAGACTGTCTCAGAGATGAAGAGCAGCAAAGAGCAGAGCAGCAGCTCAGGAGAAAATGGCCATGTTTATCTGGCGGCAGCTCACTGTACCTCATCTGCCCTTAATCAATAGCAAAACTACTTGGTGCAGGGTGTGTACTTGGAGGGAGACTACTTCTCTGAAGACAATGCTTTTTGAATCAATGATGAGGCGTCACATCACTGTTAAAAAGTATATATAAATACTATTCTGCAGAGAGAGTTTCCTTGTAAGAGTCGCAGACATCTCTTTAACAGATTCACATACTTCCTACTAACTTCCATGGTTGTGGGATTTACTTTCAAGACCAATATGGATAACAACAATGTTCATATTCCCTTTGCAGTATTGCAGAAGCCTGCTGTCGGCCGTGTGTCATGCTGCTGCCTAACAAGAGAGTTTGTGTGCCTGTATTAAAGTGATTTTAAGGTCCTCTGTTTCACAGTGAGAAACTGCAGACTACCTCACAAGAACTGTCTTGGGTTGACATTGCATGCTGTGTTCTGCACAATATTCATGAAAGGAAAAACATCATCAAAGTCTGGGAAAAAATGCTGTAATCAAACATCTTTGATATGGATTATAAGAGGAATAACAACCAGAAGACCTTTTTATTCCTTCCTTACTGTGTTCATAGTGAAAATGATGCTTATCTGTATTAAACCAGAAGCTGTGGTGGCTGAATATTGTTAGAGACAGAGATGGCATATTCTATGAATATACCAGAGTGTAATGAAATATGAATAGAATAATATTTAATATGAATATTACAGTCCCTGATTGTTACAGCTTTGTTCATTTTTTTTCTTTTAAACCTATTGTTAGGACGGTGTCCTTACATTTTGTGTAACATTGCATGGGCCCCTCTGAAAGTATTTTATAAGAATGTTAAAGAATGTTTCATGAAATGGTAGTATGAGCTGTCGCATTTTATGTATGGATACTTCGCTTCAAAGTTTTAGAAACAGGATTTTTCTTGGAACTTTTGTTTTGAAACTTTCCCCCTTAGTATATCAATCACTTTAAGGAAAAGCTGTGTTTATTTTCCAAAGAAGTGTGAATACTGAAACATTGGTGCCTGTAACGGTGCAGGAGAGAAAACACTTGAACACACAACAATAAAAAGGAAGCTTAAAATAAATAGTGCCAACACTATAAACCTATCAAGAAAATTCAAAATCATATGCATTCTCAGAAAGTCCAAGGGAAAAAAAGAAATTGGCTTTATACTATACAACCATTCCTGGCTTTCTGCCTGGCCATTCTCCTATCTTGGAGAAAACATGGTAGATACCTCCAGCTGAGTTTGTAAGTTCAAAGGTGAGCTCCCAGAAGTTGGTTTTAAGAATCAGAGTCTGGGCTTTGATCTAGAAGGTGGAAGGAACAGGGCTAATCTGGACTGCTATTCTCAATATCTGTGATTCATGAATTACCTCAGAATGTCACAATACAGAAGGCAGGGGCTCTGTTTCATTATGCTTTAAGTAATGTAATCTTTACTGTCTTGCAAGTCTTCTTTTTTGATTCTTTTATCCCACCCAAGATTAACCAGCTCCCAGATTTTCCAAACCAGATCAACCTTCTTTGCTCCTTGCTGGATCACAGCAAAAGCCACCTTTCACAGTTCAGAGAAGAATCTGCCTGAATTTTTGTCTTTTTTTCTACAGAGTCACCTTCCTTCTTTTCCTGTATTTTAGAGATCATGAAGAGTCTGATGAAATGTCTCTGACGAAATCGCTGAGAGCGTGGATATACAGTGCCTGAAAACATTGCAATACATAAAATTCTCTAAAGCCTATGTCTTCGAGCAGAGCAGGATAGAGTCCAGCCAGCAAACCTATTCTCACAAAATATTCCAAGTTTTTAAATCACTGATATACTTTAGAGCCTAGTTCATCTCATGGAATCATTAAGGTTAGAAAAGACTGTAAGGTCATCTAGTCCAGCCATTTGAACACAGAATTTGAGGTGTGGCCTCACCAGAGCTGAGTACAGAGGGTTGCTCACTTCCTTAGTCCTGCTGGCTATATTCTTCCTGATATTTTTCCTTACCCTTGGTCAAGCATTCTGGAGCCCCTAAATATTAGTTCACTGGAACATGCTGTAGGTTGTGTTCTTGTATATGTTTCTTATTGGGAATGGATGGGATGATGCTGGAAATCTAGGCTTGCTTGCAAAACCTCCCAGATTTCCATTTCTCCCAAGGGGAAGAAGAATCTCTGAACTTTTTCCTCGTTTCAGATCAATGAAGTTGGCAATAATGCTCACATTACAAGGTTCACATAGTAGTTAATTGCTATAAGAATTTGTAGGATGATGTTGGTATTGGCAGTGAACAATTATTAGAGACCCAACTCCTGAGAGTTACAACCAGAGAAGGTTTCTGGCATCTGAACAGAAAGATGAACTCAATTAGCAAGAGCTCATAGAATCAGACAATATGCAGGAAAAGCTATTATTCGTGGTGTGATGCGAAGTACTGGGAGAAGTGGCATAGCAAAGAGAAGATCATGAATATGCTGAAAAGTGGACTTCATCGAAGAGATCATTCATTTTTACTTAGTATACTTTAAACTTCTTAGGTATCAGCAATATTTTGAACATACTAGATAACGAGTGTGGAGTGCATCAAGATATTCAATTCTTTTGTCCAAAAATGTGTCTGTGTGACTGGAAGTAATTTCAGTGCCATCAGCTAAGTCAAACACCAGCAGAACACTGCCACCTACTCTGAGATCTAACCTTGAAGCTGGATCTATTTGAAGAAAGGGATACGGATAGCTAGTTTCTCCCTCAGAACATTCATAGTGGGAAGAAACAAACAGGTATCTTTGTACAAAACTGAGACAACCTCTGCTCGACAGGATCTGTGTCCTATCCTAGGATGTATGAATAAATACTTGTCTGGTATGAGAATGAACCCTCATCCCTGACAGCTTCCAAAATGTCAACGGATTGTATTTTGCTCTGGGTATGTCATATATCAGTTGATCAAATGTTAAGGAGCAAAGGCCTTCAGCTGACCAGGCTACTGTTTGTGATACCAATAAACTTGATTCAGCACTAATTCTGGATTCTTGATCTTTTCAGTCATGGATGAACCAGTTTGGAAGAGTTAATAAAACAGTCACTTTTCACCTATTTTTAGAACACAACTTTTCCTATAATACAATTTCTGGGCAAGATTTCTCATTTCCGGTTTCTGTCCAGATGTTAAAGATTTGGAACAACTGGAAGAAAAGCTGATCTCATGGTATTTCCATCAGGTTCCACTAGTGGAACAACTGGAAACCTCCTGAGGAAAGCCCTTCTCTGTCTTAGTGTTCAGACTAGTTTTGCAGGCTCAAGAGCATAGGAAACTTTGCATAAGCTTTGAATAAGCATCAAAATATTTGGATGCTTGTCAGAACTGAAACTAAAGTGAACATTACGAAGTTCATTCATCATTCATTTTAAAAGCCATACAAGCGACAATTAAACTGCAAGATCACATAAAAAATGGAAATAAATGCACATTAATCAATTAACTTTTTACCATGTCAAAAAATGATATCCTTCTCTCACGCAGAATGGAAACTAGATGCTAAGCATAAGTTCAACACTAAATCAAAAAAGTTTTCAATGGGCAGAAAGTTGCAATTTATTGCAAAAGCAATAAACATGTACAAATATGTATAAACCCTTCAGACATTTAAGATAATGAAAGAAAGTGTAGTGTTTAACACTAAGTAGTTTTCAGCTGCTCTTCTAGAGCTTTTCATTGTGTTCAAGCTACACATGTTCCACAGCAGTATCTTAAGCCAGTACTGTACAGTGTATTTTTCAAGGTATGAGTAAAATGTTCTTGCAATTCTACTTTTCACTAAATTATTCATAAAGAACAATACTGATGGGGATTTGACCTCTTCCATTTCTTGTGCATATTCACTATGATAAGTTACACAAGCCTACATTATTTGTTCCACAGAACGAGCAAGAAATACGCCTCTTGCTTCAGCCTAAAGAACTGAGTGTAGTTATATATACTTGTATCATTTGGTCTGGCTGGATTCAGATCCCCAAACTGAAGGAATAAGAACACTTTAAAAGTTGAACTAGATTAGACAGACTTTGGTGTGAGTTCAGAGCAGTAATTAAATTTACACTTCAGACTGCCAGGCCACAGCCAATACAAGGACAGTTAAAATAAGAAAAAGTGCTTCCTATTAAGAGTTTGAACTCAGAGAATAAAAATCCAAGAACTGAATTCAATTTTGAAGGACATTTCAAATTGCCCTCGCCATCGTATCTGAACACTTAATAACATGGCACCCTTGAGAAACTGCATGGCCTTATCCTTCTTTTCCAAAAAGGAAACTGCCACATTAAGGGCAAAATTACAGAAAACTGCTCACATGCTAAACATCCAGCCCAAAAGCCCTAGGATAAAATTTTCCAGTGCGTTTTCATGATATATTTATAATACTTTAAAGGTACATTTCTGCTGAGCTCAGGTGTAAGTACTCAGCTGATCTCATTGTAAAGTTAAAAGGTAAGAAGTAATGCAGGAGCTAATCATGAAGTTTAGAATAAAGATCAAACCTTCAGAAGGCTGCAGTAAGCAATGAAAGGTTACACTTATATCTAAACATAAATCACTATTTGATTACTTTCTAACCACATCCATCTCACTGAACTTCTTTCCAGGAACAATTTTTATCCTTACCTCTCTTTGAAACTGGATCATCTATCTCCAGAACTTTCACTTAAGCCACCGTATTCTATACCAACTTCGTAAGAAACAGATGAAACTTCCTGCTAGGACCTACAAATAAAGAAGACAAACTGTGAAGGAAAAGAGCTTATATGAAAGATCTGACAACATATTTATTTGAAGGAATACTGCTAGATACACCAAAAGGAATTCAGAATTCCCAGATTAATACACGTTTTCTTTACCCAAACTTGGATGTTTCTAGAAGATGATTTAGGAATCTACAGTTCTGCAGACCTCCCTGCTACTTGTTCAAATCTCTTCACAGAATATAAAATTGTGGAAAACACATTCAGTTAAAAAAAGAACAAAAACAAAAAAGTAAAGCTATATCCACATTAAGAGAATAATTATTAGAACACAAATATCTTTTTATAATAGCAAAAGATGAAGAGAAATACTGGTACTGGTATTTCTTTGCACAGCTGTGGAACAGGGAAAGGGAGTCAGTCCTGAAGAAACACACACTGAAGCTTTTTAGACTGCTTTAATTCAGAGTTGTAATGGAAGACTCAGTCCACAAGCTGAATATGCTTAATTCATTGTGAAAGCTGCACATGTTTTCAATTTATTTTATTCATTTTTAAACCTTGCTGTGACTCTCATCACTGAAGCAAGAATGTATAAATTGCAACACAAATGTACAGCCCCATGAATTTCCCATTTAGTGAGGGGTAAATCATAATTTATAAAAATAGATACATACTTCAGATATAAAATCATAATTTATGATGCAGAATATGCTTATAGCTTGTGATAGCTCAAGCAAATTGTCTTCATTTAATCTCTTTTGCTGTTACTTCCATTACCATGCTATGATTTTATCTTTAATTTAAGGGTAAGTATGTAACAAAAACAGTTGAGGTTGTATTTCTTCATCATGAATAAATAGGACTCAGAAAAATCTGGTGGGAGAAAGAATGTCTGCTTCCTACCGTGAAATCAGAGCCTGACAATAAAATTATGCAAGGAGAAAGGAAAATATTTGTCATTTAATCTTCTGTAAATCTTTGATGTTTCATTCTTACCATAATAACTTTTTTCCTTCCTGCTCTGCTTCCCCCTCCCTTCCCTGTCCCCTCGTCCCTCACCTTCCTCCCTGACAACTGAAGGTAAAATTTTGTATTTACAGATTCTAAATTAAATGTTATTCACCTTGACTCTGAACAGACATACACACAAGTAACAAAATCTGATACGATTTTAAAGTATTAAAAAATCTCTAGTTTGAGAGTATTTTGAAAAATAGTGATCTTATTGTTTGTGAAAGAAATTGAAATCCTAGCTCTTATTACCTACATATATTCAGTCATTTCCCTGAATTGTATTAAATTTTTCAAAACAAAATGAAAAGAACAAATCGTGCTACAGAACAAAGTCTATTAAAACCTCTGTGTTTAAAAAGAAAAAAAAAAAAGAAAAAAGAAAAAGCCCCACCTTTAACTTCTTTGTAATTTTTAAGTACTATTTTCCATTTTTGCTTGGGCATATGGACCAGTCTTACTCTCCATAGAAATGCACCCTATATTCTTTTGCTGAGATCTGGAGGCTGTTTATCTAACTTCCCTGAGCATTACTTTTATGTGGATGTACAAAGTAATCCTCTGGACTGCGCTCGGGCTGTCGGAACTAGGACTGTTCAGAGGAGGGTAGCGCAGAAATAGACAGCCACGTAATCCCCCACATACCACAGCTGTCTCCCCACAGCTGTGGTTAAAAAGACACTGGACAGACTTTCCCAGTGAAACTGCTCACAGCTACACCAAGAGCCTGTTGCTTACCCGCAGCAGATTCCAGCTGATAGGAAGAAACCACACGTTACTTACTGAAGCAAGGAGCAAACCTTACCCTTGGACCAAGACATGCAAGGAGATGATTGATCCCATGGCCCAGGAATTGCAGCTGTTCCTCTGTTCCCATGGCTTGCTTCACATCTCAGCCTTAATGTGAGAGCTGACCAGGAAAGCCGTTGCTGTGTACATGCTCTAAGTTTTACAGTATACATACATTAGGATTATTGTGCTTCAAAGGTAAAAGTAATAACCTCCCTTATTATTATTAACACAAATTACTTGTTACTTGCATAGACTCTTATTCTCTGAAATTTATTACAACAGTGGCAAACCACTGCAAATAACGTAAATATATACGAGCTTTAATATTCAGCATTCCAAAAGATTAAAGGTATTTGAATATCATTTCCTCTTAACTTTACTATATTGATGTTTTAAATTCTTTTCTTTGGAAATGAGCAACCATGAGAGTGTAGAGGCTTATAAAATAAATTCCAAATAAATCCCATGCAAGAAAACATATGAATTTAGTGAAAAACCTTTTTGATAATGCACAAAGATCAATTGAAATGAAATACAGCAATTCTTTTGAAGCTCACCATTTTCATTATAATGTTAAAATATCTTCCTGCAGCTAACTTTTGTCTAAATTATGCTGAACATGTTTATTTTTTTCAATTAGAAAAGGAAATTCAGATAGCTGAATGTTAGTATTGTTTATTAATTTCTCAACATTAATACTATCAGTAATTTATCAACTGGAGATATTTGGTGGATCAGTTAGAGGTAGTGATTCAGCAGCTCAAATATGCCCCCAAAGCATTGATCTAACATACAGGTTCTCCTGTCTCCCAAGTTGCAGGAGCCCAGCTCTCAATGATTTGCTTTTACCATCAGCCTTCAGGACTTCAAGTGTCACCTTTGAGACTTCTGTTTAAAGTGAGGTGAATGGACCCATGATGAGGGCTGACGTCTCTATTTTGATAGGTTCACACTTTTCAAGTTATACCAGACAAGACATGCTAGTTGAATGGCTTGGGGCCACAGCAAAATCTACCCCCAGCTCATCCTGTGAAAAGGAAGTCTGCAACACTAGGATCCTACTTACAAATAACAGCATTAAGACATCCAAATAGTACACTATTTAAATTCCAGTGTACTGTAAGTGTTATCTGTGTATCTTTAAACAATATTACAACAGAACTCTGCATCTGAATATTCAGATGTTCCTATGGGTGTTGTTCTTCCTCTCTTCTTGCAAAAAAGTCTCCCCTCACACCCCTGCCGCTGTTGTGTAATGTGTTTTTGGAGTGTGACAAAAAAGACCACAGACCACAGTAATGGCCCCCTACTCTTCTTTCTGTCCCTCAGGCATGCAACACTCCCCCCCCCCCTTCCACCTTTTCTTTGCTCAGTAATAAGCAGTTGGATCCACCCTGCTGTGGAATTTCACACATAATTTCAGCAAAGAGACAAGCAGACACAGGAGCGTAAAACAAGAAGTCTCAGGAGGTAAGAAGTTCAGAAGAAAGATACTGGGAAAATGGTGTAAGTATTGAAGGTGGTTTGGTAGAAGAAGGCTGGATGAATAAACCAAAGTGGTGCTGAAGAGGTATAGGACCATATAACAGAGAGACAAGAAATAGAAGTAACACCATAGAATGAGGAAAAAAAAAATGCAAGAAAAGTCATAGTAGTGAGAAAAAGAAAGAACTGAAGAGGACAAGAGATTCGGAAGGAAAACAATATGTTGAAGGGGAAAATTTGAAAAATGTGAAAGAATTAGATTAATTAAAATTATAATTATTAGATGAAAATAAAACTGGTGTGGAGAAGAAGATGATGCAAAACAATGTGGAATTCAGACACTAAAACTATTGTAAACATTTAAAAAAGATAACAGGAAATTTACTTTTCAGACATCTGTTTTTATATATTACATATACTTTGAGAAAAACACATGAAGAGATAACACCCTTTGTTTCACATTTTGTAAGGATGAGCAATCTAAATCAGTAAAAGCCATGAATACACAATCACTACATTTCTTCTCCATCATTTTATTTATGGACTTGGCTGTAGATATTATGCTAATGAGGATGTAATCAGAAAGTCTAGGAAGAAAACTCTCTAATTCCAGTGTTTTAGAAAGCAGCATTCTTTTATTTCATGATACGTACCAGACAACTTGACAAATCTAGCATGTGCTTTCAGAGTTCACATTCTACGTTTAAACAGTGAAGGCATACCTATGCAATACATTTCCTAGAAAGGGCATACATATTCATTCTTTTTCCAAGAACTCACTCATATATATCCCTTTGGGCACAAGCGGTGTGGCTGTACAACCACCTACTTCATCCCCTTTATTACTATATCCCCTTTTTTCAAATTCCTCACAGTGATCTTTGGCCAACTTTCAGCTGTTCTTCCCCTATTTGGCAAATTTCTATTGCTTTCTATGTCATGAGCAACATTTTTTCTTGGTACACTATAGCTCAAAACAATTTATATGAAACTCAAGAAAAGTCCTTGCACTTGGTAGCTCCCCATACATACTACATAGATAAAGTGAGGTCTGTATTGGCATTGGTGAAGCATAACCAAAACTGTTAGGCCTTCACATACCAAGCAAAGCTAAACTGGAAGATTTTACTGCACTAGTACACATCAATTCCTTTTGCTAAACTAATGTACTGGTCCTTCAAATAATATGTATAGATTCCTATTTCTAAACCAGCCTATATCAAGGAAGATGGAGCTGAATTTGCTCTAGACTATCTGGAATGGCTCCCAGTACTGCTTTGTTTGACTGACACTAGGATTGAAATCTGATTTCTGTAGAATTTCTATAAATAGCCAGCTCAGATTCAAAAAGATCCAAGTACTCCAAATTCCTACTGGAATCAGCAAGAACACAATCTGCTTTCCAAATTTTGTCTTAATTTCATTACAGAAGAAATCGCTCTACCGTTAAAGCCAATCCTCAAAAAAAACTTCTTGTCTGAGTTGTAATGACAAAATTACCTTGAATTATTGACTAAGTTACCTTGAATTATTGACATAAACATTCAAAAGACAAAAAGAATCATTACAATGTCTCCAATGATGGTTATTAATGAAACAATATTTAGAAACTGTAGAGTTCTTAATCTCTTTACTCTCAGTAGAGAAGAAAAAGGTCACTTATCTATTGTTTTTCTGGCAACTGTCAACACTTAAAATTAAAGTACAAATAAAAGAGTGTAATAGTAACTCAAGACAACATAAACTTAATTGAAGTGTTGGATCTTGGGACAGGTTACTGATTTCAGCCAGCACTTACGCTGAAATCGGCAGTGGAAATTATTTGAAACTGCTCTGCCTACACAAGCAGAGCTGACCTTCCTGAGGTCAAGGAAAAGGTTCCCATTGACTTAACAGGCTTTGGATTAAGTTGTAAGCTACAAAGGGTAAATGCTAGTGACAGAACCTGGGGCTTTGCCAGATAAACACAGAAGGAGAAATTGGGAATTTAAGAATGTTAAATTCCTGGAAAATATGAAACTTTCTATCCTTCGTTTCTTTTTTTTTTTTTTAGCTATAAATATTTTCAATCCTCAAATTTCAAAAAAAAAAGAGGAAAGGAGGAAAGGAAAAAAGACTTTTCTCTTTTGTTTTTCTGTTGTTTTCACATCTTCAACAGAATGTGAGTGCATTCATGACAAAGTAATCTGTTTTGAATATTCTTTAATACACTAACTGTGACAACAGCCAAAATACAAGAAGGTACAATCAAGGAGAACTGTCAGTGGTTTCAGAACACATGAGCAATTCTTCCAAACGGGAATTTTTTTTTTAAATACCAGACCAAACACTGTAGAACTCCATTGCCCTCATTTTTGTGCGCTTGTTTGCAAATAGTTTGACAATTAATATTGAGATATCCTCTTTGACATAATAGATAACACTACTCATCTGTTTATTGAATTTGGAAATGGAGTATTAAGAGATAAGAAGCATTCTCTTTATTTAATTCTGTTTTCATTGAGCTTGTAGTAAGATATGCGTGTAATAAATATTTTCTTTTTTTTACCAGTTCACTAGATTCAAACTAAGAGTGTCATAGGGAAGCAAGACTTTGAACTTGTACTGAAGAAAGCATGTACTATTTTCTGAGCCAGAAAGCACATTCATCTTTCCCAGTGTCAGCTGTACAAGTATGTGCAATTTACACATAATTATCTAAACTTCTGAAAATAACGTGGCATTGCGGCTTTGTTCTTTTGAAAATACAAAGTTAAGCTTCCCACCAACTTTTTTTTTTTTTTTTTTTCCTCTTGGAATCAAGTAAAATAATTTGAGAAATACAACTAAAAAATCCCTTGACTGTAACGTATTCACCACAAATTAAAACTTAGCATGTAAGTAGTATAGTGATACACTAGGGTTGCCTTGCTATGGTACAACTGTAAGAAGTCATTCTCCAAATAGATTACTACCGTGTGGCATCTAAATCAATGCTGTTTTAGTTAATGAGGCAAAAGTTCTTGCAGGCAAGCTAGAAGTAATATTTTATGTTTTACTTTTGTTAGTTGAGGCAGTAAGTATATGAACCTTAATGAGATTGCAGGTCTTCTCATTTGAGTCTCTTGGCCTGCAATAAATTTTTACTTAAATGCACAATAGATCCAAATGCCTGAGGTTTTGGTTTCATTTTCTGTTGGGGTAATAACTCCTTGACAACTCACCTTTTCTATTTGGTTTGCATAAGAAACAACAGGACAGCATGAATACTTTGTACAAAAGACTCCCTCTTCAGAGAAAATATCATGTAGCACTAACAAGATACATTTTTATTTATCTTACATAAATGCATTTATATATAGTTGGTTAATAACTAATTTATTATCTGCATGAGGATTAAATGAAACAAAGAACTCAGATGCACACTAAAAAGTGTTGCATTCAGAAAATAGCATGTAAAGAGAATAAGATTGCTAATATGCTTATTACTCAAGTGAAATATTATTTTTATAAAGGAGCTAAGAATCCACTTGTGGCTATATAAATGTAAATATATTATAACTTATTATGTTAACTCTAGATTATGCTACGATTACTTATTTAAATTACCAAAGTAATAAAAACTTTTGCACAGCCCAGTGAGTAAAATCACCTAGACAAAAGCTAAGATGCAGAATTCAAATGAGGGCAATACTGTCTAATCAAAAATAGATGTTTCCCCATCTAATGCTTTAACCATTTATTTCAGTTTATATCTGAAGAAGATTAAGCCAGGTCAGAGGCAGATTTTAAATCATTCATCTCAAAGCCATGAGAAACTTACCTTTCAAAATTGCCTTCTGAAGTGGCTGCCCTTGGAGGTAGTGTTCTAACAATATAAAGCAGACATTTATGACAACTTTGGTGTCTAAAATATGATCGTTCCTCCAACCTCACTTATTGCTTACCTCTTCACAAAGGCTCCTTCCTCTTCTGATGCTTCATCTTCCATCACATCCCAACTAACCTCAACAGTGTTGTGTGTGATCCCTGGGGAGATGTGAGAGGATGCCAGCCTTGAATCCTCTGCCCTGTCTGCCAGGGCTGCTGGCTTTCTTTCCTACTGTTATAAAGCAAACAATTTTTCTGTACTGTCTTAGAGCCATAGGGAAGGAAATAGAAGGAGATCATAAAATCACCAAAGCTGGAAAAGACCTCCAAGGTCATCCAGTCTAACCGCCCACCTATCACCAATATTTCCCCACTAAACTGTGTTCCTCAGTACAACAACTAAATGTTTCTTCAGCAGCTCCAGGGTTGGTGACCCCACCGCGCCCACAGGCAGCCCAGTCCAGCCCTTGACCACTCCTTTGGAAATAATGTCTAACCTGAATCTCCCCTGGCACAACTTGAGGCCATTCCCTATAGTGCTATCACTAGCTATATGGGAGAACAGACTGACCCCCACTTCATCGCAACCTCCCTTCAAGTAGTTGTACAGAATAATAAGGTCTCCCCTGAACCTCTTCTTCTTCAGACTAAACAATCCCAGCTCCATCAGCCACTCCATTGTACTCCAGATCCTTCATCCAGATCCCCAGGATATTGCTGCAGACAACCTCCTATTAGGGGGTGTTGCTCCTCTATGTTACCCACACCAAGACAGGAAGGGACACTCTGAATAGATTATGACCCAGTGACCCTTGAGTGACACATGGAAGGGCAAAGGACAACCAGTAAGAAGTGAAGAGTAGTGGAGGAAAAGGAATAATCAGAATGGCAGAAAGTAAAACTTACGCACACACCCCAGTGGCATGCAGTATCCTGTAATAAAGGCATTATAACAGTGTAACAGGTGATTCAAATGAGGGGAGCAGAGACTCAGAAAAGGGGAGACCAAATATATAACTGAAATTGACCTTGGGAACCAAGGAGAAAGTGTGTTTTTTTATGTGTTTTTATAATAGCCTATGTTCTCTTTTTGTGAATCAACAATGAGAAGTTTTTGTTAACTTGCAGTGTTTTGTCCAAAACACTTCTGAAAAGCTTTTGGTATTTTTTCCTTCTTTTCCTGGCCGTTCCTCTGTTATTATTGTGTCCAGGTGAACTACTTCTTAAGGAAAGACATTCTTTCATTTATTTCAAGATAGGTCTAAGTTTTTTCAAAAAGTTGCAGGTACAATTGTGACCTTACCTGACACCATTGAACAACACTTCAAGGTGGGGGTAACTAACTACTGATTTTGTTAACAGTGTAAATGTTATTAATTAACATGCTGAGTTTCACACACTAAGACCACAGCTAAAAGTCTTCACCTCTGACAATCCTCATTTTATTGTCATGAAAAGTCAGTATTAATTGTACATATATGTACTCTTACATATGTGTGCACACACACAAACACACACACATATATATAAAACAAATTCGTACTGTGCATCTGGATATGTCATGTTTATTTTTTGATAAAGTTGCTTCTCAAAATAATGGAAAGCATCTTAAATGGTATTGCACTTAAAATATAAGATGGTGAGATGTTAATTATTAAATTCAGTACTGAACAACATGATATATAACTCCAAACATATCCTGCTATAAACTTTAAAACAGGAAACTGCAATTTCCCAGAACAAACATTTACTTTAGGCTTATTCTAATCAAAAATACTGTATATCAAAGATTCACAAGTTTTCTGTGCACTCCCTTATTACAGTATACACAACCATAGGAAAAACATAGCGTATAATGATACAGATTTATAAAGGGAGTCAAACTCCAAAAGAATTTTTCCTTAGAGTCACTTTTTTTTTTTTTTTAATTCCAGAAGAAATTATTCTAAAATGCTTACCTATTTCAACAACAGCTTAGTTGATAGGAAAAGTATTTCTTCAGATGTTTTCAGCAGCTGAGGATGATTTATGCTGCATGTACAGAAATGAAGTGATAGGACTTCACTCAAATGACCATAAAATGAGAGGAAAATCCTTGTAATGGCTGCCATAACTATATTTGTTAATTTGTTATCCACTTGTAATTTTTTCCCTTACAGAAATTTTTAAAAGAGAATGGACCACAACTAAATTTAATCACAGGAAATTAAAGATGGAAACAGACCCCACAATGTTGCTGTATTTCACTCATAAGAATGATACTGGCATCTAAATACAGACAAATTGAAGAGAAGAAATCTCTTTCATCCTTGGGAAGTGTAATAGTAAACCAATGGTATGTTTATGGAAACAATCAATAACATATGCATCACCACAATGGCTTTGGCATTTGTCCTTCTGTCTCAGTTTCCCATGATACAGTGTTACAGTTCAAGTTCAAAATTCTATTTTCACTAGGTCCGATCTCCCTTCCCTCAGATCTTCCAGGAGGCTAATCCCTAAGAGTAGTGAAGCATGGACCAGACCAGCAACAAAGCTGTAAAGAGTTTGGAGCACAAGTCATATGAGGAGTGGCTGTGGAAACTGGGATTACTTAGTCTGGAGAAGAGGATGCTCAAGGAGAGGCCTTATTACCCTCTACAGGTACCAGAAGGGAGGTTGTGGTGAGGTGGGGGTCAGACTCTTCCCCCATGTAACAGTGATAGAATGAGAGGAAATAGCCTCCAGTCGTGCCAGGGGAGATTCAGCTTGGAGGTCAGAAAAAATTTATTCTCGGAAAGAGCGGTGATGCATTGGCACAGGCTGCACATAGAAGCAGTGGAGTCATTGCCCCTGGAGGTGAGGCATGCGTGGATGTGGCACTGATGGATGTGGTTAGTGGCCATGGAGGTGAAGGGCTGGCAGTTAGACTAGAGGAGCTTAGAGTCTTTTTCAACTTTAAAGATTCTATGAATCTATAACTTTGTTAGGAGGCTGCCACATTCAAAAGCCTTCTGCATTTTGTCAGAATGACAAACATCAGCACATGGAAACAGAAAATTTTACTTGCCACGTTACTGGAAAACCATGCTCCTATTTTCTCTGTTGTGAGATAAGATGCTGCCTTTTAGCTGAATGTTCTCTGGATGCTTTTCTCAGCAGAACCCAAAGTTTACAGCACAAAGACAGCCTTTGTATGAGCTATGGCATACATCTGAGCGCTGTATCAGTGTGCATTTCCTTCTTGACTTTTATCAGCCAGCAAGAAATCTTCCTCCAACTTTTTTTTTTAATTAGAAACATATTACTGAAATATCTGAAAAATCTCTTTGGTTTCCATTACACAATGCAGAAGACTATGAATACTCAGGCTTCCAGCTGAAAGATCATGGAGCCAACAGGCTAGCTCTTTAAAGGCTGTAAGTACAAATTTGTATTATTAACATATTGCAAAAGACCTTGTTGCTTGCATCATTGCTGTTGTCATCTATGCCAGTTTGATTAAGATTTCTGAGTTAGCTATGGCATTGTGTTAAAAGATAGATCCTTACTTTGCTGAGTAATAAAATGACTAGAATATTGCAAGGACAAGTAAAAAGACATGGAGGCTTCCCTTTGTGGCTTTTTCTAGGACTAAGACCTTGTAACACAAACAGCTATCTCTGCAGGAACTGTAACTACCACCAATCTAATGTTGAAAGATGATGAAAGATGATGAAAGGACATGCAAGAATAAATATGGTTTGTTTTTTTGTTTGTTTGTTTTTAAATCAGTAGTTAGTGAATGCTGAATTTGTTTGAGCACAAATGAATACCAGCACTTCACATTTATATCTAACAGAAAACAATTAAACTAAGATTTCAGTTTATGAATGGTGTAGCTAAAAGTTGGATGGATAGTTGCTTTACAATCCACAGTTAGAAAAGGATATCTTCCCAAATATATTTAGCTTCCATTCATAAAATGAAAAAAAACATTCTTTGACAACACGACAGAGTTCAAAATTAGAATTGAAGATCTGTAATACTCCTCTAAAACATTCTTAGGCGAGGGGTTGCTTTTCACTAAAAGTCATTAGAGTCACATGAAACAATTTACACAGTTCATCACTCAAGTAACAAGTTCCTAAAAATGAGATAAATGCATTTTTTCAATAGATGCTATGTCAAATACAGCTTTTGCTCTATAAGTAGCTATCATTCTCCTGTTCATGCTTGAATATTTCCTTTCCAAGATAATACTTCTGATCTCTGCTCCTCTCCCTGTTGTACACTTGAATTGCACAGCTGAGGCTTTCAAGTCTGAAACACTTGTGTATCTGGTTTAGTAGTTTGTGGAGCACAGTTTAAGAGACAGGAAAGGAACATAAGAAATTAATATATAGAAATAGCCATGTTTTTGACAGTAGATGGAAAGAGCTGGGAGAGCACACACAGCACTCCATTAATTCACCTTGACTCATGCCATCCTGCCTTTTGCTGGAATTCCTTTTAAGAATTCGAATTTCCTTTGGAAGAGCTTGCAGGTGGCTTAGTGCACACTACTTGACTACACTTCTTCAGTCCTTTTCTGCTTACTAAATCTGCTTGCTGGTTTGCAAGTGATTTACATTTTTTTCCACAACAGAGAATGCCTGGTGCGGTCTGTTACATATGGGAATGTACTGACATGGTTTTCATTAGATTTTTTTTTTTATTATTTATAAAGGACAGCACAATCCTTTCGTTGTTTTGTTGATTTTGTAACACTCCACTGGACACATAGGGTCCTTATGCACATCTTGGTTTGTATTTTTCTGCGATCTGTTACGAAAGACATTTGTTCTGGCTAAATGCCACAATCAGTTGATACCTGTTCATTAATTTGACAATTTCAAACTCAAAAGACAAAATATAAGGGCAATTCCAACAGTGCTCATTGAAAGTTGAAATTTTCTACTTAGTTATTTTTTAAATTGTATATAGATGTCTGCACAGAGAGACTACTGTACTTCTTCAACTATTGAGACAACCAAAGCAATCGTGCCCTAAGCACTGACGTGTTAATAATGAAATAATTTACAACTACCTTTAGGGAAGAATGAACTGTACTAGTAAAAGTACGTTTATGTACTTAAAAGCCATTGGATTGATGTAACTTCCTATATAGTTCTAATAAAATCACTATCATAAAGGCTCAGGCCTGACGTCACACTGAAAATTCTTATCAAATAATATCTTAATTACTCAAATCAACAACAGAATTTATGGGTTTGATGCTATCAACTACTCAGTAAAAACTGGAGACAGGTCAGCAGAGATATATGACTCCTCCCAACATTAAAATCTGAGAAACTGTATATAAAGCACAGATGGTAAAAGAGAAAGCTTTACTACTGTCTGTCAATAACACACAAATGTTATGGCCCTCAGCGCTGCCATTTAATTTAACACATTCAAACTGATAGTTCCACAAGAGGAGCAGCGTGTAGCCAATTTTAAGGCAGGACTTACTTTTTATACCTAATCTATTATTTCCAGTTGTTACTTACAATTCTTTCCTTGTAGGGCGCTGCTGGTAATTAAACCATTGTCTGCATGTCCCTCAATCACTGACATTTTTATCTTCTCTTGAATTAATTTTCATAATACTCACATAGTAATTATAAAGAGTAGGCTGCAGTCTGGACAAAGACAGTCAAACTCAAATTGGGTTAAATAACAGCAAAGTACAGCTAACAGTGCAGTGCTGGACTGCTAAGAAAGACACATTCTGCTGGAAAGTAGAGCAGGTCATTTACACAGACTTAACAATTGTGAGCTAAGTACAACTGAGAGCTATAGTACCTGACAGAGAAGTAGGCAGTTCCTTAGATTTTTAATGCCAAAATCCTCCTTCATATCTTTCTGTGTTTTCATTAACTCTCAGGTTATATTGACAATATTTCTCACTCAAGAAAAAATTTTCTGCACTAGAACCAACTGTATTCCTTATCTTACCAGTATTCAGGTACCACTGCAAACACAGGTTACTGTGTTTGCAAAGTTTCCAGAATAAAGCTTACAGAGAACACATCATCACTATTTGAAAGCTAAGGCAAGAAATGTACTTTAGGAAACTTTACTTCCCTAGGATAAAGTTAACTTTGGTGGGTTTTTCCACCTGTATAGAGAGAAATGAGGAAATCTATGCTGCATGAACTCTGCTGCAGTGGTTCGCTTGGCTTTAGTGAATTCGAATGGAATTTTGGCTACATCATGTTTGAAAATTGCATTTAGCTATAATGTATCTATATGACAAGGAAATTACATCTATTATAATCAATTCTTTAGCATAGATCTGCATTGGAATCAAAGTATGAAAGCTCTTCTTCCTCCAAGACACTTCTTATTTTTGTTAACTACTTTCCTGAAGTATAGGCAATTCATGCAGAAATTCTACTTTAAAGGTATCTAAATATAAAAAGAAAACATTTTTTCATTCCTGTTAAAGGAATATATTATTGAAGTATAGCTGATGCCAAATGCACATGATTTATTAGTAGGGTTTTTGTATGTAGTCTTTGGAATACATAAAACATTAATGAAAATTAAATTGGATTTGGTGTGGTTCCAAATATGTTTCAGACAGTTTGCTACTGTATAGCATTAAAGTAAAGCTCTTCAAAGGCGTTTTGATGTGATGAAAAAAATGAACATGACCAGTGGCAACTTTTCTATGCTAGTAGAAAATGCAGATTTAAAGCATTTAAAATAGTATTCCTAACGTCAGCTCTTCCCTTATAGAGGGCATTGCCAAAATGCTTAATTTGACAGGCAAGCGTGTAACTGAGAACACCAATACTATACTGTTCAGAGGTGTCTGATGTGTTGATTTAAGCATAAGCTGACTACTTAAAACAGTAAGTACAGAAATCAGTATTTAAATCAACTTATATCAGGAAAGCACCATAATGCCCTTGCTGCCTGTTGCAACCACCCACAGCACAAATGGCAGCAAAGCACTCCAACACATATTTCAGTTGCAGCACCAGCACATAGAACCACAGGCCAGCAAGGTTAACTAGCAGCATCAAATTCCAAGTTACTACGATTTAATCATTACCAGCAGTTACGAGAACTTTGCCACTTTTGCTACAGTAATTCTCTTCTCTTGATGTTTAATAACCAAAATATGTCCTTGCTTTGCATACAGAAACAAAGAACTGCCTCTTGGCTTTATTAATTTGTCTGGATATTCAGGATTTTGACTGCATGGGGAGTGGGAAAAGGATATTTACACAACACAGCTTTAGGCACTTGGTGTACTTCCTTCCCCCTCCTTGTCTCCAGTGTCTGCCAGGTTTACATTTGCTGTGACTATAGCACTTCTGTCTCCTCTGAGAACAAAACACCAGAAGCAGCCTATCACCTCTGGGTTTCTGATAAGCTGCAAGGAAATAGGACTAGAATTCACATGACAGGTTCTCAGCTAATAGCTTTTAGTAAATGATATTGCTATTGTGCATATTAAGTAGAGAAAATTATTTGTGTGTACAGCCATTCATCTACTTTAAGTCTTCTACAGAGAAATACTTTTAAGGCTAATTCTGATTTACTCTATTAATCCTTTTCCCACTTATGCAAGATTCTGATGTAAGCCTACATCAGCAGTTCTGGTGAAACAACAACTGAAGAGAAGTGTCATCAGAGAATATCATCTGATTTTCAGCTGCTCAAGGAATTTATCTACAGAAATTCATCATCAAAACTATCAGTGAGATGATGAATATGAATATCAAACCTGGAGGCTGAGCATGGTCAGACAGGCAACCATTAACAAAGACATCAGTTTATAAATATCTTTCTTTCTCTGAATTTCCTAGACTTTCAGTTATGGTTCATGTAGTACACACTTACCTGAAACTTCCTCACCTTGTTCTGAGAAGCACAGAAGCATGTCCTGGGTAAGCATCTCTGGATGCCCTTCCTCGAGAGGGGCTTGGAGGGGTTGGATCAAAGAGTCTCCAAAGTCCCTTCCAACCCTCACCTTTCTGTGATCCTTGGATACGGAGGCACCTCTCCTCTTTGGTAGATACGTAATTTAAACTGACCTGGAATCAGACTGATGTTTGGAAAGCAACATTTTAAAATAGCACACGTAAATAAAATGCAGATGTTCTGCATAAGTAGGATCATTATAGAATGGGACATGGTGATTCTGAAAGATGTGCTTTATACTTAAAAGGAGCATATAAATAGGAGGGAGACTGACTTTATATGCTCTGATACCATACACTCTGGAGATTATCACAGTCAAGAACAGAATTGTATATAAATACTTAGCCTAATAAGACCAAGGTTTTAAACAAAAAGAGGGGATATTTAGATTTGACGTTAGGAGGAAATTCTTTACCCAGCAGGTGGTGGGGCACTGGCTGCCCAGAGAAGCTGTGAATGCCCCATCCCTGCAGGCATTCAAGGCCAGGTTCAGTTGAGCTCTGGGCAGCCTGAGCTCATGTGTGACAATTGCCCATGACAGGGGGTTGGAACTTTATGATCACTTCCAATCCAAGCCATTCCACTATTCTATGTCATACCATCATATATGGGATTATTAATGCTGCCCACATGGACATAAGAAGAGCTGAAAATACGAACAGTAATAAAACCAAAACTTTTAATTCTTAAGGTGAAAATGTGCAGTAAGTCCATACCATAAGTTTAATACACTTCTATGTTATGACATTTAATTTATACTTGCAATATGTTTCATTTATTTTCTCTACATAGTTCATTTATACTGAATGAAGTCTTTTGTAGGTAAAAAAAAGCTGAAAGGCCACTGATGACAACTACTTACGTGGTGCACTTGAAAATGACTGTTATGCAACCTGTGACCATCATTAGATTGTCTGCATTTCTCTATAGAATTTGCAATTCTAATGAAGAATTAAGAGATATATTTAGAATTTCCTTATTTCACAAGAACAATACAGTAATTCCCACTACACTAAGAATTTACATAAAATTCTGTTCTTAACTGTGATGATTTCCAGAACATATGGTAGAACAGAGTCTTAATACACAAGCCTTTGCTCAGTTGTTCTCAGTATATGAGTTGTGATTTTCGGGCCAAAAGCACAGCTTAAATTCAAACAGGATAAGTTGGTGTACATAATTAGAAGTATGGAAACAAATGGATAGGAGGAGCTAGTTTAGCTTTTCTAAAATCAGACACTCATTTAATTCCAGTCTTGTTTCATTCTTTCTTTCTATCATTTGGATAATTTCACTGCCACAAGGAAACAGCTGTGGGTGTCCTCTGTAGTCCTACAATGATGCTGAGTTCTTAGATCTTTTTCTGTAAGATTTAGAATCTGACATGGGTTATGGAAAATGTATCCAGATATCATTTACCCAGATTTCCTTGCTTAATGACTCCCCCAGATTACTTAGACAGAACACACTGTTTCCCAGTTTGTTTCTCTTCACCACTGATGTAATTTAGATCTAAATTATTGTATTAACATTTTTTAAGACCAAAAGTCTTGACTGTTACAAATGCATATTAGAGTGTAAATATTTTGTCAAATTTGACAGAACTACAGGGGGAAAAGAATCAGCAGAAAAATACTGGAATAGGAGATTGAAACAAAGAAAGCAGATTAGATCATTCATTGGAGTAATCTTTCACAGTGCTGAATACCAACTGCAAGCAGACAAGGAATATGGGCACAACCACTGCTATGTGGAAATTACTCAACTCTAGAAATAGAATTGTTGCTGAAAATATCATTTGTAATAGCGCTGTTACGTTGTGCATTTCAGGATTGTTGCTTAAAATTTTTTTAATAGCTCTTTTTTACTGCCAGTTATCTTTGCAGCAAAACAGAGAGATCAGTTTGTGAAGACAGAGCCTCTCCAGCACAAGCCTTTCTGTGAAGCCTTTCTTAGAATGAGGAACATTCACCACAGTGGTCTGTTTTTCTTCTGGAGACAGAGTAATTAAGTATTGTGTGCACCAGTGGCAAGTAGTTCTGGGAAGTCAGAAAGATATACTGGAGCATTATCATCAATAACATTTGTAATTAATAAATCATACCAGATGAAATAAGAAGCACTCAATATTTGAACCTTTTACCATTTTGGTTCCTTTAATAGCGATTTTCCTTTAAAATTATCAGCTTTATTGAGTTTGTGCTACAAAAAATAGAAATTCTCAATAGAAGGTCCACTAGTTGAATGAAATTCATATGAATTCACTAGTAATATATGTACAGTTTTAAATCCTTTAAACTTTATAATAAAAATTATGTCACTGAATCCAAGTAAAAGCTGGATTTATTTGTTTGTTTTGGTGCCAATCCTGTGTTAGAAATGGTTCATAAAATAAATAATCGAAGTCAGATATAAAAACATACAGCTCTCCCTTCCGAAATTCCAATCTGTTAGGAAGGTAGGGAAGCCAAATCTCTGTCTGACCTTCTTTGCATGGTTTTGCCAAGGAAGCAGTACACAATGTCTGTTGACTCAAATATGCAGGAGTAGGAAGTCTAATTAGTCTGCAAAGAGATGGTTATTCCTTTGTAGTCTAATTGATGCTGGATATCCTTCAACATACTAATACACGCCCATTTTTAACAGAAGGGTGCTTTGTAAAGCTTTGGCATGTTTATACCTGATTCCTTTTCTAATGCATTTTGTACTGCGGTTAGAAGTACCACCCTAGGCTATCAGTCAGAGCAGCTTCCAAGACAAAATTAATACACGCTTGAATATTATTTTGTTTTTAAAATAACATTCCTATTTGATGGAAATTAGTTACAAACTCAGGAGATAAAATATAATACACCTTTTGAATACATAAATCCCCCGCAAAAAAAAAAAAACTGTCAGCAGTTATGCAGGACAATGACAGCTAGAGTAACACTAAGCTCAAGGATGCTGCTTCTAGCTCTCCACCCCCCAGATAACCTGAGATTGTACTTTAAGGTTTTGTTATTCAAGAACCTTACAAAATATAATGCAAAACTTTATAAAAATGGTGCCTGCACTGCAAAGAACTGACCCAAGTATTTTTTTCCCCCTAAACTAGTCTTCATATACAGGATTTTCATTTTGGCAAGTGTAGACAATTTTCACATACAAAACTGTAATTAAAGAAAATGAACAGAGATATATCTTGTTAAGAAATAACATACTCAAAACCATAATGGAAAAAAATGAAAAAGACTCCAGCATTTGCCAACATGAAATAAAGCTATATGCAGAAACTCATAGAAATACCCCACTGACACAATTTTCTCCTTCTAGTTTACAAATTGCTTGTTTTGTATACAGTGCTCAAGAAAAATACATTTATGATTATCTATAAGAACAACAGCAACAGAAGAAAATACATCCTTCGTTAGTCTGCTGACTCTTCGGAGAATTTGAAGGTACACAAACAAGTGAATCTTTCCACCCATGCCTAGGATTCTTTGAACAAAAACGTGTATCTAGAACAAAAAGTGAAAAGTTGCGGAAATCTATGTTGGCAAACAATATCCAGAAGATAACAAAAAGAATTTCTATAGCATGCCAAGAACATTATGGCACAGGCAGAAAAATGCAGTCTCCAGGAAGAGTTCAGAGTGGGCTATGCCAGATGATGAATAGGAGTTCTGTTCTTAACCTAATCTTGAAAGCTGCAGATGTAGGAATGAAAATATCTGACAAACATGACACATGAGCCTTCAGAATACATAGTGCATTCTATACCATGTCTTCCACAGACTCCAGCATTGCATGGCAACTAGACAAAATAACGATAAACAATGATGAAATTAAGTTTGTTTAAACTTAGAATCAGTGTTAAGAAACTTTAAGAGCAGTTTAGAAGTTAAAATATTCTGATCCAAGTCAACACTAAAACTCTGAACTGATTTTTATGAGTATTTATCTGTTTTCATGATCATTTCTTCCACTTAGAGAAATCTGGACGTAGGTTCTCCTTCATCCTCAAACTATTTCCTCCCCCTGCTCTTGGAGGTTTTCCCTACTTCTCCTTTTATATACTTTGCAATAACATGACACCAAGTAATACGATGTCTCTAATAACCTATTGTTCCCGTACAATTACAAGGAGTCATGGAAATCATGTTGCAACTGTGCATAAAATGGCATACAGATGCATAAACGTACTCCACCTTGGGAGAGCAAAGCCGCCTGTCCACCAGCAACTCATATTTTTCAGAACATAACATCAATAATAATAATAAAGAAAGCTATTGACTAAAGTACCTACCATAACTGTTGCCACATTGCAGGGCAGTGGTTGGGTTTCTTTTAAAATGTTTATGTAATTTTTTCATGATTCATGGCAACTCCAGCAAAGAAGTTGGCTGTACTCATGAAACAGTAATTGAAAGCAGCCAGAGAGAGGAGTAAACAGAAAAAAAATAATATATATTTTTGTTGCACATGAATATTGTTATTGCCTAATTTTCTGTGCACACAAATCCGCATGCTTATTTAATGTTCTAATTTTGTCCCCAGGAGAGTGCTAATTTCATCATCTTAGTGGAAGATCTCTATAGGACTAGATTCCTCCTCTGATAAGGAGAAAACTTGACATCTAGACACAAAATTTGGTATGATGGAATCAGACATTACTAAACTACAGGCCAGTGTTTATATGTGGAATTTTATTAGCTTTCTTTTCATGTACAATCTGTCCAGGTCATTTTCTTCCCTTCTTGCCCATTTTGATGACACAAATTAAAATCTGTGGTGACAGGGAAAGGAAGAAACAGAAAAGTCATTATTTGCATTCAACAGCTGAAGGCTTGCAAAGGATTCCAGGATTTAGTGTGATCATGAATCATGTGGGCTTTTCTGAGAATCCCAAAATGGAAGTTATGATTTGTCATTTGGCGGCAAGTTTTACTTTTAAACAAGTATCAGATAAAAATCCATGTGCTAACATTTGAAGCCACGCTTTACAAGTGTGAGGTATGTTGAAAGACAGTTTTAAGTATAACAGTAATTACAGAATCACAAAATGGCCGAAGTTGGAAGGGACCTCAAGGATCATGAATTTCCAACCCCCCTGCCACAGGCAGGGCCACCAACCTCCCCATTTAATACTAGACCAGGTTGCCAGAGCCCCATCCAGTCTGGCCTTGAACACCTCCAGGGATGGGACATCCACAACCTCTCTGGGCAGCCTCTTCCACCACCTCACCACTCCCTCTGTAAAGAACTTCCCCCTGACATCCAGCCTAAATCTCCCCTCCCTCAATTTAAAACCATTTTCTCTCATCCTGCTGTTATCCACCCTTTCAAAGAGTTGACTCCCCTCATGTTTATAGGCTTCCTTTAGGTACTGAAAGGCTGCAACGAGGTCACCCTGCAGCCTTCTTTTCTTCAGGCTGAACAAGCCCAGCTCCCTCAACCTGTCTTCATAGGGGAGGTACTCCAGTCCCCTGATCATCTTCATGGCTCTTCCCTGCACCCTCTTGAACAGTTCTCTGTCTTTATTGTCCTGGGGGCTCCAGACCTGGACACAGTACTCCAGATGGGATCTCACAAGAGCAGAGTAGAGGGGGACAAATCACCTCCCTGTCTCTGCTGGCCACCCGTCTTCTGATGGAGCCCAGGATACCATTTATTTTCCGAGCTGCAAGGGCACACTGCTGGCTCATGCTAAGTTTTTCATCCACCAACACCCCCAGGTCCTTCTCTGCAGGGCTGCTTTCAAGGACTGCTCCTTCCAGTCTGTATGGATGCCTGGGATTCCTCTGGCCCAAGTGCAAAACCTTGCACTTTGCTGTGTTGAACCTCATCAGGTTCAACTGGGCCCATCTTTCAAGTCTGTTGAGGTCCCTCTGAATTGCATCCCTTCCTTCTACCGTGTCAACCACACCACTCAGCTTGGTGTCATCAGAAAATCTGCTGAGGGTGCATTCGATTCCATCGCTGATGTCATTGATAAAGATGCTAAAGAGCACCGGTCCCAAGACAGACCTTTGGGGGACACCACTTGATACCGGCCTCCACCTGGACGTAGAGCCATTGATAACCACCCTCTATCTGTGGCCTTTCAACCAATTTCTTACCCATTGAGTGGTCCACCCATCACATCCACATCCCTCCAATTTGAAATAAGGATTTGGTGGGGACCATGTCAAAGGCCTTGCTCAAGTCCAGGTAAATGACATTGGTTGCCTTCCGTTTGTCCACCAATGCCATCACTCCATCACAGAAGGCCACCAGATTGGTTAAGCAAGACCTTCCTCTGGCGGAGCTGTGCAAGCTGTCTCGGATCACACACTCATTCCTCATGTGATCAAACATGTAGTCCAGGATGATCTGTTCCATGATCTTCCCAGGCACAGAGATGAAACTAACTGGCTTGTAGTTTCCCGGATCCTCCTTGCTCCATTTCTTGTAAATGGGAGTAACATGATCCTTCCTCCAGTCGTCTGAGACCTCACCTGACAGCCGTGACTTTCCAATTATGATGGAGAGCAGCTCAGCAACTACCTCAGCCAGCTCCTTCAGAACCCTGGGAAGCATTCCATCCATCCCCATACACTTGTACACATTCAGACTCATGAGGCAGTCTCAGACTTGCTTTGCCCTTACAGTGTGGGGGGATTTACTGCCCCTGGTCCTCATCTAGAGGTTTAGGAATGCAGGGCTCAAGGATGCAAGAAATATTGGAATCCTGGCTGCCAGTGGACTGAGGCAAAGAACACAGCCTTCTCTTCATCTGTTGAAGCCAGTTCTCCTTTTACATTTACCAGAGGAGGTACACTCATTTTGGCCTGTCTCTTCTGGCCAATGTACCTGTAGAATGTCCTTGAGAGTGAAGATAAATCCCCTAGAGACATAAATATTCAAGAAACTATCCATTTCAAAATGGAAAACTCACTGTACAGGTGCTAAACATGATTTCCTTCAAGGGAAGATTCCTCTTTGCAAGATAAATTTTCTTCAGGAATTAAGACAGACACAGTGGATATGCATGGTGCCAGATATCCTCCTGGGAGGCCTAGAGAACTGTGTGACAATAACATTGTACCACTAACCTATTAGAATCCTGGAAGAAGTTATTTAGCAAGTCTGGCAAATGCTGTCAAACTGACTGTCTTCTGTTATAAACAAAAACACCAAGTTCTTGTTTTAAGGCTCCAGTAGACATGGTAGCAACTGAGTTTGTTCATAAGAACAAGCTTCTGCAGCATTTAACACTTTCTGTCAAAGTTTCTAGATTTGAGCTTTTGAGCCAACCAATAGTGAGTGGCAGTCATTAAGATATTTGCTTTGAAGAGATGATGGAGGAACCTATCAAGGTGTAGATGGATTTAAAATATTTTCCTGGCAAAGTACTAGGTGCTTGCTAAAATCTCAGGAAACGAGTTTAAATCAAAAGCTTGACAAAGAATTTCAGATCTTCTCAGGTCTTCTTTAGAGTGTCCTACAAATATCTTTCAAAGAGACAGCTGTTTTCAGTCTCTAAAAAACATAACATCTGGAAAACTCAGAATTCCCATCCTGCTTTTCATTTCTCTTTTCTAAAGGTTTGAAAATGAAAGAGCTTTAAAGTTGGAAGGTATAAACTGATGTTTTCTCTTTGTAGTTCAAGAGACTCTACATTTTGCATAGCTGAGGACTAAAAAGACAATGTAGATCAAGATCAAGAAATTTCTAGTCAGGAGACCAACAACTTTTATCATTGAGAGGGAACAATTGCAGAAAGTAATTTCTCTTATTATTCCATCTAAGACTGGAGCTATAGAACAAAGAAAAAAAATAGGGGCTTGTCCCCAAAATTTGCATGGCGCAGATACTTGTGGCAGCACTCAGGAAGGCTCATCAAAGCAGTCAGAATAGGTAAGATGATCTCAGAAAAGATGAACTGTGATTGATCAAGAAACTGTGCAGTTAGGACTTAGATTTCAGTAGCAAGTAGTCTTGATACTTGATACTCATTTCCATGGTCAGATTCTAAAGAATTTTTCATAGCCAAGAAATGAAGCAGCAGGAAGTTTAATATACTTCAGTGGGCTTAGGTTCTATGAGCTTAGTGATTTGATCATATATGCACGGTTCAGTAAACTTATCTACATTTACAATCATTTACAAACAGATCGCTTCCCAAAAAGTTGACTGAGCAGTATCAAATATTGCAGTCACTATGAAAAGTGGCTGTAAAAAGAAACTTTCACATTTCACACTGTATCTCATACAAGCTTCAACAAGGGATCGCTAGTGACTATACCAGAGTTTGCAGGAAAAAGCTCATAGAATCTCAGAATGGTTTGGGTTGGAAAGGACCTTTAAGATCATCTAGTTCCAATTCTCCTACTCTAGGCAGACACCCAATAGATCAGGTTACTCAAAGTCCCGTCCAGCCTGGCCTTGAATGCTCCCAGGGAGAGAGCATCCACAACTTCGCTGGGCAACCTCTTCAGTTTCTCACCGCCCTCACAGTAAGGAAATTCTTCCAAACATCTAGTCTAAGATTATCTTTTTCCAGTTCAAAACTATTTCCCCTTGTCCTATCATTACATGCCCTTACAAAACGTTCCTCCCTAGCTTTTCAGTAGACCACTGGAAGACTGCTATAACTTCCTCCTGGAGCATTCTTTTTTTCTGGGTGGAAGAGTTCTCAGCCTGTCTTTGTAGGGGAGGGGTCAGCCTCTAAACATTTTTGTGGCGATCCTCTGGACGCACTCCAACAACTCCATGTCCTTCTTGCATTTGGGGCCCCAGAACTGGATGCAAGAGTGAGCTTCAACAATAGCCCGTTCAAAAGGCTGATGTCCTGACTTACATAGTTCAGAGTTAACAAGAACAGAAGTTGCCCTCTTTTATATGAACACCTCTATACATGGCAGGGCTTTTATTTGCAGAATTTCTGCATATTCCTGCAGATGTTGCTGAGAATAAATATTTCTTAATTAATAGGAGCTGTAGTTACATATAACTGTACCATAAAACATACAAAAAATACATCAAGAGAATACTGTCCTTTTCAGCAAATCTAGTATGAACAGATTCAGTAAGATTTATCATTATTATTTTGTTTATGGTCCACATAAAATCTTACTATTTCCAAACAGAAAACGTAAGTGGAAAAAAGCTGAGTTCTGTCTCAAAATCTGCCAATAAAAAGATTATGAGATTAAAGCACACACTGGAAGAACTAGCAGTATACCAGATTTGGCTCAATTAAAACCATTGCAATTGTCCTAGCTAAATTTTACTGATCAAGCAATATGCCTCTTGCTAAAGCTTTGAACTGAAACACTTATGTACATGAACACTTATCCTACTTCAATAGAACCATTCACACAGGTGAAGTTATTCTCGCAATTTAAGAGGAGGAAAAAGGTCAGGTGAGTGTAAAGCTTCTATTATGAAAGAGATGCAGTGATCACGAGCACCTATATTTGTAAAAAGAAGCATGCAGATTTAATATCTATACTGAGTATTTTTCCCAAGACTATGCTGATACACTTGATTAACTTCAGCAAAAAATAAATAATTGTCTTTTTTTTTTTTTTTTTTTTTTTTTTTGTCTTAAACACAGCTGACAGGCTGTGTGTTTTTCACTATTATAAGCAAACACACTGGGCATTAAATCCATGGGCCATAACTCAAGCAGCCAGAAAAACCTTCTCAAAAGCTCAGGGACTGACAAACTGAAATTTCAACTCCAGTTTCACTTCAATCTTGTTATGCGATCTCATACATTTAACAGGATGTCTTAAATTAATACTTTGTCCCTAATGCCTTAAGAAAACCATTCCATAACTAGACTCAATCTATTTTCACTATACAACAATTTTCATTTCCTTTATCATCTCAGTATCTCTACCTTGCATTCCTTATTAGTTATCAGATTCCATCAACAATGATCAGAATCAAACACAGCATTTTAAAGAAATTTACTTTCTAGACTGAAACAATTTCACCTAATGCATCTATTCAAGACGAAAATACAACATCTATTGTACAGATGGGTTAACTGAGCAAGGAAAGTTGGCAATTTCACTACCTGTTAGACAGAGGTCTCCAAACTCCAAGAGATCCATTTGTTGAGATCTGACTGAAGATATGGCTCTGAGAAAAGTTGATTATCACACATCCTTCCACAAATACTGCTCCCAAATATCTTCTGATGCTCAAGAAGAAAGTACAATCCCTGTATTTTCTCTATAGCCCACATCAGTTGAAAACTCAGATTTGTTAACCCTCCCAAATTACATGAGAAAGTCTAAACATGTGGGCTATCACTGATACTTAGCACAGCATCAAAGCACAACAATCTCCCCTCTAAGGGAAACCACAGAATAAAAACAAACGTGGATAATGGGGAGAAAAAAAAAAAGAGAAGAGGAAGCCCAAAATCGTGAACAACATTTGAAGAACTAACATGGATCTCTTCAGGTCTCTATTGTTGATACATCATTTTCAAAAGGGGCCACCCAACTCTATTTTAATAATATAATAAATATGACTTATTTTAAATGAGTGCATAGGTCGCGACGATGAAAGATCTACTCCTCTCCATTTTCATCATGCTGAGTTTATTTATTTTTTTTATTTTACAACTATCCTTGGTCTTTCCAATCTTACATTCTCCTCCATGCTGCTGTACAAAAAATGATAACAATAAAAAAAATGTTTTTTCTACACTTCTCTTCTGTCACTTCCACACTTCTGTCTCTTCTACTCTTCTGTCTTCTTGTAAACTTCTGCCTTTTCCAGCTTCTATCCCATCTCTTCTAAGGTTGTAAAGAAACTTTATAGCAGTCACTTCTAATGTTCCCATTCCATGTAGCATTCTAATAATCTCTTTGATTCTTTTCTGTGAATCATTTCTGCGCCCTATCCCATTTTGCAGTGACTTCCCCCCCCTCTTCATCTGCCCCCAATCAGCATATGCCTCCACCCTCTTTCAAGTTTGTTCTCAATGCTCCTATTTAACACAGTTCCCATTCTGAGGTCATTTAAAACATTATATTCAGAACCATCATTGTTACCAGACTACAACAGTACTCTCACAAACCAAAAAGAGCTCCACTGGAAACACAGGATTCTTTTCTTGTTGACAAAGAAATTTATTAAGCAAACTCATGTCTTCTCCAATTCTCATGTCTGCGCTTCAGAAACTTCACTTTCAATGGATAGCTATTAAAAATTTCACCTGAAATGACTTCAACCATTTGAAAAGTATACCTCCAGTATCGTAAAATTATAAAATTTGAAAAAAATCTCCACCATTTCACAGAGTAACCTGCTTTGCAAGACACGAATCTTGCAATACAAAATGGGGACTTTTCCTGCAGAAATATACATGCACAAAGAACCACAAAAGCTGTTTAAGTAACACTGAACAGATTTACTAAAACTCTATTTTTTAAAAAAAGAAAAGTGGAACATCAGACAAAGCTTTTTTCTTCCTTCTATAAACAAGATTACCATTCAGAGCTCACAGTCCAAGTGGGAAAGGCCAGCACATGTAGGTTTTAGTCATCACTGAAGGAGAGAGGGCAGTAGAGCAGCAGAAACAGCATTCTCCTTTAGATACCAACGCATGCATTGGGAACTGGCTGAAGAAACTATGGGTTGATACTCTACCATTCAGAGTAGCTGTAAAACAGTCAACACTTAGGCAAGCTCACAAGATAATTAACAATGGGGCCATAAATTCCACAGCCTAACACTTATTTCAATTTGGAATAATTGCAGGCAGTCCACCTACATTCTCCTGCCACTTTTAAATATCTACAATTTTTGAACAATTCTACAACATGGGCTTGAAGTTTCAGGCTATCTTGCCTGCCACATTTAAAACTAACCCAGAGGTGGTACTTAGTGGAATAGAAATGCTATGCTATAATTTACTTTAGGCATCAGTTAAGATGGTAAATACTCAGAATGTGTTGCATCAAACATAAGCACCTTCAATCTGTAGCTTCAAAGAAAATTTTGGTGAGCTGTAATAAAACTTCTACATTAAAAAAATAAATGGACAGGACAACATAATTTTATGTAAAATATAATTTAAAATGCTGATTTAAGTATTGTAGTATGAAAGTGAGCATTTAGGGTGTGTTTGATCTTACTGTGTTCATGCAAATTTTACATGATCAATCTTCTAACTTACTATTTTATGTTCAGAAATAGTGATCTTATATTTTCTCTAGCCAGATACTCTTTAACTTTTGTATAAGCATTTTTATCTCCATTCCAGTCAGAGAAATACTTTGTTTTTATAGGCTGAAGGTTATACATTTGTAAATGATCACTTACGGCTTTTTCATGGCTTACTTTTTTCCTCTGATGATTCTCCAGTTTCGTAGAGTTTCAACATAAACATGACCAAAATAGTCCTTTTACACACTTTAATAAATGCTTCAATTTAGTTATTAGACACCTTCATATCAATCACTATGAAAAAATTAATTTTCAATGAAAAGCCTCAAATTAATACACTATTGCATCAAAGCTGGCTTAGTATGAAAGTCTAAAAGTTCTTTTAACTATTTTATAAAAAGATACAGGAAAAATGACCTCCATTCATCAGGGCCTGGGGACTGAATCCAGTATTTGTAAACAGTGATATGATACACAAATGAAAGCAACTTTTGATATTTCTTTTTAATAGCAATGGAATATATGTGCAATGTTCCGCTTCCTTCATTCAACCAAAAAGTAACTTTTCCAATCACATCGTAACAGAAGAATTCATATGGAAGAATTTATAGAAATTCAGATTGATACTGAAGGAGCTATCTTGCATGAAACACTATACAAAACATAGGCTTATTGACTAGGTCTATACAACATAATTGTCAAAAAAAGTTTCAGACAGATTTATTCTAAACATCCCAAGCCAATCAAAATCTAATCCAAATCACTATCCAGATTAGCACACCATACCAACAAAGCCATGCCCGCAGCAGAAAGCAAAACACAAGCAGTTCCAGAGGTGTTCTATTATATCTAGCTTAAAGCTACATCAACAGATGTTGCACTACCCTTCTCAAACTTGCTGACAAACAGACTCAATCTGCTGTCATAAAATTATACCATCAGCTAGGTTTCAGCACACGCTTATGCTTGATTTTATTTTCCTCAACTTCCTGCTTTGAGTTTCAGACTCATTTAAGATGCTGCAAAAACAGTGCAGTTACAAATGATGTGCATTTGATCCAAGAGCTTGGAAAGACAGACATATCAGACAATCCGATGTTAAAAGATATTGCATAAATCAGACATACTTTGTGGTGTACTCAATTCCTATGTCATGCCAGTTAAAAGACTACTAAGTCCTTCTTTCAAACTGCAAGGATGAATTCTTAACAACCAAGAGCCCTAAAATAGCAGGAGCACACTTAAAAAAGACTCAAAATTCTATTTCCAAGATATTTTAATTAGTTCCCAAGTCCAAATAGCCTCTACAACATAGCAGACAGAAAGAATATTAGCTGGGAATACAAACTTCTAGATCACTAATACCGAAGATGAACCAAATGGTTGAATCATCCTTCGATTCAGTTTATTAAAGAGATGAAACATCTATGAAGTAAATCTCCCTAAAAGTTCACGCAGTTTAGCATCTCTGTCCCTGGTTTCAGGATCATCTCCACTAAATATTAGTACTTTCTCTTTGTTAACCGTACATAAACAAAATTCCCAGTGTTCATGCAAAGAATCAATGATCAAGACTGCATGCAGCAGTCCACTCGGTGGTGGTTGGGTTGGAATGCAATCAAAATTACTCTCCTTGATGTATCAAGAAATGTTTTCAATGCATGTATTAAAATAATATACAAATAACCTCAAGTCCTGTTTAACTTTATGTCTCAGATGATACTCCAATAATTTAGGTATGGAAAAAGCCCTTCCCGCTGTGTATGTGCCAGTCTTCTTACATGCTTTCTTTTCTGGAGAAAGTTGTGAATTTTGTTACCATTTTAAAGCTATTTAAACTTCTTAGATAATTGTTTGAAAAAAATGAAAGCAGAGCCAGAATTTCAACAGAACATTGTAATGTTCAACCTTTTTGCAGATTTGATATTTCCCAGACTGATAATCTAAATATTGAAATATGAACTCTACCTCTTAATCAGTGTTCACAGTACATTCTTTAGTATTTTGCTTACATCAAACAACTGCATTCATATGCTCCTAGCTCCACTGTTTTTAAAATGAAGAGTCCTACTGACACTGAAAGAGTGATTTCATTACCATAGGTGATTAGATGGAGAGCTTCTGTATATTTCCACTCCCCTAACGGGTACAGTAATAAGCTGTTAGTTCTTCAGGCAAATGACATGAATCTGTTGGATTAAAGGCTTTATTCTTTGCCCGTAATCAGTAACTTGAGAGCCTTCTGTAGATTCTGTACAGCAGTGCTCACATCTTCATATTGCAAAGCACTGCCAGCATATTTGCAGTATTTTTGAGCTCTGGCAAAGTCCTCTGGAGTCAAACGGACTTCCCCTGCAAAAACATAATTACAACATTATTATGTTTTACTTACATTTGCAGTAATATTAAAAAAAGCAAGATGATACTTGTGGTAATATTACGAACATCACTTCTTTGCTGCTGGTATTTTAAGAAATCAGAGACCCTTTCAAAACACTGTTCTTTTATATAATCCAGTGCCTTTCAGAAGTAAGTCAATACCTTTGAGAAAGATCCGCTCTTTAGCTAAAGTAGCAAAAAAAGAACATTTTAACAATAAGATATCTGTAATCATATAAACACCTGCAAGAAACAAGGAAAGTGTTTTTTGTGCTACAGTATAATTAGTTTGCGCCCTCCTTCAGAAATACCACAACCTTAGTTAGAAACTGTTCCCTGTACACTGGAATAGATTTTCAATTTGTGGAAACGTTCTCACTGAGATGTTTTTGCACATATTATATTTTTGCTTTATCCAAGTAATGTTCATGTTACAATTTTAGGTAAGTTAACCAGAAACAGCATTGATCCCACTACATTTCCCAATTTTTTTTTTTAATACTGGAAAAAAAATTTCTCATAACGAAGTATAAAACAATTAAGTGTCATTAGAATATTTCCTTGACATAATCACAACACATGTATTCAGTGTTCTAAAAACAGTAGTAGGGACTTGGGTATAAAATTGGTTAAAGAAAGGCCTATTTCTCTAAATGTAGCTTTTTCACCTTAAGCAAGGACATGAATATACTTCACTGCATTTTATAAAGTACAATCATAGTTAGCCAGATTTTTTCTTTCAAGATAAAACTCTTGTCAGAAATACTGTGAGAACACTTACTGAAGTATCTGAGTTCTTATCAGGAAATATCTTTTCTATTGGCTTTCTCCTTTCCCAATCTTACTATTTAAAGACAGCTTTTGAACAAATGAAAGGGAAAACCCGGGAATATTAAAAACTAGACTGGTTTGCTGCTTTTTTAAAACAACCATACCCCAGTAAAAAGCAGGACGGTAAGTGCTTTCAAGATTGATTTTATCTTTTTTATTTATTTATTTATTTTTAATGCACACTAGAAAATCATTTATTTTCCCTTCAATAAATAAATCTGACCACAAAATAACTACTGAGCACTGAGGCACATGACAACTCGGTGGGCTCATTTGCACTGCAATGTATATTAGTTTACTGCCAAATAAGTGAAACCACATTAAAATCTCTTAAAATACACAAACAAGGGTAAATACGCGTGAGGGAAGGCATAAATATGAGCAGCACACACTTCGGTTATTTCTAACTTAAAGTCAAAGAACTAAAAGCAGCTGGGGTCAATCTGTGACCACATTACTGAACATCTTTAAGAAATCTGAAAGACCAAGTTCCTCTCAAAGTAGCTTTATGCTGTGATGCCAAAAGAAACTAAAAAATCATTCTTTAAAACCAGGCCAAGGCATCAGTCCACTATTCAACTAATTTATTGGAAGGAAGCCTAAATTCACCAGTCTAATCTTATTTTTGCAGTATGAGCTCTACTAATGTTTTGCTGGCATAACGATTTATTTATTATGAAATCTAGTTCAAATGCTATTATGACATAACTTGAGGGAAAAAAATCAACTTCAATTTATAAACCGAAGTTTACACAGTGTTGATCTTTTGACGTGTTCAGTGGCCTCAGCTCCTATTGAAGTCAGCACCTCACAATGGACAGGCAGAATAGAAAAACAGCTGCTTTCTAAAATTTTCAAAATAATGCAAAATTTAACTACAATATCTGTACTAAAATTGAAAGTATCACCTCAAAAGTAAATAACTTTGCTTCATACATTCATACATTGTTTAATAGCTTTGCAGAAAAGGAACAACACCCTGGGGGTCTCAGCGGCCATGAGAACACATGCCAAAAACATGATCTTGCAGAGAAGGCTGGCTAATGGTATATTTATCTGCACTAGGAGGAGCATTGTCAGCTGATCAAAGGAAATAATTATTTCCATCTACTTAATACTGGGGAGGCTACATCCGTGCCCAATTCTGGATTCCCCAGCACAAAGTGAGACATAGAGCTAATGGAGAATACAATGAAGGGTCATGAAGCTGATAATGAGACTGGAGCATCTTTCATATGAGGAAAAGCTGAGAGGGATGGGACTCTTCAACCCAAAGAAGAAAAGGGTCAGAGGGATCTTATCAGTACAGATAAATAAATGAAGAGCATCAGTAAGGAAGATGGAGTCCATAGGCTCTTCAGGTGGTGTTCAGTGACTAGAGCAGAGACGACAGGCACAAACTAAAAAACAAAGAGTTCCAATGTGCATTTTAGGGAACATGTTTTTGCTGTGAGAGTGGCCATGATTGCCACAGGTTGTCCAGAAAGATTGTGGAGTCTCCCTACTTGGGGATCTTTAAAAGCCACCTAGATATGGTCCCAAGCAACATGGTGTAGGTGGCACTGCTTGAGCAGGGAGGTGGGACCAGATGGACCTAGAATTCCCTTCCAACCTCAACCAACCTGTGAGATGGGAAAAAGTATATTGCACTCATCCTGAAACTCACATCTGAAATCATTAGTAATCACACTTAATTCCGAACTGACAAATGGAATCCGTAACTAATGTTAAAAGCCATTATGTTTTAGTTTAAGAGAAACTCAAAGTAAAAACAAAAAGTCAATTTTACTAGATATGCTGAAAATTGTGTTGAGAAAGAAAGCACCTTCATATTAATGTATTTTATATGATGTATCTGCATCTCCTTGATATCCTTTCCTATTCATATTTTCCTTTTCATGAAATTGTCCAAATACAAGGCAGCTGGTTAAAGAATATTTTAATAAAATCAGCGTAACTTGTAATATAATGTGATATAGTGATGCCAAATATAATTAATATTTATCAAAATCTGATGCTCTTTTTTTTTCCTATTAAAGCAGGTAAGACAGTCAAGATAATTCCCCGAAGAATTTTTCTTAAGATCATGAAAATACATAAAATGTGTTTATTACTTCTACTCTGTGCATGGAAAAACAAACATTATTATAAATGCAACCAGAATGGACAAATGGTTTCTCTATACTATGCCACCTGTGGAAGGAAGCATACACTAATGTAAGAACATCTTATAAAAACTCTGTGTAGTACAATTATGAATGAATTTAGTGTTAGCAAAATCTAGAGTTAACAAATTTTTAAAATGAATTAGACCAGTGAATTTCATGAGCATATAATACAAAGTTCTAAATAGCTCTGCATTTTGTAAGCAGACATAGTGTGCTATGCTTAATTGAATAAGCTTTGATATTTTCAAAAGCCAGTATAAAACTCTAAAATCTGCTCTCACAGGACAGGGCTCTTATTGCAGGATTTGTGCTAACTAAAATCAAAGGAATACTCTAACTAAATTTTCTTTTGATAAATATTCCAGTCTTTTCCACATAAGCATTAATCAGATTGCTTCTCCCATGTTATGGGTTAGAAAGAAAATATGTAATTTATTTTAAAAATATACATTTGATCTTCCTACCACAGAGTCTTCCAGGAGTATGTGGAATATCCTGTTTGGCTATGTCTATACTAGTACATTAAACAGTGCCAGGGAATGTGTCTCAGAACTTGAACTTGACTCTGCACTGTTGAACTGCTGGAACAGATTGCGGTTTGGTTTTGGCCTATGACAACCACCACTTTCCCAAACAGTTCCTGGGCAAGATTCATGGTTAGAGCATACTAAAGACCATTCAATATTGGCAGCCTTGATTAACTACCTTGTTTAGAAGGTTTAAAAGTTTAATAGTATGGATGTGAGTTGTTCTGTGCCATCTGCTCTCAATGTCAAATATTTTCAGGCATGTTTAATTTATACAGATATTTATACAGATATTTTGTCTAAATTGTGGAGCAAACTGTTGTATTCTACTAGCTGTATGGATCAGCTGGAGAGAAACAGTTATCTCCCTTTCTCTCCCTAAGGCAACTTCAGTTCCATAGGAACAGTGCTTATCAAGGTATAACCGCAATATACAGCCAAGACAGCTATAATATATCTTGCAATTCAGCAACTGGAAAGGGTCCCCCAGTTTAGCAAGTCTGTTGTGAAATACTGGCATTTCCTAATCTACATACAGGAGAAGGAACAGACTATAATAGAGCACAGTATTTTGGGTATTAAAGGGAATCCTTAGCAATAGGTGGAGAATGACAATGTTGTTCTTACTATTTGAAGGGAGGATGTTTTGGGAACATCAGGCATGTGTGGCATGGATGGAGACAAGCAAGGAACCATGCCTTCCATTGCTCTCAAAAGGCTTAATTCTATGCGTGCAAACAAAATTGTTACTATATAAAATCTATATACCTTCTCAAGCTCTTGCATACCTGAGACATTATTTTCTAAGCTTTCACAACCATGGATTTGCATGAGCCTTATCACTTCCCAGGGTGTGCATTTCCAAAACATTCTCTTATCTAACATCATATGCTGTTACAAGACCCAAACTTGTAGTGATACAACAAGAGATGTACAGAGGAGGAATGAAGGCATGCAAATACTATACTAGATCAATTTACAGATTCATCACTATGCTTAGCAAGGGTATCAATATCCTAATTACAGCTGAGCAGTTATTATAAATTATCAGAAGCACAGAGTATCTTAATTCACTCAATTCATTTTCATTTGTATTTATGTTTATTGAATCAAGTTATTACAGGCTAGAGGGAACAATGTACTGATACACTGTCCAGACACCAAATAATGTAACTTCTAATACTTAATAATGGTTTAAAATGTAATTTAAAATTGACATTTTTGTCATTTAGAATTAAATATTCAAACCAATAAACAACTATGACCAGCATTTTCATAGTGGTTATCAAAAAAACTTTTTAGAATAACTGTCTAGATTATCATGATCAGTTGATTAAGTATGAAAGCTTTGCTGCCAAACTTGCTTTTTAAGTAGCAGTTCTTATGGCAAATATTAAATAATGCCTTTAGCTGTTTTCATTAAGTAGCGACCAAAACTCCCACCACAACCCCCAGAATTGCAAAGCCATCACCAAGATTAAATGGTTCAGTGACCGGTTAGAGGTTTTCAATAAAGTGAGCTAACTGTAACAAGAGACATTAATATGCCAGACAGAAACAATAAGATGTACCTTTCATTATTCAATAGAACGCTAAAAGCAAATCTGAATATTTCGAAGATAATTATTGTCATTTTTCTTCTTAAGACATCTTTGACAAAAATAGCTCCTTATTACATTAGGTCTTCACATCCTTAAGCATTCTTATGACAAATGACTAAAGTCAAGTTAAACAATGAATTCCTACTGTTGCATTCCACTGATTAAAACGCTTTTTCAGTGAAGCTGCCATTTTTAAAGACGGAAGTAAAATTCACACAATATAGGTTAGTAGTGACTCTACATCAAAGAGAAACAACATTTAAAGGATAAAAACCTTGATTCAATGGTAAATCAAAACAAGATCATAATGCTTCACTGTACTATTTTGTTTAATATAAAGTTTACTTATAATCAATATGCACTGCTGGTACAGAACACAGCAAGTACACTGCAATAAAAAACACCACTGGAATGTTTTTCTTGATTATTCATTGAAATGAACAAATAATTTACAAATTAACCCTGAAGAAGTAATTGTAAGGAAAGAGAATGTGTACTAATTACCAAAAATAGAATTTAGAAAGGTTATCAGGAATACAGACTTTGTTGAGTACAGCAAACCTTATCTCAGAAACAACAATGCAGAAAGCTAACACAATGCCAGCTTATTGGCTTGAAAAGTAAAAAAAAATTAAAAAAAAAAAATAATCAGATAACACTATCAGAATATTTAGATGATGTCCATTCTTTTTAACATTTATGAACTGTTAGCATTCTGGTAACGGTGACTTTATTTCTCAAAATTATTTTAATTGTTGCAAATTAAACTATTAGGAAGCTGGAGGAGGCAGGGAGAGGCACACTCACACACAGACAGTACAAATGCCACCATCTTACCTGCAGACTGAGCACTGTAAAGGGAAGGATCTACTAGAGGAATATTTTGAGGAGAAGGTTGAATGGTATTAGTCGTCACTCCTGTAAATTAATGCAGACAATTGGAACAGGGTTATTTCTGTTTGTAGACTTTAGTAGTATACCAAAAAAGTATGAAAATGAGAACAGGTAAACTTAATGATTCAATAATTTTTAACTTAAGCAGTAGATGGCTCCTGAAGTCTTAAAGTTTGTAGCTAATAATCTTAAAACACTGTTGACCAGGAATGTTTTATAAAACAACATGAAGAATTTACAGGCTCTCACTCATGTTATCAGTACAGTATTTCACAGGAATTTAACTTTCAAGTGTTAAACAAATTAAGAAAATATTAGTCCAAAAATATATGGTTTTCCCTAGTGTACTGAGAAAAATCTGTTAAGGAACAGTATGACTGAACTCTTTTAACTGGAAGTTTATATGCCACCTCTTAATACTACAGAGAAGCTATTTTTAAAGCCTCATGTCTGCCATCTTGTACTTAGCAGCAAGCTAAGTCCTCCCTAATTTCTTTGGAAACAATTGGTGAGAATACAGAAGCTAGATTTGAAAGGGAAACATTGGTGCTAGAAGAAATAACACAGTGAGGTTAAAAATAAGTAATGCAAAAAAAATATATGTATTTCAACAAGAAACATATTCCATAGTTTTCAGATCTGGCAAAAAACAAACAGTAAAACATTTACTTAGACAGAATACAGAAAACAACACGCCTCCAGATTTCCCCCCTTCCTCCTCCCTACTCCCCCCCCCAAAAAAAAAAAAACACAATAAACAACTATCTGAAGGATTTCCCTTTGATAAAGCTGAAATAAAGAGCATCCTGAACTTTTAATAGGGTGAAACATTCTTAAAATTACATTCTTTAAATAAGGAGAGGAGATGTGTGAGAAATCCATCTTGTTCTTTTAATACAAAAATACATCTCAACAATCAAATGATCATCAAGATTGAAACTAAGAGCTTCTCACTTGCTAATCTTATTATATGGCAATGGGAGGTGGAAAAATTGTACGTTCACAAGTATCTAAAAATAAAATCTTTTTTTTTTTCTTTTTAATGCAGCTACTGGAAACAACTTTGGCTTTTAAAGAACATGTTTTGGGGCCAAAATTGATAGAAAACAAGATGGAGGTGTCAATACATCTATCAGTATATTTCCTATGGCATTTTTACAGTATTACTGTATGAGGTTGCTTTTGACATAAAATATCTACATTATTTTATTTTATATCTGATGGAAAGAAGGCTATGATGGAGTTTGCCTCTTAATAAAGGCATAAATTCTTTGCATGTGATTGTCATATACCTGTGTTATGAGGTACTTCAGCTGGAGTATTGGCTGGTGCATGGGCACCTGGTGGAACATGTATGCCAGTGAAATTACTAGTCGGTGTGTTGTTAGCTTCATACGTAGATGATGATGATGTTGGTTGATTTGTTCCACTCTGGTGAGAAGATGACCCTGCCTCTTCTCTTTCAAGATCTGTCAAGATGACATAAAACAGAAATGAATCCAACTCTTTTGTCCAAACACTTGAAAACTTACATGCCTTTAATAAACATTCCTAGTTAGCAGAAAAATGGAAACCACCACAATGCAATATAGAACATTCAATAAACAAAATCACTTATTTTTGATTTGGCAAAGTTAAAAGGAAATCTGTTTTTGAGAATGAGGGAGCAGGAAAAAACATGCTTTCACTGTACACAGTATCACAACTAAAATAAATTACCCCAAATTTCTTGCCTAGACTTAAAACTCTTTTTTCTGACCCCTATGGCCCTCATCTGTTTCTTCAGTTCCATTTTTCTATCAGGACTTCTTCTTCCACATCTGCAATCCCTTGCCCCACACTTGCCTATGTCTTAAACTACCTTGTGACCTTTTCACCAAAGCATTCTGAGTATCATCTTCAAAGTTCCTCAGTAGCTATTCACAGTTTTTAGTTACTCCTGCAAAAGCACAATGGTACCCAACTCTAGTTAATTTTCACTGCCTCCTAATTTCCTCATCAAGGATTGCCTAATTTCAATGCTACTTTTTTTTCCTCTTCTCCTTCCTGGTTGTCTCTTCCGGCCCACCCTCCATGTCTGGACTTGTGTATCCTCTGTTTGTGAGTCTGGAAGCTTTTTCCTAATCCAGGCCAGTCTAGAGACTTGTAAATGCCAGCTTCCTATCCACACTGGATCTGAAATACAACTTCAGGAAAGTTCTCTCTGCCTTAGGATTCCCCATGTACATGGAACCTTTGGACAATTCTGCTGTAAAAGTCTAGCAAGCCTAAGTACGTGTAAACTGCAATTTCATAAAAGCTCAGAACTCGGGCCAAACACAGGCAGATTTTCTTAGAGACAGGAAAAGCCCATCCCTGAGAAAATGGGAAAGAAAAAACATCCAATCTCCTGCCAACTTCTTTCTCCAAGTTTCAAGTCCTCACAGAGACTATCCATCTCATTCTCTCTGATCTCTTTTCAGAAACAATAATAGTGACTGAAATTAATAAAACGAAAAATAAAACTGAAAAAAAAAACGAACAACCATAGGCAATATTGGCCATGGAAGATAGGAACTCAATTGGTTGAAGTCTGGCAATGTTAGAAAAGTAAAAAAATAAAAATGTTGAAAGTGTTTGCTATCCTTAATACAAATGCCTGTAAGAGGTAAATTCACAAGAGGGCAATATACTTTTATTCAGGCATATGCATGAAGATCAAGCTCAAACGTTTGCTCATTGTGCAATTATTAAATGTTGAACAGTATTAAAAGTAGCTTTGTTTAAATTAATGCTTATCAGGTATTTAAAGTGCCCAAATGTCACAGTGTAGTAAGTATTCTTTCTGTAAAGTAAATATTTAAAATATTATTAATCAAAGATTAAATATTAAGACCATGTTGACTTATGTCCTTGCAGTATTCCTTAACAGTTTTAATAGTAGTGGTAAATAAAAGGTTTTCAGGCTGGTGGAAAAGAATTTTTTAATTCAACAATTGCTCATAAGTTCTGTGATAAGAATATCCATACAATTATTAAGAAATATGCACATTTCCAGAGAATGCATACTAAAAAATTAGGGAATTAACATCTCAAAAAGCAGTACTGGCCTGTAAAAGAGTGACACAATTGCTCTGCATTCATTTTCAGCTCCAGTCAAGTCTCTTGAGTCTTGGAACCTCATCAGACTTTGTGCTTGGATCCTAGTATAACGGATCCATGGGATCTTCAGATTTTCTTCAGAGCCACGGTACACTCACACTATCTTTTTGCTGTTTGATTAATTATTCAAGCTAAGACTTTCTGGAATAAGGCTGATATCCCTGGTTCTAAAACAAAATGTCCAAAGATAATTCTACAAGCATAAAAGATTCTCTAGGTATTCGTTGTTAACCATACAGATTAAATCTATTAAATATCTGGTAAATTTCATTGCTTCAAACTGCTAGCAATTTTGAGATAAAACCTAATTCACAGAAATAAGCAGAAGGTAGGCATGCAGAAGTGGAACAAACCTCAAAAAGTTAACTTTTATGCTCTGATATGAACTGTGCCAGAAGCTGTAAAAATAATAGATGTTTAACATGCTCAGAAAATCTTCAGTGAAAGCATTCCATTCTCCATTATTTTAAAAACAAAATCTAACCTGAATTACGTTTCTATTATTTTACTATACAAACACATACTGAATTTGGACAAACACATTTGGAGATTTAAAATTAACCTCAGCAAAATATTACTATCAGACTATTTGTCTTAATAGACTGTTTTTTTTAATTGTTACATAATTTTTTTTTTTTTTATCCACATTGCAAAATACAGAGACAGCAAAATCCAATAATTGATCCGATTGGTAATTAAAATCAGAGACATCTGTATTTTGAAACAAGGGGTTTAGAGGCTGACAGGATAAGATAAATAACTAATCCACATCATCAGTACATAGAGACACATGCTTTATATGAGAAGACTGTATGTTGAGTGCAAATGTTTTCCCCATTTTGTCTTGATTGGAATGTCTTATTTATATTACAAATTATTATGCCTTATAGCGTACAGACTTTGTCCAGAGTAATGAAGCACCAAAAGTAACTTAAATTCAACATCCCAGAGCACTAAATTGAAAACTAACAAAATTTACTTGTAAAGAGTCCAGAGATTTATAAACATACATTTTTTGCCATCATCTACTAATTTTATTTTGAAAACATTTTATTTTCCTCATTGTCCTGTAATGTCCTCTCCAGCTTGAGAAGTTGCTAAAAGATGTAGAACGTAAGGTTCTTTTTGGAACACCACTTCTCTGTCTCCCCTTTTTCTTTTTTTCCCTATCATGTTGAGAAAAAAAAACAAAATCCTTTTACAGCTCACATACTTTTCTTTCAACTAGTTGGGACATAAAGGTTTCCTGGAACTCTGCAATATAAATGTAAAATGTTATATATTGCAATGAAATTGGTTCAATATTGCAATGAAATTGGACAATACATTTTACTGTAACTATACTGAGACTACTCAAGAAGTCTGTCCCATTAGAAATTAAAATTTCAATTTTCCCATTAGGATAAACTCCTTTTCAGTGACCTGGGGCTACTGCTACGTGACCTTTATATGTACTCTACAACTTGTATTCCAAATGCATTAATAACTCATGCATGTCATTTTAAAGTTTCCATGGTGGCAATCTGACAAAACATCCATAAATCCAGCAGAACCATACAAAGCATGCCTATGTTACTGTAAAAACATCTCCTAGAGTTACAGTATAGTTTTCAAGAATCACAAAGAAAATAACACTTTGGAAAAAAATGGTAATTTGTCAAGCTATAGAGACCTACTTTCACTCTGTTTAAACATACTTTTTCCACTAGCAAAGGAAGGAAGAGAATGAGCAAGCAGAAAGGAATGGGGAAGGTCCAGTTGTACACTCAAACAATGTTTCTTTTCTTCTAATGATGCACAAAGTAAGAACTGACACTTTGTTTTACATGCATCTTTAATAAAAAAATAATTAGCAAAACTTTTTTTTTAATCTTTGTTGTGTAAAGCATTATGGTCAACTACACTATAGAGGTAAATTCAAAAAATGAACAGCAAGAGGTATTTTCATTTACCTGCCCAGAAGATAAAAAATTATCTTACTATATGAAGTATAGCTTAACAAATAGAAAGACTTCGCTGAATTGGATATATTGTAGACTTCCTATGAACACTTTTGTGAATTTTAGCTCATTCAGCTAAAATTTAGCTTCTTCGTCTCCATGTTACTTGGCAACGAAAGCAACAATCTTCACCTTTTCACTTTCAATGATCTGCGATGTGGACTAAGGTTATAAATCTGAATTCTGTTTTCCCTCCAATAATACTTTATTCTGCAGTCCTGAATAAGTCAGCTACTTCGGCCTGTACATTAAGAAAATGACAAAAAATACCATCTACTGCTGCTGAGAACCAGTTATCGTATACAAGTTGCATAAATAATTTTTTTTTAGCCAAAGAGATGTAATCTTTGCTTATATTTTTCACAATTAGAAATCATTGTACATAATCTGGTGAGCTTTGTAAACATTCCTATAGCTATGAACTTAATCACTAAAAATCACTCATTTAAAGCTTTAGCATCCACTATCAAAGACTTTTTGTCATATCTTCTCCACTGTATTCTAAAGAAATTGGTGTAATCTGTCTTACAAAGATGTGGTGATGTTTGCACATGTAGTTGCGTCATAGGTCTTGCACTGCAGCTGCACCACCAGTTAAAAACAAACAAAAAACTGCCTTGAAAAAGATCACACGTTGAAGAAAGACTAAGTTTGATAATGCTTGATTTGAAATATAGCTATGACAAGACTGAAACATAAGACATTGCACAAGATCTCCATTCCAGTGACCAAATATGAAGGGTATCTTTAAGTAAGGAAAAAATTATAACCAGTAGCTTGGTAGTCAAACTGTAACATACTCTATTTGATCACAAAATATGAACTTGCATCAGCCAAAGCATCATGTAGCCAGTTCACTACCAAGTCAGATTTATCTCCTCTACAGAGGAAAGAGCCCTCAGCTTTTAAGAAGAAAAAATGGAAATACATACCAAAAGTCTCTCCTTCCATTCCAATAGGTCCAGGCTGAGGAGTCTCTCCATTTTTCAAGCAGTTATGAATGTATGCTGCTTTCCACCTGGCATACTTTCTGTGCTGAACATTCTGGGAAAGGTAAATGGCCAGTTATTTTAATCACTCACTTCTTTGACTTAATGTATTCATGGAAGTATCATAACAGGTTGGTACAATGGAATATATTTTTTCTATTGCTTCTCCTTCCATTTCTGCCATAATTTTGAATCTAGGATATTCCATCCACCTGTGCATATGCAAAAATTGCAATTTTTTAAAACCTGTATTTTTCATCCAGACAAGAGATTATTAAAATGCTGGCACTTGAAGCTCATTTAAGGGTAATGCATGTGAAATTAATCAGTGAATTAAAACATGTATAAAAAGAACAGCTCTAGTAGGATCTCAGAATGAAATGAAAATGCACAGATCTTCAATTAGTACAGTATGTCAGAACAAGGAAATCAATAATACAAACATCATCTAGCGTGGAAGACAGTGCACTGCATAGTAATTACTGATATTTTTTTTTTACATATATCTCCATAAACTTTATTATTTTAATCTGAAGTAAATAATCATCTGAAACAGAGTGCAAATTCCAATCAACAGCGTTGGATTTTTTAAAATTACATTATTTTAAATTACAAGTAGGTATTTGAAACCATTAAAACAGAAAGGTTGGTGTAGTTGTGGACTAATATGGTATGTACAGGATATTCTAGATATAAAATATTTTAATATAATATCTTTACAACACTACTTAAACCAGATGAAAGACATCAGCAAGAAATAATAGGCTGTTCATTGCAAGGTTGAATGTGAGGCATCTTTATATAGGATGTCTAGTCTCTTTATTCCAAACAGGGCATTAAATAGTTTGGGACCAACATAACCAGATCTTGTCACGGGCTTAGAAAGCTAAAGAACTTTTGTTTGTAAGGAAATTCTACTAGCGGAAGAAGAGAATCCTATAGCACTCATGCATACAAGAAATAAAAATACTTTTTGATTAGCTATACAGATTTAGTTGGCCTGACAAATATTAAGCACTTATGTGATCAGCACTTGCTGATTCTGTTGCAAACTGTGAAGTATCACTGTTTTTCCTTATTTATTTTTCAAGGTTTTATCCTTCCTTTGGCAGTTTTTGAAAATTGTCTCCACCAGTCACAGAATTGAATCACAGAATTGTAGGGGTTGGAAGGGACCTCCAGAGATCATCGTGTCCAACCCCCAAGTCCCCAGTCAGTAGTAACTTTCCCTATTTTTTTCTCTTTGACAGAAGTTATCAATTATACCACTACATTTCCAAAGTGAGTTTCTTATTCAATTAATTTAGCAAACAACACTTCCATTTTAATTCTCAGAACAAGGAATACTTTATTAAGAATATCTGCTCCACCATATCCAATATTAATTCTCCTGTGGAACACAAACAACAGAGAGCTGACGAGACAACTAACTGAAAAGTTTGCTTTAAAACTTTTATTAAGTACGTTTTAATAAGAGGAATTGCAATCTTGTTCATCAGTTCTGGAAAACTTCTTTGACTGCACATGTTTTGCTAAAGAATGCTAAAACAAATCTATGCTTCTTTGTTAGAGAGTATTTTTTAAATATTCATGTCCTAATGGTCAGACATCAATCCTTTTTTTTTTAAAGTAAATTCACGCCCTTCCAACTTAACATACCACCTTTTAATAGTAAAATTTATTATAACACCAAAAATATCTATTTTACCTAAAATTGTATATAATTCCAACTCAGTAATTAGCATTACAGATCTTGCTTGTAGGATGAAAAGGGGAAGGTGGAACAGGTAGGAACCTTGCAACATTTCTCCCTATAATCATTCTCATTTGACATAATCCTGTATTCATGAGGCATTACAGATATTATTAGTATATTTTTAAGACATGAAGCATCTTCTAAAAGACAACTGTTATCTAACATTTCATATAATTTGAAATGCTTACTACAATTTCTTATGATTTAGTAACATGAATTTGACTACAGAATTACAACGTATGTTCTCTGAAGCTCATATTCATGAACTATTTTCAAAAAATTGCAGAACTGTAACAGTAACTTGCAACTGTACTAGGAAAAGCAATCAACTTACACCAAAATCCCTAATACTTACCTCTTCAGAGAGCTCCCCAAATACTGTCAGAACATCTATCAGGAGACTGGCAGTGTAAAAGGACTTTATCATGTTTCTGTAAAAAAGAAAGCATTTCATTACCTCGGTAAAATCATCTTTTTAGGATTACTTTTTGTCAACTGGCATTCTAGATTAGCTAGTTTCAAATCGATTGTCACTAATATTTTCTTTTAATCTGATGCTACAAGATTTACTTCATGATGTCTATATTTAGGAATATACTGAGAAGTCTCATGATCACTATGAAGAATTCTTCAGCAATTTTTAAGGCAGGTCATAAGTTCTGCACTTAGTTTCTAATTTGGAATGTTCAATATAGGACATTGGACATCCTGTACTACCTAGGAAAAAGTCCAGCCAAATCATCAGTGTGCTGTAGTGACCACTATAACTCAAACAACACGCATCATCACAAACATTTCAATATACAATTTCCATATATTTAACTAAGTTCAGTATCAGTCTACGTTCAGTATTATGTTTTAGAAGGTTCACCAGTATGTGAGCAAACCCCTTCAATAACACAAGATGAAGGATACCAGTTAAATGATCAAGTTAGATACCAAAATAGTAACAAATGGATTTTTCTGAGAGATGAATGCCCAATTCCTGCTTGCAGTCAAATTAACAAGAGCTTGGATAGATCTTAATTCTTACAACAGAGCATAGATTTTCACCTACTTATGAAACTGCCCAGCTCTGTCTTCATTGTCTGCATATAAAAACATTTTCAAAGCATAATTCTCCACATGAGCAGAACCAACAATTTCCTGAGTAATTGCTTCATTATCACCAAATTGTTTTTTCATCTGAAAAAAAAAAAGTTGAAAAAAATACATTCATTACATTATTAGACCCTAGCACTTTAATCTAAGTCAAATACAAGAAGCAGCTGCTGATTTAGTACAACTGAAAAGAGAAACCATAAACACTAATTATTTTTAAGATCTCCAACTTCTAACATAACAAATGCTAAAGGACCATACCAAAGAGCAAGCACGTTGTTTTAGAGAGAAAAATATTAAGTAGCTCTTCATACTATCTTCTAGTCGTTTAAAAGAAAAATTGAATCTTAAAACAAACACAATGATATGTAACCATAACATTCTGAAGGAATAGCTACGGATATTTTTCCCCTTACTATCCAAAAGACCAAGTGTTCTGAAGCATGTATCACAATTAAGCACAGTTCAAATTATAAAGTACGGTTTGTAAAGGTACTGAAGGGCAGAGTCATTAAATATCATCTCTTTTGCAAAGTATTTCACAGCAGTACATTATATCTTTCACCAAGTCTAAGCCCCACCTTAACTGATCTAGTGACCTATGGATTTACTGGAATTTTCAGTCTAAGCAGCGTACTTCATTTGAAAGACTTCTTTTCAAATATGCTGGACTACAAGAATCCCCAGGCTTCCTAATAAAAATCAGCAAAGCAAATAACCCGCTAACAGTTACAACAGGTGGATTTACAGCTTCTGAATAGGCTTACTGTTTGAATATAAGGAAATCTCAGGTCATCCTCAGAGGACAAAAACAGGAACACTGCATGATATTAACCGGTAATCTTTATTTTGCCAAGATTTAAAAACAGTATCTGAATGGCTGTTATTTTTCAGAGTGAGCATGAGGAACATTCAATCATGCAAGCTGTATTTCCATAATATTATTCTCTTGTCAACTTTTTAATACACAGAACGTTTTAAAAAAATATTTCAGTAGTGAAAAATAAACTTTGTAAGGGGTATTTCAAATCTGTAGACTTTTGTCAAACTCATACTCAATATACTTTTCAATAATTATTCACTTTACAAATTATAGTGCACAGGAGAAAAACAAAATTACACTTCATAAGTTGCAGGATATATATATATATTTGAAACAAAATATTTATTGATGACCTCTTTATTGATGACCTGGATGAGGGCATCGAGTGCACCCTCAGTAAATTCGCAGATGACACCAAATTGGCTGGAAGTGTGGATCTGCCTGGGGGTAGCGAGGCCCTACAGAGGGATCTGGACAGGCTGGAGAGCTGGGCTGAAGCCAATGGAATGAGTTTCAACAAGGCCAAATGCCGGGTCCTGCACTTCGGCCACAACAACCCCAGGCGACGCTACAGGCTTGGAGCGGTGTGGCTGGAGGACTGCGTAGAGGAAGTGGACCTGGGGGTATTGATTGATGCTCGGCTGAACATGAGCCGACAGTGTGCCCAGGTGGCCAAGAAGGCCAATGGCATCCTGGCTTGCATCAGAAACAGTGTTGCAAGCAGGAGCAGAGAGGTGATTGTTCCCCTATATTCAGCACTAGTGAGGCCGCACCTCGAGTACTGTGTCCAGTTTTGGGCCCCTCACTGCAAGAAAGATATTGAGGCCCTGGAACGTGTTCAAAGGAGGGCAACAAAGCTGTTGAGGGGTCTGGAACACAGGCCATATGAGGAGAGGCTGAAGGAGCTGGGAATGTTCAGCCTGGAGAAGAGGAGGCTCAGGGGAGACCTTATTGCTCTCTATAACTTCCTGAAGGGAGGTTGTAGTGAGCTGGGGGTCGGCCTCTTCTCTCGTGTCATTAGTGATAGGACCAGGGGGAATGGTTTCAAGCTACGGCAGGGGAGATTCAGGCTGGACATGAGGAAGTATTACTTTTCAGAAAGGGTGGTCAGGCACTGGAATGGACTGCCCAGGGAGGTGGTGGAATCACCGACCCTGGGGGTGTTCAAGGAAAGGCTGGATGTTGTGTTGAGGGACATGGTTTAGTAGGAGCTATTGGGAATAGGTGAACGGTTGGACTGGGTGATCTTTTAGGTCTTTTCCAACCTTAGTGATTCTATGATTCTATGATTCTATGAAAATTTTTGTAAATAAAAACATTGAGTAATTTCCACATGTATCTACATCATTTTATTCTCTGCTACTATATAATTCAGGATCATTTGCAGTTGTAAGTTTCTGTCTTAATCCATAAAATAATCAATTACAGCAAGCCACAGAAAGCTGCAAGAACCATTAGAGCAGATCTGCAACACCCCTTTGTGCCCCCTGCTGGTACAGGCAGACTGAAACTGGTTGCTATTAAATTACTGTAGAAGTACTACTAACACATTAACTTGTCAATATGTTCAGGCTTCCCAGCTCTCAAAATGCTTCATTTTACCTGCTCCAAAGCATTCTGTCCTGTTTTCCATCACCTGGCTACATAAAAGGAACTGACGTCTTAGCACCAGCTGTCACAATTTTATCAGTAATTCAGGGATTAAATTATAGGTTTTTCTAATATTTCATAATTTGAACAGGAGTAACCGAATACTGAAGGCAGATTTGTTTGCTGCAGTATCAAAAGGGATAATATAAGCCTTCAACAGGAAGTTAAATTTATGCTCATGCATGCTTACACATGCACATATATACAAACATACATATATATACACATACACGCACAGTTTTACCTCCTCTCAGTTCTCCTGCTTATTTATTATTACACACAACCCACATTCTTACAGTATGTCCTCATACAGAACAGTTGCACCAATGAATGCTGACAGAGAAAAGACAGCATTTGGAGAAGCCTCATTAGTCATTAAAATACCATGAATATTAAAATATCATGAACAATTTTAGAGGACAACAATAGATTCTACTTACAGCTTCCAACTGATCCATAAGTTTTGATAAAAATTTGCGGCATTCTGGGGTTTTACTATCAATCTTCATCCCTGTTTGCATTGCATACAAACGACCTTAAAGTAGATAAAACACAGAAGAAAAAAATCAAGAGTGCGTGAGTAGCTAAGGCAAAACCCACAGCTCAGTAAGCAAACTGCATTCCCCATCATATCTGAAAGACAGGCTCAACAATGAAGCAATACACGAGTGCAGTGAAGCTAAGCACTGACAGGTAGATATAGTCAAACTTTCAGAGATACGTAGGTTGCTTCAAAAGTATCTGTCATAGTTTCAGCTGGGATGGAATTGTTTTCTTTGGAGATAACACGCTGATGTTATAGTTGCTGCTGAGCCAAGGCCATTTGCAATGAAGGGCCTATGGAGCTGGAACGGAACAGAATTAGGGCAGCTGAATTAAACTGGCCAAAGGGATATTCCATACCATATGACATCATGTGGAAGGAGTTCTGAAGCAGATAGGGGCTCATCTCACTCTCTTTTGCTGCTTGGGAGGCTAGGTGGGCATCAGTCAGGGATGGTGAGCAATTGCTTATGCATCACTTGTTAAACGCATTTCATATGTACATATATATACACATACACAGTCAATTATTTTTCTTTTCCTTTTCTCTATCTTAGTAAATAGTTTTATCTCAACCCAAGGGTTTTGCTTTGTTTTTCTGATTCTCTTCCCTATCCCACTGGGAAGGGGGGAATGTGTTGACTGTATGGTGCTCAGTCACCTGCCTGGTTAAACCACAACAGCATTCCTCCTATTTATTTTCATGGAAACTACAAAGAGCACAATAACACTGATAGAGCCAATCCTCAGCTACAAAACTATTTTTCAACATATTCACCACCATTAGCCATGCATCTTCTACCAGTGATGAACAAGAACCTGCATGTCATGCTGCACCAGTGGAAGTGATCCACTGTAGCCACCACTGAAACACATCACCCACTGCCTCACTGTGCTCACATCCACAATTTGGTCTCTCCAGAAACATTCAGCAAGTGTTGATGAATGTCAATAGGTGTCATTTTTTCTCCATTGAGGAATTCAGTGACACACCTTTGCTTCACATGCATCTCCACAACAGATGTCATTTTCAGGCTGCGCCTCTGCTGCCATCTGATGCACAGCAACAGTACAGTCAAGAAGGTTCAACTTCTACTGCCATACCACCAACATCCATCTCCATTCCATAGGTCAACTAATAAAATAGGAAGCATTGCTTTTGAAGCAGCTCTCACATCAGGAAATACTATTTCTGAACATATTCCTACAATGAGAATTCCTGCTGATTTCAAATGGATGACTGTCTGTATCACCATGATGCAATACTACCTGCTCTACTAAATAAACATTATCCTCCTATGCAACTCTTTAAAATATAAGCTTTGAGTCAATTGAACACAAATGGCTTTCATACAACCCTCATGTGTGTACATACACATACACACACACACACACAGTGTAAAGACATGCCTCAAAAAAGGAACTTAATGTAGAAGGAACCAATTAGCTTTCTAAGCAAACCTGATGTTTAAATCAGACAAAACAGCCTTTACAGACCTTTCCCTATGTGTAAAGTTTCCAGGCTTTCCTATGAGTTTAAGAATGAATGATTACCATCCTCTGATTAAAACAAATGAACAGAATTACCAAAAGCTATGAATTTAATGTAAGCACACAGCAGAACTTTATATGCTGTGGAAAATAGCAGATAAAGCCAAATAAGCATTATTTACTAGAATTAAAATACACAGACAAGGATAACATACAGGTCATTCAGTAACCAAGAGGAGAACATTCTTCCACAAAACCACTCTAATTTAACTCTCATGCTTAATGGTCAAGGAAGTCCTGCAAACTACTTTCAAAAGCAGATCCTAATGGCACATCCTAATGCCTCTACCCTTCAAAGGATTTGTGCTAGGGAACATTAACTGCCTCACAGCTTTATCACCTCTTAACTTTCAAGCAGCTCATCATACAGAGATAAAAAGAAATAGAAAGAGCCTATCTTCTTCCTCCCAGGAAATATACGTATAAAACCAGCTGTGCCTAACCTGATGCTTCCTGTGAAACAAAACACTATATCCTGAAAAGTTTGCCTGCATTTTCTGTCCATTATTAGCTTGTCAAATAAAATAAGATCTCTATATATCTCTATCTACGTCCTGCTTGTAAGCATCTCAATTTAATTCTTTTTTCTATATTTTAACAGTAGTATTTCATGTTTCATATACAACACTCAAGCCAAATACATTCCTTATATAGGACAGTAAAGCTGAAAAACTTTTGAACATTAAAGCTGTTGGGTTGTCCAATCATTTAAAGACAAAACAACAACAACAACAAAAACACAAAAAAACAACAACAACCCAAATCAAAACCAAAGGACTTGTGCTCTCTAATGCCCACTCTTATGTTAATAATTGGTGAAACAAGAGAGTACCTTTCTACTCAAGTTTTCCATAAAGAATAACCATTTAAAATTCTACTCCAAGTCAAAATTCAGGAACAAATTAAGGCCATGAAGAACTGAAAGAACTCATCATGACCAATGAAAGTTTTTGCTGTGTAGTTATTATACAATGCTAATATTAAATTAACTACTGATATGTAGCTATTTATCTTCAGGATGTCATGTTAATATTTACATTATGCAGTTGATATGTGTAAATTTGAAATTATATTCTAAAGAAATCAAAACACAGAAAGACACAGATTCATTTTTAAAGGCACTCACATTAATTTGAGTCTACTGCCAACTAAAGTACCATAGTCATACAACACTGCTTATAATCTTCAATTAAATTCATTTTTATGTACATATTTTACTGAATGCTTCTCTGAACACATTTTATTATATGACTTTATAATATAAAACTTCAGAATTTATGTAAGTATGCTAGGCCTACAGACTACCCAGATGAGTTATTTCTCTTTGACAAATTCAAATATCAGACATTTTCAGAGAACAGTAAACTAGTAATAGATTGTTATGCTTTATGGTGACATCAATTTTGCAAACCCCTGATCATTACTGAATACAGATTTCTGTAATACACTGAAGAATGTCTTCATACCTCTTCTAAAATGATTTTATATAAAAGAATTCTTTGTTTCCATATAAATGGAAATCTTGAGGACCAGTTTCATCATTATAAGAACTACTTATTTGAATCTGTTACTCTTCTGTTATATACATACAGACTTCTTTTTCCACATTCATCAATGATATATCTTTCTAAACAGTGAAAGCAAGGTAATTGTTTTCCTTGATAACATCCCATAAGGTGTATTTACAAGACTGTGGCATCTTCCTACTTTATAGGCAGACCTGAAAAGCCAGTCCTCTCTTCTCTTTGGATTTCAGAGGCTGAGAAAAACCTCAGAAACTCCTTGCACTCCAATGAAAAAAACAGAAGAGCTTTGAATACTATGAGAATGCAGCTCAGAGGACAATAGTTACAGATAACATTTTCTTTTTCTCTATGTAAGTTGGCACTGTGGGTGACTCCAAGCAACATTCTCTACCTACATCACTTTCCTATTAACAACTCTAGAATCAAGGTGTCAAAATTGGAGGCTGGTAATGACTGGCATCCCCCAGGGACGTCAGTCTTGGAACCACTGGTCTTCAAAATCTTTATTAATGACCAGGAGTGTGGGATCAAGTGCACCCTCAGCAGTTTCAAAGATGATACCAAGCTGAGCTTTGCAGTTGATACAACAGAAGGAAATGATGCCATTCAGAGAGACCTGGACAGGCTTGAAAAGTAGGCCCATGTGAATCTAATGAGGTCCAACAACATCAAATACAAGGCATTGCATTTGGGTCGGGGCAACCCCAAACATAAGCCAGCAGAGTGTGCTTGCAGTCCAGAAGGCTGACTGTATCCAGGGCTGCATCAAAAGAGTGATGGCCAGCAGGGCAAAGGAGGTTGATTGTCCTCTGCTACTCTGCCTTTGGGAGGCCCTAGAGTACTGCATCCAGGCCCCAGAACAAGACAGATACAGAACTGGAGTGGGTCCAGAAGAGAGCCATGAGGATGACCACAGGGCTGGAGCACCTCTTCTATGAAGAAAGAACGAAAGAGCCAGGCTTGTTAAGCCTGGAGAACAGAAGGCTCTGGGGAGATCTCACTGTAGCCTTCCATTACTTGGAAGGTGCTTATAAGCAGGAGGAAGACTGATTTTTTGCATAGTCTGACAGTGATAGGACAAGAGGCTTTTAAACCAGAAGGGAGCTTGGTAACTTCTGATACTAAATTTCAACAGTTAGAAGCCAATGTGCTGAAAAGTCTGATATAAAAATATAATTAAAACAATGCTTTGTGGCCGCAAAAATTTTCAAGATTTTAAAGCCTAAATAAAGCATTCAGAGAATGCAGCCACTCTTGAAAATAAGTGAACTGCAACTGTAATCTCTATTCAGCTCTACATCTATATCTATATAATCTCTATATCATCTTTGTGATGAAGGTTTAGAACACCAGAGAACAAACACACAAATACAATTACTAGGGCTTTTATAGATCAGTGCATAAAACAGCTTTTAAGTGCATAATCTGCATTTACAACCTACATTTTTTGTTTCCTTTATCCAAACCAAGCAGCAAAAAAGATCTTCAGGTGGCCAACAAAAGGAGCAGATGCATAAATAAAGGGACAAAAGAGGCAAAGACAACAACATACTGCTTATATCTAAATGTTAATATTTTAAGCAGAGCTATAGTCACTTGCAATTTTTGACACACAAAGACAGAACTGTTTCACCAATCATTAACTAAAGAGGGTTTGCACTCAGTTTGCAGACAGGACATTTATCTTCAAATTCATAAAGACTTGGCAAGCAGTCATTCTCAGAAAAATGTTTTGCCAAGGCAACTACAAAATTTATGTCTTGATTTGTTGCCCTTAATCTTTGTTCTGTAAATACTAAGTGTGGGTGTGCTGGAAGGAATTATACAGCAAGCTTTACAAAAACCTCTCTGCTTTTATTTGTCACGAAATACCATGTTATTTTTCCTTTGCTAATGCACAGCACAATTTTAGAGAGAGTATTTTGTCTTCAGTATGTGCTAGCCATTCATTCCTAACACACATTAAGTTATTTCAGATTTATATTTGGGTAACAACTGAAACTCCTCCCACTCCCACTTTAAACCAGCCATGCCAACTAAAAATACTGGAGAACAACACACTGATTCCATATTCTCATTTCTGTCCTATTATCTAGCTTTTACCTGGTCCACCAGGATTTAAAGATTATTGTTCTTTTCCCCCCAGCTGATTATCTTCTAATACTGAAAAAGAAGTTTATGTCGGGAATTACTCTTAATATTCTTTCCATTCACTTATTATACAATTATAGTAAATATTTACAAAATCATTTCTATTAAGTTTTCTTCATTTTTCAATTCCAATTAAGAGATGAAGGCATTTTTACTCTGCAATATATATTATTCATCCATATTCTACACCTTTCTCTTCACGCCATCAAACCACTGACAAAAGAAAAAAGTTTGCTAACCGGCACAGAAAAGCAACAGCCTCAATAGAAACGTGGGCAGCAGGGGACATAAAAACCATGAACTTGGATTGTACTCAAAGAATTTCCATAAAGAATGCATCAAATGTAGAAAATGAATTATTCTTGCTTTCATGAACATACCACTTTCTGCATGAAGATTATGAATAAAGGCTGTTTCTCCATGGCCAACTCAAAGTTTTTGAAGTAAGAGAGATTAAAATAGATTCAAGAGCATTGACAAAGTTTGAAAAGTTTTACACATCCTCTCCATTATATGATACTGAAGGAAATTGGTGAAAGTGAAGGCAAGTATTAGGCTGTTAGCATCAACTCAAAATCTGAAACTTTCCAGAGAATACAAATTACTTACTTATTTTCAAGTGAAATTAGTTTAAGGAGAAATCTAGCAAAGGAAGAGAAGTGTGGGCCACAGGGAAAGAGGCAATAGCACAAAATTTCACTAAGAAAGCTTTTGTATAGCTTTTGCTCTCAGTACTTTTCAAAGCTTCTCTCTTTATTCTAATTAATATAATGAAATTAAAATAGAAAAGCTACCTCGACTATAGAATCTGTAGTAATTGAGATCTCAAGAGGGCAAAAGTAGAAGGCAGACACTTTGGACCAGTTGCGCTCAAGTCATACGGATAAAACAGCTTTTAGTGAATAGATCACAATTTGAAGCAGTTCTGCAGAACACCTTCCAGTTTTATTAAAACCAGAAGAAATCTATTTTATGCACACAAACCACTCTGTGAAGTGAACCAAAGCACTCTAAAGGGGCATGACTGTGAATTACATTTCCAAAATGCACTTGTGCTTCCTGACCTTACCTGCCTACAGCATCCTGTGCTGTGCTAGAAGCACTACCAGTAGGCTCAGGGAGTTGATCCCTCTCATTTACAAAGGACTAGTGAGACAAGAGTGCTGGGGCCAGTTCTGGGCTTCCCAGGACAAGAGGTAACTGAAGGGCAAAAAAGACAATAAAAGGACTAAGAGCATCTTTCTTACCAGAAAGAGCAGAACTGGGACTGCTAGGCCTTGAGAACGCTCAGGGTATCAGCTATTGCTTTTCTGATTTGAGAAGGGAACGTTTAAAAAAAAATTAACAGTATTTTAATCATAAATTAGACAGCAAATCTATATTCCCAATATATTATTCTATATATTATATGTTCTATATATAAATCTATATTCCCATATGACTCTGTCATATTCCATAAACTCTGTTTTGTCTTTTTTTCCTCCTATAGAATTGTGTTTTTTAGAATTGGTTTACATTGAAAAGAGTATTTCATGGATGTCTGATTCAACCTGAAATTTACAGTCAAATTTAACAGATGGGTATTTCTACTAAGAGCTGAATGACTTTTGATTTAAGACTAGCTTTGGGGAGGAAAAAAAAAAATCAACAACAAAAACCCAAATACTTCCTTTGCTTTTCTCTCTCACAGAGTCCCATTAAAAAAACAAACAAACAAACAACCATCAACACAATAGCAATATTCTTCAGATGGACTTTTATTGTGCTTTTGTATACGAAGAATTTGAGAACAGTGGGGTTTTCTTCACACCTTTTTAGATAGATCAAGTCTACTGATTTGCATTAACGAATTCTGAAATGTGCCACACTGTAGAACAAAAACAATCACAGTCCTGCTTTGCAGAAGCTACTAAAATATGATTTCATGCTGCACTGACATTGGGTTTTAGGACCCAATGTAAATTGCACTGTAGGTTGCATATCACTTAGCACCTATGTTTTTTTTTTTTGGCAACTCACTGGTGCTCTGTCAATGTTTTCTTTAATCAAAACATCAATGAACAACAAGTACGCAAGTATTAAATAAACAGCACAACCAACCATCTTTGAAAAGATTTACTACTCCAACACTACCGAATGCCTGAATAAATGGCTATTAAGAAAATGGTTGCTGTAAGTATAAATGCAGATGTTTTCAGAAGACAGAGCTACCTCTCAAACCAAGCAGTCCTTCAAAAAAGTAACTTTTCAATAAAACTGTAGCACAGTTTAGAGACTGCTTCAGTAATTACGCAGACAAGGCATTTTTTATCAAAGCCTGCCTCCTTGTGTTTGCACCACAACATCTTCAAAGTAAAGAGTCACACTCACTTCAGTTTCTTTTTTGTTTGTTTGTTTTTGTTTTTAACTTATTTTACTGACTACAAATCACATATTCTTTTGGCTGGGCAATCTATGTAGCCTAACTTCCTGGTATTCCCTTATACCTATTCAATCAACTGACCTTGACATGAAACACCTACAGTACGACTTTAATCAATAAAATAATAAGAACTGTGAAAAAAGTGTCAGGTGGAACAGTAGATATTAACAGAAAGCGTTGATTATAACAGTCCTGAACATTTCATTAACTACAAATTTCTGATCTAAGAGGAGAATCATCTTGTGAGATTATCGTGTACAAATCAACAGCTAATTGATGATATGCGAATTTGAATGCCCAAAAATGTGGTGAAGCGTGAAGGGTTTGCAAGGAATATGCAGAACCACAAGAAATAAAACCGGATCTTAATTTCAGCAGTATTTCTAGAAAGTAAAACATTAAATGTGGTAAGCTGCACAACAGCATCCATGTTATTCTGTAGTATTTTATTTTTCATATTGAAAACAATATGGTTGCCCAAAAAACACAAAGCACCCTTACTGCTGCTATCCGTATTGTCTAAAACAGTGGTTAACACCTATCAAATCATATTTTCTTTAAATCAACACAAGCCAGCAATATCAAAATGAATGAATTCTGCTTTCTCCCCAAGCTTGTTCCTCGGCTTTACACGAGAACAGCTGTTTAAGCAGCAGTGCAATGGGCCCAGCTGAAATATCTTGTCGTTGTCCACCATACAATTACATAAAGATTTGCCTCAAGTATCCTTAGAGTAGGAATGTGAAGCCAGAGTAATACAATGTCTTCCTTGGGTGGCAGTTCTGGTTTATGCTAACTTAATGCTTCAGATGAACTCAAAAAAAAAAAAAAGTGAGAGAAAGTTTAAAGTGATACATGCCAAAGAAATGTGCAACTGCCATACAAATTCCAATCTACAAAAATACACCTTTGGCCATCAATAGATGCTGAAGATATACAGAATATTAACACAAGCACTAAGTAGTTCCTTCTGACATTTTATTGCTGTGGTACAGACAGTAATATTTCAGGTTGGAAATACATCTTACCAGAATTCAGTTCCTTCTAGTATTCAAATCAGCTTCTGTAACAACTCTTACTTTCAGAAATATACAAGTAGAATTAAAAAACACATACCCAATACATATTCACACTCAAAACAACAGTGCCATGAAGACGTTATCATTAGGAGGAAAACTTTTGGCTGTGGATGACCCACTGGTGGCAATAGTCCAAAACTAAAAACACCTTAACTCACATCTCCAGTCTGACAGTTGCATGCAACATATTACTGAGTTGTAGATGTTCCCCCTCATGCAGCAGCTGTGCAAGCAGGCCTCTGGCAGAACTGCAGCACTGTCCCATCACATGAGCTTGCACCACAGAGTCCTGTCAGCTGACTGCTGTACCTCACCTCCAGTCTGGCCTTGCCATATACCTGTTTCCAGACACACACAGCAGTGCTGTGCTGGTGCATTCCAGCACACAGGCAGCTTTTCTCACACAATTTGTTACTGAAAATATATACACCCCCTCTGAAGTGTATTTCAAAAGCTCAGAACAAAGATGTTCTGAACCTTTTTTCAAGTGAGAAATATTTCTTTCTTTTAGCTCTATGTAAAATAAATATATTGAAAAAAGAAAACCACATAAAGACACATAAAGACTTCTGCTGACTGCAGTTTGAACCTATTTATGACCTGTTAGCTTTAGGGATCTTTCAGGCGTTGTCGTCAACTGTGACACAGATGTTGAAGGTGACTTACAACAATCTGACATTTCCTGGTAAGAGGTGTAAATCCTTGAGAAAGGAAGGCTCACAGCTCACACCCTGACAATCAGTGGATTAGACGGGTTAGTCTGAAAGACTTATATAGGAGAGAATGATTTTTGCTCTTCTCATTGCAATGAAATTGAATAAAACCGAGCCACTTCTCCCTGCTTCAAGAACCCCAAAGAAGTATCAGTACTAGCCTGACAGAAAATAAACATCATTAAGGTTGAAGACTCTCGATTCCAAGTTGCTTACTCAGAAACAGATCACGCAGGAGGCCTTTTCAGCACAAGAAAATCTCTGAAAAGACCCCCGGGTTAGTTTTGCAAGATATCTGCTTGAACTATCTTAAGGCAGAATGCATTTGCTCTACATACGTGGGCACAAACACCTATTCAGGCTTCAGACCTATCTGCTACGATGCTTATCTTTCAGAAACAGAAGAACAGCGCATTGAGGCTTGCTACCGGGAAGAGCACGGCACCGCCCCAAAAAGAGGGCCCGACCCGCACCCAGCGAGCCCCACCGGCGGCGGAAGGGGAGCGCTGCGCCGGGAGCAACTGCCGCTGCCCGGGGGGAGCGGCGGGGCGGGGCGGGACGCGACCAGCTGGGCCTGGGGCAGGCGGGACGGCGCAGCGCTGCGACCGCAGCACTCACAGTAATACGCCACCACCGGCTCGCGCTTGTCCAGCTCCTGCGCGGTCCGCAGATGGTGCTGGATGCTCTTGAACTGCGGCGGCAGCGGGGGAAGCGCCGTGGCTGCCATCGCGCGGCGACCACAACAACAACCGGCAGCGGCTGCTCTCGCTCCCGAGCTTGGAGCCGGTCGCTTCCGCTTCCGGCGCGGGGCATCGGGACGCGTGCGCGGGGCTGCTGATGGCGCGGCTCCCGGAAAGAGCGCCCCCTGCTGGGCGGGAGGCGTGATGCGTCGCCTGCTAGCTAACGGCGGCCCAGCCCATGTCGGGATCCTGGTGGCCCTAGTAAGCGTGTCCGGAGGACGAGAACATGAACAAACGTCAAGGAGCGCTTGTAGGAGTGTAGTGTAGAAGCTGGCTGGCGCAAAGCAGCTGTACATTTGACGCAAAGGCAGTCACGCCATTTTCTGGGTGTACTGAATGTGTTTCACTAAGGATGATGGAAGAAGCAATTATGGCTCCTCATTAAGTGAGAATTGAAGTGGGTGTGATGTCTGGCTAGAGACTAAGCTGACTGCCAACTCATGCGCCAGGGATTGCGCTCAGTGCTGCTGGAGGAAATGAGGCAGGAAAACAATGAAAAAGTGAAAGAAGCACTTACAGATTTTGTGTAAGCCACAAGAAGAAATACTTCTTAGGGTGTTCTGGGAGACAGACTTCATTCTGTAAAGAAACAGAATCATATCAAAGAAACCCCAGGTTTATTATGTAATTCCTTCCATAATAGGGAAAAAAAGGATTCGGGATCATCTCAAGTAATTGCTAAATACATGAGTTAAAATCAGCACCATGCTGAAACACAGGCATGCTATGAGTCTCGGTGGGAGTGAGGGTGGAGGGAAGCTGATTGAAAGCAATATAAATGATGACAAAACTGGTGCAAATTTGGCAGAAAGAGAAGTTGAGAGACATTTGAGAATGCAGTGAGTGCCAGAAAACAAATGGCAAATACAGGAAAGAGGAGCATTGGCAACCATGGGGAAATGGTTTCTTTATGTGGAGATAAAATCACCATCCATGTGTTCCAGAAACTGATGATGGATTTGGCCACAGAAAAACATTTGCACTAAAAAGCAATAACGCACACTTTGTTTGCCAGTGAAAAAAAAAATGGAACTGAGGAATTTGAGAATTTTCATTTCATAGGAAATCTGATCTGAGTTGGAACAACTTTCGAAATGTTCTTGACTGTGACCATCAAAATAAACATACAGCGATGGGTAGTCCAGCTTCTAGACAGCCCCAAAAGGGTCCCCAGGCATTCCCATGACAGACCTGGCTCTGCAATACTCCTGGATATAATAGGAAAGTCCTTGATGAGTTGGGGGCTCTGGCACTCTTCTGGCCTTTCTGAAGTGTTTTGAAATCTGCTGCAGAAGCGTAACAAGGAATGGAAATATACTGACAAGATTGTGATGAAGTTATTTTAATTTTGTATGAATGTCTGACTGAACATGATTTTAGTACTATTCATCACCACTGTACCTACCACATAGAAAAAAATTCTTTTTAGTAGCAATAAATATGGTGTTCTGTTTATAAGTAAAAAGATCTCTTTACCTGAGATTACAAGTTTAAGTTGCAAAGAATAACTCCAGATGAATACTGATGTATACAACAAAATAATTAAGCCTGTATTAATTAAAGCACATCATATTATGCAAACAGAAGTTAGCACAGGGATTCTTATTCCACTTGAAATGCTTGCAAATACCAAATAATTTATTTGATATTTAATTGTTAATATTTATTTTTATTATTGCACAAATTTGATGGTGTTGGCTGGATATATATTTTAGGCATCATATAACTTATTTCCACAGGGAAAAAATAACACAACATTAATGTTTTAATACAGTGAATATGCTGAAATTTGTCTTCATCATGGTCACCAAATTAAAAAGAAATCACACGTCTGTTTGGGGCCCACTTTGATGTCAGTGGTGCTACAGACATTTAAATTATACAATTCCAATCACATAACAGGGACTACTTTTGTGGGTGGGCATTAGAAGACTTTCACATCCCAGCATTTTTTGGAACTGCTTAACAGCTGGTGCTAAAAAGTTTTATTGCAGTTTTTCCTGAATTTTCTAAGTATTCCTGGAAGGACTCAAACACTGTCACCTGCATCTCAACTTCTTATGCTTTTACAGTGACTGTTGCTGAAAATATGTATTTGTTTGTTTGTCTGTTTTACAGAAGTTAAACTTTATTCAAGAAGCAAAGCTATTCTTCTCCCCTTAAGCGTTACAGGAATCAGGCTGTGTTTAAAGACACTAATAGATTTCATTTAACATTTCTGGTTCCTGAATTGTTGTTAACTAGTGATGAATCTCACACCTGGAGGAGGAATGCCCCTTGGAGAGGAACAACCCCAGGCACCAGAACATGCTAGGTGTCACCCAGCTGGAAAGCAGCTTTGTAGAAAAAGATCTAGGAGTCCGGGTGGACACCAGGTTGAATGAGTCAGCAATGAGCCCTGGCCACTAAGAAGGCTGCATTCTTGACTGCATTACACAAACTATTGACAGCAGGTCACTAGAGGTGATCTTCCTCCTGTACTCAGTAGTGGTGAGGCCATATCAGTAACCCAGTTTTGGGATCCTGAGCACAAAAGAAACCTCAACATAGTGGAAACAGTCCTCTGTAGAGCCACCAAGATGATCAAGGGACTGGATCACCTCTCCTGTCAGAAGCTGAGAGAGCTGAGTCTGTTCAGCCTGGAGAAGAGGAGGCTCTCTGGGATCTGGGATCAGTGTATATAGATACCTGAAGGAAAGATGAAAAGATGGTGAAGACGTGTTCTTTTCAGTGGTGTCCAGTGACAGGACAAGAGGCAATGAGCTTAAACTGGAACACTAAAGGTTCTATCTAAGTACCAGGAAGCACTCCTGTACTGTGCAAATGATGGAATATTGACACAGGTTGCCCAGATAGATTTTGGAATCTCCTCCTTGGTGATCTTCAAAATCTGCCTGGACATGGTCCTGGGCACCCTGCTCTGGGTAGCCATGCTTGAGCAGGGTTTGGACCATAGAGACTCAGAATTCTCTTTTGATATCAATCATCCTGTGATTCTGCATCTAAGTCTCGTGGATTATTGAGATCCTGAAAAAATATTTCTCAATTCAGACAGGAAAAATGATGAACAAGGAAGAGGAGGAAACCTTTTCTTTTTAATTTTTGTTTTCTTCTCCCCCTAAGAAATACAAGGTATTTGAAAAGGAAATGAAAAACAGCTGATCATTAATACTGTAATATGTCTATATTGTACACAAGAAACTAACTCGTCCTTTCTTTCCATTTCTGAAATCTGTTTTTTTTTGTTTTTTTTTTTCCATGACCTCACTTCAACACAAGGACTAAAATTACTTCTAAGTTTAAAATATATATTAGTACTTATGAAACAAAATATAGCATGAGAAAATATCTTGTTCCAACCTAGAAAAGTGCTTCATGGAATAATTTTAGTATGCAGACTTCATTTTAATTGCTACTCTATCAGCTTTAGACAGAGCAATTGCTACTCAGATAGGGTAATATCGATGAATGTGCTGTCACCACAACGGATTGCAGCAGTGGCACTCATTGGCACAAGTGCTTGTACACTTTCTGACATTCAGAGAAGGAATTTGGAATAGCTTTCCCCGGAAGGCCAATAATGTTAATAACCAGTGACAAGCACATCCAGTTGCATCTGTTGAGAAAAGTAATGTGTTCTACCAGGTTGTCAGTAAAAGTACATACATAAATAATCACCTTATCACAAAGACATTCCTCTAGAATACAAAGCAGCAGGCCATTAAAACATGTTATTGTCTGAACCTTTGATCTATACCAAGAAACAAAGATTATTCATATAACGAAGGGCTTTTTAGATGAGGAGTAATTGTCACATAACTACTCAACAGTAGTAATTGCAAACATGGTTCTCTTCTGCAATGCTGCATAGAGGACAGGAGATGCATGCTCCAGGCACCAGTACAATCACCAGCTGGAATGCCTAGAATACCTAATGTAGGAGAGACATATGGTTGTCAGGTCATTTACAGCTGCGCTGCATCAGCTAAAATGGGCATATATTGGAGTATTTTGAAAGCCTGTTTCTAACATATATCAAATGCATAAATGCTTGGGTGGCATAGTGAAGGTGGAAAACACTGGTATGTTTTAATTTGAAAAACTCAGTTGTTTTCTGAAAGATGAGGATTGTTGTTATGAAGGACTGAAAGTACAACTCCACATTCAGTCACAAATGAAAGATCATTAAAAGGCAAATATTCATGAAAAAGCTAAGTGATAAGTAGCCCAATCAGCTACTACTTCTTATATTGAACAATTATGTTTAATGTTTGCAGTTTATTGTCTTAATAAACAAGAGAATTGCCTGAGGAGTTACAGGCTTGAACTGGTTGTAACTGAGAAAATTAACCTCATTCTGATCTGATTCACATCTGAAATGAAAGACCTCATTTCCATAAACAACAAAGCCCAAAACACTGAAGAAAAACATGAGGACTGATCCAAAGAAAAGAGGAACTGGCCAATTACTGCTGGAGGCCTGAGCTGCATATTGCAGGGCTACTCAACACATGAAAACAAAACTGAGCAAAATTACTGTTGGAGGCCCAGCTATTACTTGCTCTTCGTCATCATCCAAAATATTTATTTTATCCTCTCTGTTTGAAAGGGAAAGAGTTTGCCAATGGAGGCAGCAGTGGCTGTCTACAAAACAGCGTCTTAGAACATTTTACTATTGCTACACATTTTATATAAGCAGTAACATATCTAATCCTTTATCAGTTAATCTGTCAGTTTCATTGCCTCTATTGGTACACTGCTGTTGCAGGAAGTACTAGACAAAACTGAATGCTTCAGAAGAAAGTCTATTCATTTTGCTACTGTATCCATTTACACCATGGCAAAATAGCAACCACCATGCCACCATGAACCTGAAGACACTTGTTCTTGAAAATTAAATGTCCGCTTCTCAATAGGGATCTTTCTAGAACTCAGGCGTGTCTCTTTGGGTGAAACATCTGACCTGGGGAGCTCTACTGCCTGGGAGGAAGGGCAGGTACCCAGCAAGGATCAAGGACTGTGTCCCAGCTTGCTTGGCCTTTTGTCCCTGTGCAGATCCTCGCTCTCTGTGACCCTCAGAAAACACTGTTAGAAGTGCTACTGCCGGCTTACCTGCTCTTGTCCTGCTGCCTTGCCTGCTAAACCTTTCTCCCCCAACTGGAGGGACTTGCAGGCCTTCTCACCAAGTGCCAGTGGTTACCCACTGACTGTGGGGGTTCCCTGGCTCTGCTGCTTCCCTGCCCCAGCTGTGATGATAATGGGTTCAATTTGCAGCATCTGGAATTTATAAATTAAATAATTTAAAAAATAATTTTAATTAAGTCCCATAAAAAGGAAGGATATAGCCAAACTTGGAAGCTGTTGGTCCAAGATTCTGTATTCAAAGAAATAACAGCAATTTAATTGAGACAAATAAAATCCAAAAGAATGTTATCGCAAATAGCCTAATAGCAGTAATTGCTATTAGCAATTTGTCAGCATACTCCATATGTATAGTTGAAGAACTCCAGTAGAACTCCTGCCATTGCCAAGTTCTGCTGATGGTCACAGCCACGTAGTGAAGCATGGGAACAAACCTCCACCTGTTAGTTTGGATCTAGTGAGACTTTTGTTAGAAGAGTGGAGATAGAAAGCTGGAAAAAGAGAAGCAGCAGCTCAGTGCTCAGTTGCTGATGCTCAGTAGCAGGACTGAGTACTGTTGAGGCCACCAAATCTGAAGAGGAGCTCTTACTCTTTTGCCTCAAGATTCATGAAGGAGCATCCTCTGTGGATGGTTGCAGCATGACTTCAAGTTCCTGTAATAAAAAGTATTGCCTCTTCCTCAATGTATGCTCAATACACAGGGAAACATAGGCAGGAAAAGGGAAGAGATGGGAGGAGGGCTTCCTTTCACATGTAGATTTGGCTGCTTGTCAGTAAAAAATACCACAATGACTTTAATAACTGTGTGATTAGGAAAAAACTGTTTTAAGTCATCAGAATGTACTTTGCAAGGGGAATCTGCCCTGTATCTACTGGTGTAGCTGAGTGCTGTATTATGAAGGTGGTGAAAAATGCTTCAGTAACTGTGCTATTGACTACACCTCCTTTATCAAGCAGCTAATTAAAAGTCTTTTTGTCTCACGGAAAACTGTAAGAGGTGTTGTATTAGTAGTATAACACTGGATATCTATTTTTTAAAAATATGATCCGATGCTTCTCTATGTGTAGAAAGCACTGAGGCTTGTATGTCTTGAAAAGCAATGCTTATTGTTTCCACACTATCATAAAATTACTAAATTAACTCATCACGCTGCATGTTTTTTTTTAATATTAGTAATAGTTTAATCATTTGATTCCTCTGAAATGTCAGTTGCTGTTGAAAACCTACCTTTGAGTGTACTTCAAATAATATTTGTGTTGGTATTTCTTATGACTTCTTAAAGTAATGTTTAAAAAACATAATAGGAAAATTACTAGTTTCTTTGCTACAATGGATCTTTCAATGCTTTTTATTATGCTTTGTATGTAGTAGCCATTGTTTTCACACTAATCGATGAACACGAACCTACAATAATCACAACATTTCATCAGAGAAACACTTGATTTTATTATATTAGCAATAAATAAGGACACATTTTGGGTAAAAAACTGAAAACTGCACATTACAAATGCTACTGTATGTCGTCAGCTGGGGACAAAATAACTACTTGATTGGGTCACCTGATCTAAGAAAATCAAATAATTCCCTGTGTGACCACAGAAGAAATATGGAAGCTTAATAAAGACCTTAAAAGAAGAGGTAGCTGGCAATGCTCTGTTGTAGTTCTGGAAACAGTTAAGGAATACAGCTGAACTGAAATAAAAAATGAAGTTTGGAGGGGCTGTGAATTAATCCCAATACAAACATATGGATGTCTGCGCTCAGACCCCACTGAATGTGATGATGAATGAGTCTGTTATAAAACTGTTGGTTTCTTAGAAGTGGTTCAAATGCATACCCTATGAACTGAAGCACGGAAAGCTCATCATCCTGCTAGGAGCAGCTGAAAGCAACATTAAGAGGATGATTTGAAATGTGAGTAGTATAAGCTGGCACTGTGAGTCTGAGTGCAGTCTGCTAAGGCAGCTCCAGCAGTTGTTTGGAACTTGTTTGACAGAAAATCATTATTTGTTTTGAATTTGCAGGAGCAGCTGTCTGTTGGTTGTCTGTTACACACAAATAAGGCATAAGACGTTGATATCAGACTTGTTCCCAACTGAGACTTCAGCTTGTCTCTTAGCTGAAACTTAATGTGTTGTTTAACCTTTTAATGGATCTAAGTTCTATTGAATAATCACAGTTAAGCAAATAGAAACAAAATGCTTGCTTAAAGATACTCTATTGCTTAGAGTTCTGCTGTATAGGGATGAACTGTCACTTCAACGTTAAGCACTCAGTTCACTGCTTTATTAGTGAATTTAAATGTAATGGCACATAGTGTCATTATTAGATAACAGACACAATGAAAGAAGCCTTATCTCAGATGAAAATAAATTGGTGCCATTAAGATTTTATCTATCAAAGAAGAACTTGAATGCTTATATGATGGGAAATAGCCTCTTCTGTCAGTTTACAGGGTTCTTCACGCAAAGCTTAGCAGCAATGGAGGACTCTGCTAGCCAGAGGTTGGTGCTCAATGGAATTCTGACCAGAGATGGAGGTTGCTTCACATTCAGCTAGAGCAGGAGGCTCATGGTGGCTTTCTTGTTTCCTCCCGACTGGCTTATGTTTAGCACAGAGGAGTGGATAGGAGAACATGCTTCTTATGGAACTTGTCAGGATGCAATGGCTGGGAGCTGACACGGACAGGCAAAAGAGAGCCTAGGTTTATGCAGGCCTCAGACATGGCACTCAGTCTGGGAGATGTGTGTCATACATTAAGCTTCTTCATCACAATTTTTTAATTATTCAGAAATCCACGTAATTTAAAAGGTGTATTTTGCAAAGTTAAGAAATAAGCACGAAGAATCTCTCTCTAGCTTTCTTTTCTATAGTCACCATGTTCAATCATTTAGCCTTAATGAAGAGAAGTTTTCATATTTGTGACCATTTCAGTCTTGCCTGTAGCCCTGTGCCCCCTGTACAGAGTACTGCTGACAGACACAGCTTGGCTCTGATAAAACAGTATAGTTACTTCTTCTGTTATCTGGATTCTCAGAAGGAAAAAGGGCTGCATGGCACATATCTGACATTTTTTCTATTAATTAGCTGGTGCTTAGAGCTTGTCTCTGGGCAGCCACAGTTGAATTCAGCATTTCTCTTTTCAGCATACCCAGTTTGCTAGCTCATGACATTTCTAGCATTCTCTACACAAATCCACAACAATTCTTTTTAGAGTACTTCCCACAATAGTTTTCCCAGGGAAACTATTGGCATTGCCTGTGAGATAATTAACATTCATTATTATTTTACCAGTAAAAGAGTAATAGGTGCTTGATGTTTAGATGCCTCAACTTAGAGTTTGAGGTCTGGCTTTAGAGCTGTAGCCTTAGAAGCTAAACTTCTTCAAGAGTGTTTTGTACCTGGACAGAGATCCCTTACCTCCATCCTCTCCTTTTTCCTTTTTCTGGCTACAATTCCCAGTCACTGCTTGAACACCATTTCTGCTGCACATATAGCAGCACTGTCAAACCATTATCTGTTTTGAAACCTGGAGAGAAACCTAGTAATTTATTTCTGCCCTTCAAGTGCTGGGCTCTTGCTTTTTAAGTAAAGCCTCTGACTCAAGAAGCTGGAAGATAATGGAAATCCCTGCCAAAACAAGGTCAAATTAAGAAGGACTGAATTCAAGTAACGATAAAGAAGACATGACTTACTTACGATTATTAGGCATTCAGCAGTCTAGGAGAAATCACTCTGTGCCGCATGTACACTTTTTCCAACTATATCTGCTGGTTTAGTGTGTGGACTTGTAAAATTTTTGTGATGTGCAAGTCTGAAAATAGCCCTGGGATTATTGAGTACCTCATTCTGCCCAAATATGTGTGAAGGGAGACCTTTTTTGTGCTAGAAGCACAAAAATCTCTCAGTAGAGAGATTTGTGAGATGAAGAGAGATTCCCTACATTTGGGAATTACTGATAAGGTGAATTTGCCTCCCACATCTCCCAGCTGTTGCTGTCTCTGCCCTGTGGTATCACAGATATGCTCCCTCTGCGCTGCTTGATTTCAGTTTGTGTGGTTTCTTTCCTACTAAGCAGGCATACCTATCCTGCTCCCTTTCTCCTTTGCTCTCATGCCAAGTTTTGGATCATAGCAGGAAGATGAGATTAGCTCTAGACTATAATCTCAAATATCAGCCCAAGAGATTATATTTTTTCTTTTGTTTGAAAAGAGAATGATGAACAATCTGCATGCGAGGATCTGAATTCTGGCTGTTTTATGTCAGGGTCTGTGGAGCATTTCCCTCTCTTTTTTGCCTCTGCAGGAAATTATATTCATGCTGTTTGAGTATATTCTCTTGCCTTTACACAGACTTCCGCTGAATGACATTAGAAGCATAATCTAACTTTCTGTTTCCTTTGAGCTGGAGACACTCACAGTCGCAAAAGCTTATTTCCTTGCTGTTTGGCTTCAAATACAGAGTAGATAAAATCAAATGCTGTTGAATGCCAGTAACATAAATTCCCACTGAATATGATCCTAATTCTGTCACATTAGGAATTCCATCTTTTGGTCTGCAGGAAAAGTAAAGTGAACTAGGGTAGGAGAAATTCTTCTGGAGAGCAGCAGTGGGAGTCTAATTGTAGAGCATCAAAATCCAAGGGTTCTTACTTCTCCCAGTGGAAGCTGCAAGTGAAGTTTATGCCAACAGAAGCTTCTAAAATTTTCTTCTGTTAATATTCATGCAAAAAGATTCAGGCTTTGGTGCCTTGGTTAAATTGAAATTAAAGATGTTAAATTTAAACTAGCATATTTAAAGAATCATATTGATTGCTCACATATAAAGCAATTTCTGAACAAATAAGTGAAAGGACCACAGCTCATATTAAGGCTTACAGGGCTAAAAACATGGACTATGTGCGTCCAAGGGGAACCAAAAAGAATGATTCAGACTGTTTGCAGGAACATGAATAGTGATGGTTCTAGAAAAGCTACTGTGCACTCAACATAGTAGAAAATATCAGGAACTGTGACATTTCCAAGTTGACAGTAAGGCTGCCTCAGAGGGAGCGTAGGTGAATTTAACACAGTGGGGAGGAAAGCAGAACTTCCTGTACCTTTTAAGAAATGAATCAACATTACATTAAATATCCATTTACACAATTGTAATACATATAATAGGAAGTTAGAAATATCACAGGGATCGACAGATATAGACAGCTGTAACTTTCCAGAAGAAGTAATACTTCTGATAATCTTACTGAAAGGAGATTTAAGTTAAATCATTGATATTTTTAAAATTTGGTTCCTACACTAGACAATATGCCATGGATAGGCCTTATATTACTGCACAGATCGCACCTTTTGCAGTTGGCATTTCAGTGGCCAAACTCATTCTGCCACTTCAATAAGACCTCCATCCATTCATTATCTTTCTCCATACTCTTCTTACAAACCCATAGTGTTTCAGGATAACTATTTTACTAAAGGGAGAAAGCAAGGTCTCTGCAGTCTTCCATACATCCTCCTTTCTGAGAAGAGGAAGGAGAATAATCAGTTCATCAGGATGTTACTGTCAAATGCTATTATTCATCTGTGTCGTGAAAACTTGAGTCCTGTCTTGCAGCATAATTACCTAAACTCATAGCTTCTGCTGGAAACAGATGGAACTGTTTGGAGAGCCAATCCATGTGTATGCCCAAAGAAGTAATAGACACTTCCTCAATGAAAAGCAAGAGACACTTTGGGCAAATACTGTACACTTAATAGAGGCAAACATTCTTCATTCTGATATACTGTTTGCATAGTAAATGATGGATAAAATACATCACCTATCTCTCATTTCCCTATTTGAAGGAATGTGAAATACAACTTTGCAAAGTAAATCCTAAAACTTTAAAAACAGCAGATGGCTCTCAGTAGGATCTTTTCATAACCTGCAGCTGGACGAAAGAATAAAATCCCTTCATCTCCAAGTGCTCCTGTCACTCTGTGTTTCAAAGTGCTGTGGTTTCAGCAGGCTGAGCTGGGAAGATCCGTGCCTTGAGGACGGCTGCCCTCCTTACAACGTCCGCCTTGGCGTCTCCGGGAAGGGGCGAGCGCACAAACGCGGGCGGAGGGCGGGGAGGCTCCTCCCAGCATCAGGTATACGCTGGGGCTGCGGAATAAGAAGCGGGCTCGTTCCGCGCTTTGCTCGCGGCTCCGACACCACCCGCGGAGCGAGCAGCACTAGCGCCGCTGGACAGCTCCACCGCGGGCGCGGGAGGCGACTGCACCGCGCCTCCGCCGGCTGCAGCGGCTCGAGGCGCTCCGTGCAGGGCAGGCTGCTGTCGTTGCTGTTGCTGAGCCCCAGGATCTCACCCTCTTGTCTTCCCGGAGAAGAGCTTGTCAAAAGAGCTGAGGGGGAGTGGCACATATTGTCTTCTTTTGTTGTTGTTGTTGTTGTTCTTGTTCTTTCTCTCTTCTGTGCCTGAGAACGGTGCGATCTCTGCAACTCAATGGAGAGAAGGAGGGAGGAAGAAAGGCGGAAAGGACAGGGGATAAAGTTGTTTGACTTGCAGAGGCGTGAAGATTTTTAATGTCTCCCACTGCACTTTACACTGGAACCCTCCAGTCTTCCCAGAGGTCGAGGATGGAGGCAGAGCTGCTGCCTGAGCTCACAGCACTGCCCCTCGGGGGCAATGGAAGCATCCAGCTGGTGCCAGACACAACCCTGCTCCCTCCAGCATGGGGCATGGCCATGTTCACTGTCCGCTGTGTGATCCCTTCTCTTTACCTGCTCATCATCACTGTGGGCTTGCTGGGAAACGTCACCCTTATGAAGATCTTCATCTCCAACAGTGCTATGAGAAGTGTGCCCAACATCTTCATCTCCAGCCTGGCTGCTGGTGACCTGCTCCTGCTGGTGACCTGTGTGCCAGTGGATGCCTCCCGCTACTTCTCTGAGGAGTGGCTCTTTGGGGAGGTGGGCTGCAAGCTCATCCCTGCCATCCAGCTCACCTCCGTAGGTGTCTCTGTCTTCACACTGACTGCCCTCAGCGCTGACAGGTAGGAAAGCTGGGCTGTCTGCTTGGCTAGCCCAAGCTGACAAGAAAGGTAAGACACTCCTCTGACTAAGTACCTTTGGGTTTCAGTCCTCTTAGTTCCACCTGTGAGTTGCCCATAAGTCTCCTTCCCTCTGACTGACGGCATGTCTGATATCAACTTAAGTTAAAAGGTTTCTGCAAAAGGGTGTGCATGTGGCTCCATCTTCCAGGGTGCCAGAAGCAGGAACTGGGGCTTAGCCCTGTTTTCTGCATCTCCGGGATACATATATATATTAAAATTTTATTTGTTAGAGGAAGGTTTTAGGTTCTAAATGTGATCAGTGCCAAGCCACAGTGATATGTCAACAGGCAGTGAGCAGTTTAAACTGAGTCAAACACAGGTGTATTTTTAATAGATTTATTTCTTTCTGCTGAGAAAGTGTGTGTGTGTGTCTTTGTGCCTTAAAAGAACAGCAGGTTACCCGAGGTGATCATCTGAACTGGTTCAGCCTCTGAGAACTTTGAGACATTAAACTGTTCTACTGGAGTTGTCACAACTGAACTTTTGATTCAGAAAGTCCATTTTGTCTTCTCTGGAGCTTACAGAAAAATGGGGATAGGGAGAAACAAAACCAGAAGGAAACATCTCCATCTCTACTGCTTCTCATATTAGGAAGAAACAAAGAGCTGGACCCCAAACTTTTCTTCCCAATTAATTTAAATGGATACATTAGGGATTTATAACAAATGAGTAGCTATTATGAGTTAGACCATTGTTCATGCCAAGAAATGCTAAATCTTCCATTGTAATTTGGCAACCTTAAACTAAATTAAATTATCCTGTCTTATTTAACCACTTTTATTTAGCCAGAAATGAAAATGTTAAATTCCTTCTTCATAGGAAGTACCCCTTTTGCTTTTGTTGGATTGTGTTATGGTGCATAAAGTAAAGGCTTGAAGTTTAATAATGTCTTCAGACTTATAATAAAGTTTCTTCAAAACTTTAAATCCTTTTTTTTTTTTTTAATAGAATTTAGCTGTAATTTTTGTTTTTCTTAGCCAGTGCAATAAATCATGTGATTTTTTATTTTTATTAGTGATCTAACACTACTCTTCAGTGGCCATAAATTTCAGTGGTATTTAAATCAGAATCTAAAATGCTTCTCTTTAAAGCCTATAATGTATGAAAATTGATTGTTTTCTTGAAGAGAAGCATGCAAAATGTGCCTTGAAGTGAATGCCTGTAATGCCTTGATTATCTCAGTTAAAGAATATATCAAAAATTGTCCTCAGAGAGCCAAGCAAACCTTGCATTTTTGTTTCTGCTCTGTTTCTACTGTTTAAAAAGTATGAATGTGGTATATTATTCAAAATGGGAAGAAGCTATTTGAAGAGGAGATCATATCTCCAATGAAGTATAATGAGAATGAGTTTGATATTTAAGTCTTTTTTCATTTACTTTTTATATAGCTTTGAAGTTTTTTTCTTTTTTTTTTTTTTTTTCTGTTTCCATATTGTTTTATATTCTTCTTTTAATATCAATAAAAATTCTGGAAGCAATAAAGCTGAATCTATTTTGCTGGACGATTTAGAATTACATATCCTACCAGACAGCTACAGATGGTGTGATGTGACCATATAAGGTCTTGATAAATACATTCCTCTACTAATTTGAAGTACATATTACATGCAAGTATCAGAAATGGCTTTATGAAGAATTTAGCAACTTTGTTTCTTTAACTTCTGTAATTATGTTTTCAGTTACTGACAAAAACAAAACAAAACAGTCAGGAAAAATGGCCACTGGCTTCAGAAAACAGTGTCTTTTATCCCAGGGGACCAAATAAGTGAAATTGGAATGGCTCTGAGTGGAATTTGAATTGGATTCAGTTATACTGTTTTGTATAAGAGAAACTTCTCTTGAACTGAAGAGGAGGTATTGGTATGAATGTTTTGTTGTTTTTTTTTCTTCTCGTTGTTGCACTGATTTGTGGCAAGTTACTAAGCTGTATCATCTTTACATGATTCAGATATGAGGGAAACTGTACAGACAATTATGTTAGCAAATGGGTAGAGATGGCAGCATCCTGCAGCTAAGAGGTGATCATAGAATCATAGAATTGCTCAGGTTGGAAAAGAGCTTAAAGGTGATGAGGAGGAGAGGCCTGGCAGGGGACAGTGCTGTCTCCAGATAGGCAAAAGAAGATGCAAGTTGTTGGTAGCTGTGATATGGATATAAGGTTCCATTACAATCTGGTACAAATTCTGGTCTGATAGGCAATAATGGATTTGCAGTGATCTCTTCTTTCACAGCTAATGCTCCAAGTACATTGCAATATACGATCACTGAAGTATTTCCTACTCTTTACTCCCTACTACCAGAGAACTATATATAACTCCATACACTGATTGAACAAAAGAAGAGGCTTATAAATATTTACAGTTATTTACAATGTTCCTACATGAGTTAAGATAAAAAAAAAAAAAAAAAGATTTGTTGTTTTCCACAGAGTATTTAACACTTACTGTTTATGTGGAAATTCAACCTAGTCAATTACACATACGGAGTTCAGTTAGCAGTAACTGGTACAGTAGAAACAAAATTTGAGCAATCATTGCCTACAAACTGAAGCTACAAGGAAAAAAGGTATAGCATACATTGCGTACATCTCTTTTCTAAACTTGCTTAATTTCATATGACTTCTTGTCACAAAAGTGTCTCTCAGCATCACTTGTGCTTGCTGCGAGAGGTGTGCATCTTCTGTCTGGAATCTTCACTACCTGAAAGCGAGATTATTTAGGGGTCTTCTTGTGTACAAATATTATATGAAATTTGTAACACTGCTTCCCAGACTCTCCTAGAGTGTTAACAGATTACATTTATCAGTACACAACAAATCATCCCAAATTTGCCTGCCCCCATCTCAGGACCAGCTTCTCATCCCATCTCAGCCTTGAGCTCATGTGGGCTCTGGGACTAGCTGCTGGGATGGGCAGTGGTGCCCTTCTGTAACCTCACACTTCACAGACTACAGTGGTGGTACTGTCAGTGCAGTGCGTTGGCATCAGAAATGGCCATGATTTCCTTCTCCGGCAGGAGATGATGCCCATCTCTGGTGTAGAATGTGATGCAGATGCGGAACGGCTGATCCAGCTGTACTCTCACAGCCACAGATGAAATGTCTGCAGGGAGAGTGCCCCTTCTCCTCATGACCATGGTGTTTATTGATTTTCACAATCACACAGAAGCTAAACCATCTTTTGAAAACTTAATTTTAAAAAACAAAACAACAAAAAAGCTGAGTGTAGATTACAGAAGGAGACAAACTAATAATTACAGTTGGATGACAAATTAAAAAAAAAGGACTAGGGGACAAAAATGTAGAAAGCAAAAAAAAAAAAAAAAAAAAAAAAGACAACCAAGGGCCCCATGGGGGCAAAACACCTCCAATAGCACTCAGCACAGCCTGAAAAATCCTGCAGATCCAGAACATAATGGGCAAGGATGCACTTTACCTAGAGATGTGTCATGGGAAGGCATGGACTGCAGTCTCGAGCAAAGTTCAATGGATGTGAATGTGGATGTCCCAGGACTTAGTGTGTTCTTGTATGAGTGAAAATAAAGAGGTGAAGTTTAGAGAGTTGGATTATAGCATGGCATGCAAGAAAAGGTGTGCCAGTATCTCCTTACTGCAAAAAGAGCACAAATTAGCATGGAAACTGACTTGAATTAAACCATGAACTTGTTAACTTCTCAAGGGGATGCTTTTCCACTTCACATCCATGATGGGACATTAAGTCAACTCAAAATGTAAACTAGGGCCACGGGGCTCCTCACCTTCTTCTCAGGATAAGAGATTTGTAATACTGTGCTTGATGATGAAGTAGAATACCAAAATGATGTTTCCATAAAGTGTTGAGAGGTGGCTGGAGATGCTCAGGGGTCAGCAGATTAGGAAGTGCTAAAGGATGCACATCTGGCTATTGCTGTTTTATATATGTTAGTGAAAAGCAATTGCATCCATAAAATGCCAAGAGACTTGGGGTGATTAGACTTTGCTGGAATAAATGGCAGCCTTACAACAGTTTTGGATTAGTTTCATTCTCTTTGGCTACAATTTATGCTTTATTCTTTTTGTGAACTGTAAAACTAGGATTAAATTTAATTCTGCTACTTTTTCTAGATTGAATTTTCTGTTTAATGAAGGGTGTAAATGTGTTAGCTCAAACACAGTCCTGCTGCACTTTCATGAAGACTGTGAAGCTGAACAGTGGAGCAACTGGCCCCTCTAAAATTTAAACAGCATCTTCTGTGTGTTCTTCCTAAAAAACTGATCTTTGATGAAGCATTTAATTGAGTAACCAAGTAACAGAATTATTTTTTGAGTCCCATGACTCCTTCCCTACATTTTAAAAATATAATACTAGAGTGCTGGAATGAGATGCTTAAAAAAATGTATGCTATAACTTTGTATAGCTAAATTGTTTGATTGATTTTTTAAAAAAATATTTGCTTTAATTTTGGAAGATTGTAATTTCTTCAATAAAAGTGTAAAGAATTTAAAAAATATTTTGCTATGTGCTGACCTCTGACTACAGGAGGTGATAAAAAACACTCTGGCTCAATTTGCTTAATAACTACTTCTCATCAAACTACTTCTCATCAGTAAAAACCTTTAAATAGAACTTCTTGTTACTCTTCTTCAGAATTTATTTAAAATTTCTTCTTTTGTCAGGTGATGATTAAAGCTGAAATATAGTGATTGGAGACATCTAAAATCTTCATTTCTTATTACATACAGTGGAATAGATGAAGAAAAAAAGTGGACATGACTTCCTTGCCCACTGCCTCACCTGCTGTAGGGGGCCTGCTTTGCAGGGTGGCTGGACTTGATCTCTGGAGGTCCCTTCCAGCACTTACAATTCTGTGATTCCTTTACAGCATTCAAGGACCATGACAAGGAAAATAGCATTAAATGACATCCGGGAAGATACTTACAATTAACCAAAGAATAATTAATCTTCTTTTGAGAACACCTCTCTCTACCATTACTTTGCATACAAGATTATTATGAAGATGGGTAGCCAGCAAGCTGAAAGCAATACTCCAGGTACTATGCAGGCTACAAATTGCCTGTCTTCAGTGTTGCATGTGACAAAGAGAGGAGTGGGATATCCGTCCTCAGAGGTCTCAGACTCACAAGAAGCCTGAACTAAAAGCCAATTCTTAAAGGAAGATCAGGTTTTGTTTGTTTGTTTGTTTGTTTGTTTTTTCATATATAGAGTTATTAGCCCTTTTCTGCTTTCTTGTAAATAGGTTGAATTTCTCTGCGAAGCAGGAACAAACATTAATGTCAATTTAACAGTGAAATCTATCTTCACCTGTCCCCACTCCAGAATGTTGTAGCTGGTTTGTAACTGTTCCATTTAGCTAAAAGGAAAACAATAAAAAATATTTCAGAAAGAAAAAAAGGATGGAAAAAAATATGGGACAGTTTTTGTATCTAGAGCACATTCAGGAATTACCTATTCTAGCATAAGTTAGCTTAAATGTAATTCAAATTACCTGTTGGATAAGTTCCTCTTGTGACCATCTTTAAACAGCTGAAAATGATTTCTCAGCAAACAACACAAGGCAAACTGTTTTTACCCTGTTCTCAAACTTTGCAGACACAAGTGTCTGTTAAACTTTTCCTTCTGTGTGCTCTTCAAAACAGTTTATTCCTCAAGATGGCAAAGTAAGAAATGGCTGTGGTGTTTATCCTAGTCTGTGATCAAAGAAATGCCTTTATTTTGCTGGCAGCGGACAACTTTGCTTCGATTAATGTAAATTTTAGTGTCCAAAACTGTTTCCTATTTCTGTGATAAATTCAGTAGCAAGCTGAATTTTTTTTTCCCCCAACTATTTTTCATTTTTTAATGTAGTTTGTGCTTTCATTCCAAGTTTGTTTGTAATTTAAGGATTGTTATACTAACAGCCCCTAAACTGTACTGATGCATGCAGTTATTCCTCCCTAGAGGTAGGACTCTGTGCTTGCTCTTCTTGAACCTCATAATGTTCCCCTCTGCCCAACTCTCTTCCTATCCATGTCTTCCCTTTCCCTTTCCCTTCCCTTTCCCTTTCCCTTCCTTTTCCCTCTCCCTTTCCCTTTCCCTCTCCCTTTCCGCCTTCCCTTTCCCTTTCCCTCTCCCTCTACCTTTCCCTTTCTGCCTTCCCCTTCCCCTTCCCTTTCCCTTTCCTTTCCCTTTCCCTGTCCCTTTCCCTTTCTGCCTTTCCCTCCTTTTATCTTAAAATATTAAAAAATTACTAACTCTTTCTGAACATTAGCAAACTTAAATCTATTGGAAACTCTGACATACACTAATTTTTCTGAATAATAAAAAAAACTCAATGAAGCACTTTACTCTTACTGTCCTCAGGAGGAGAAATGAAGAAATTAATTATGGTACTTTTGACTAGTTCAGTTACTAGAAAATGGACAAGTAGAAGGAAAAATCCAGATTGTGGACAGTGAACTAGCACTGCAAAATTTGTATGAGCTTGTAAGAAATATGGCTAGTTAATAAGAGGTGAATGGCAAGAGAAAGAGAGAGATGAGAAAATTAAAATTAAGAGAAATTGTAGAGAAAATTCTCTACTCTCATCTGAAATGCCTTGGGAACAGGGCAAGTAATATATTTAATGTGAAAAAAAAAAAAAGAAAAAAAAAGAAACCTGAAAAATCTACTTTCATTCCTTTCTGGTTGGGGAAGTCACTTAAAAATGCTAGATCACACTTTTTATTCGGATATTATTGACCTCAATGGGATGCACCCATGTGTACTGAGGGAGCTGGCAGAAGTGATTACCAAAGCACTCTCTATCATCTTTGAGAGGTCTTGGAGAATGGGAGAGGTGTCTGAAGACTGGAAGATAGCCAATGTCACACCAGTCTTCAAAAAGGGCAAGAAGGAGGATCTGGGAAACTACAGTCTAGCCAGCCTTACCTCCATCCCTTTCCCATTCCCAGATGATGGAACAACTTGTTTTGGATGCCACCTCGAAGCAATTGGAAGAGAAGGCTATCAAGAGTTGTCAACATGGATCTACGAAGGGAAATCATGCTTGACGAACCTGGTAGCCTTCCATGATATCTTCACCAGTTGGGTAGATGTGGGGAAGCAGTGAATGTTGTGTGCCTTGATTTTAACGAGGCTTTTGAGACTGTCTCCCTCAAAATCCTTGCAGCGAACCTTAGAAAGTGTGGATAGATGAGTGGACAGTGAGCTGAATTGAAAACCGGATTGGACCTCAGTGGTACAGAGTCTAGTTCTAGGCCTGTAGCTAATGGTGCTCCCCATTGGACAGAATTGGGTCCAGTCTTGTTCAACATCTTCATCAATGACCTGGGCAAAAGGGATAGAGTCCACCTCAGCAACTATGCTGATGATAGAAATCTGGCAGGAGTGGCTGACGCACCAGAACGCTGAGCTGTCATTCAGCATGACATGGACAGGCTGGAGAGTTGGGCAAACATGAACCTGATGAAGTTCAACAAGAGCAAATGTAGAGTCCCATACCTGAGGAGGAATAACTACATACATCAGTACAAGCTAGGGGCTGATCTACTGGAGAAGAGCTCTGCAGAGAAGAACCTGGGTGTTCTGCTGGACAACAGGTTGGCCATGAGCCAGCAGTGTGCTCTTGTGGCCAAGAAGGCCAATAGTATAGAATCATAGAATCATAGAATCACAAGGTTGGAAACGACCTAAAAAGATCATCTAGTCCAACCGTCTCCTCATCACCATTGCCACCACTAGCACTAAACCATATCACGCAGCACGTCATCCAGATGCCTCTTGAACACTGCCAGGGATGGCAACTCCACCACCTCTCTGGGCAGGCCATTCCAGTGCCTGACCACTCTCTGAGAGAAAAAGTTCTTCCTTATGTATAAATATATAGGGGTATACTGGGGTGCATGAAAAAGAACATGGCCAGCAGGCTGATGGAATTGATTTTCTCTCTACTCTGCCCTGTTGAGGCCATATCTGGAACACTGGGTCCAGTTTCGGGTTCCCCAGTTTAAAAAAAAAATAAAAAAATCTCCCCAGCAAGAGGGCCACAAAGATGATTAAAGGCATGGATCATCTCCCTTAAGGGAAAAAGTTGAGAGACCTGAGAGTGTTCATCTTGGAGAAGATTTGAGGGGAAATCTGATCAATGTTTATTAATACCTAAAGTACAGAACTCAAATGGATGGGACCTGACTCTTTAGTGGTGTGTAGCAACAAGAGGCAATGGGGAAAAAATGGAACATAAGTTCTATACACACTTGCAAAAGAACTTCTTTACTGTGAGGGTGACAGAGCACTGGAACAAGTTGTCTGAGGAGGTTGTGGAGTCTCCTTCTCTGGAGATATTCAAAATGTGCCAGTATTTATAATACAAAACATATACTGTTTTGTATTCAGATTTACTCATATTATCCTTTTCAAAATATCTGACCTTTTACATTTTGATTTAAAAGTTTTATGAACTGCAAAAAAGAAAAAAAAAAAAATAAAAATGGGAAGGATGAAGTATTTAGCCTTTCCCAGGAGCTTTCAGTCCCCTTTGTAGGATTACTGCAACCCTGGGTAGTATGATAGGCTGTAATCACTGATCAGTGGCTTCTTAATTATTGTCTTTGGTTTTTTTTTTTTTTTTTCTTATTCTTTCTAATTTGGTTTTGAAGGGCATAAGCACAAAGTACTCTAGAGAAAGAGGTAGGAGTATAATGGAGGAACCACTTAGATGAACCATGAAGCGGCTTCTTTTGAAGTCAAGTTCATGGGAGGGAAATAGCACAATGGATTCAGCAGAGAAAGTTGCTTTCCCAATTAAATTTACATATTAATTGAGAACTGAGACATGCATTTAAGAAGGCATTTGATAATTTATAAGGTTGCAAAATGTTATAACTCAAGAAGAACATATTCTTTCTTTTGTAATTAAAACACTCAATACCACGGGTGTCCAACCTTTTGGCTTGTCAGGGCTACACTGAGTGAAAAGGAATTGTTTTGGGATGCATATAAAATATATGAATAAAGTTTATGTATTTAAATAACAAGACTTCAATTTTTTAAAAAAATAAAATACTAAAAAAAAGAGGGCAACAAAAACATAAAAGTAGCAGGTTGGACATTTATGTTCTATATAAACAAAACTAATATCTGCAGAATAGGCAAGTTTTTGCTTGTGTCCACTGGTAACTACAAAGTAAGGAAACTGACTATAAAAATATTTCAAGAGCTGAGATGCTTTTGTCAGCAGTGATAATGACAAAGTAGAATGATAGAATTTACATGAAGGAATTAAAGTCAAGTACATACATATAATTATTTCCTGATCTTCCTGAGAACCTGTTATTTTATTTTTTCAACAGTGAAGGAAAGGAAAAGATGGATTTTTTAAAATAATTTGCCTAAATAATTTGCTTCTTACTCTGATTTACCAATGTCGCCTAATTTATAAAAAAATACACAATTTGTAATCTGAATGGTTGGTAATATATTTTAGCCTTACATGAGTTTTATACAAAGGAAGAAGCTGGATATTCATTTTGGGAATACTTCTGAGTTCGCCTAGTTTGCGTTTGATTTTATCTGTAACCTGTCTCTATGTCTTTGCAGATATATAAACAACATGACAGATTTTGTAAATTGCTTAGTGCTTTCTCCTTCCCGTTGACACAGACTACTGAGATCTTGGAAGAATGCCATCTTGTATTCAACTGAAGGACAATGCTGAAATTTTTTGGGCTGAACCCAGCTATTGCTTTTTTTTCTTCTCTTGTGGAAAAAGGCTCTCTGCTTGAAAGACCTCAAAATTGGACTTAGTCATAGGTCAGCAATATGTGTCAAAGCACAAATATATGCCACCTTTTTTAGGAATGTAAAAGCTTCTGAAAACGCCTCCAGTGTAGATATTAACAGAACCAAATACTGCTTAAGCAATGAATTATGACAAGGTTGCTGCCTCATGTAGAGCAGTTGAGGTCCCTCGGTTAGTTCAGCCCTGAGCACTGAGCAGAGGAGTTGTGGGGGGAAGGGGGGGGGGCGGCTCATGGCGACTGCAGCTCCTCACAGGGAGCAGAGGGGCAGCGCTGAGCTCTGCTCTCTTTGACAGCGACAGGGCCCGAGGGAACGGCATGGAGCTGCGTCAGGGGAGGGACAGGTGGGAGTTAGGGAAAGGGTCTCTACCAGAGGGGCGGCAGACATGAAACAGGCTGCAGGCTGCCCAGGGCAGTGGGCACAGCACCAAGGCGATGGAGTTCTAGGAGTGGTTTGGACAATGCTCTCAGACACAGTGTTTGAATTTTGGGTGGTTCTGTATGCAGCCAGGGGTTGGGTTGAGCTGTATAGTCATTTTGGGTGCCTTCCAACTGTGCATATTCCATGACTCTGTGATTCGGCAAAGCACTGCAATACAAAAATACAGAAAAAAATATGAAGAGTACAAAATATATGCTTTCTTTTTTCAATACCCTCTAAGTCCCCATATCAGCCCTTCTGCAGCAATGTAGAGTTTTAAAGAATTGAGCAGATGCAAAGACTTGACGTCACCTCAGTTGAATGAAATGAGATAGAAGGTCTGTCTTCATGTAATGAAATCAAGGCAGACAGCAATAGGAAGTATGTTATTGACTAATAAGGTCACAGTTTGTGCTGGGAAGCCTTCATGCTTTATGCAGAAGTTGCTGTGACAGTATAAAGGATTTCTTTACACATTTGTGTAGTGGGAGATCTTTGTTTTGTGTTAGAAGAAATAGTAAAATTAACAGAAACAGTTTAATTTCCTACTCCATGATATGAGTGAAGACACAGTAAAAATCCTTTCTCAATTCAGAGAGAATATGACCATAAATAGCCATAATTTATAACTACTTAATGGTAAGTTTATCACAGTCATGAGAAAGAGTAATCTCCAAGACACATTTTAACTCAGACATTCCCTAAAAAAAGATTTTCTCAGGTACCAAGACAGTACTCCATGCCAGATATTTCCATGGCATTGTCAATTCGACTGAAGGCTTAAGTAAACTCACAAGGCAGGGCATAGATATATAGCTTTGACCCACAGTTCTCCAAACCTTTGCTTGACATGTTGAGGATTATTAAGTACTGTCAGGACCTACAGATCAGTCACAAAGTGTACTTGGGATTGCAGTTCCATTTGCCTGCAGCAAATGCATTATGCTACAACCTTAGCCACAGCCTAACCGCTTGACAGTATTTAGATAACTGTTCATATTAATGTATGTTTGTTTTTGTGTACATATCTACAAGTGTATGTGTACCTAGAAGTGTAGATAAGGAGTTCTATCACTGGGTGGAGACATCTAACTTACAGCTCTTCTCATTGAAAGCTCAGTGAACAGATGTAAGAGAAAAAGAAGCACCTAAAAGGGTGTTTTAATATACAAAGATGCTGAATTACTGCTTGAAAGTACATTGCTGAACAGAAGGAGCTTAAGAGGAATAAAGTTAGGTACCTGGAATATATGAATCCCTCTTCACTCATGTTAAACTTCTCTTTTCTTGGTAAGTGAAAATAATTTCTCCATTTCTTGAAAATTCTGCTATTTCAAGAACATAAAATCAAATTAAGACAGGAAAAAATGAGGAAGGAAAAAAAAGGCATCAGAAAAAGCAACCTTCCAAATTTCCATAGTTTAGTCAAACTGAAATGTTTTACTAAATGCTCAGTTTTAATAAAAGCGTAAAAACATACTTTACTTCTTGAAAAGTAATATTTATCAAAATCAGAATCATAAAGTTAATCAAAGCATTAAGGCAGCTTTGAAATATTTCTTTCAAAGTGTATTTTAGCGTTTTAAAATTAACCTTTTCTTGTAAGAAGTCTCCCTGGGTATCAACTTATGCAACTATTTTTTTAATTTAATAGAAAAATTCCTGACCAGAATCTCCTTCTGTTCTTTTGTCAGCTTTCCTGTAGTGATTTTTCCATTCTTTGTAACATTTCCTGTTTTCACTGTAATGGTCATGAAATTATTAATATTGCAAAAGTTTATCTATAATCATTTATTATGGGTCAGTTTCCCAAAATGCGGAAGCAGCAGCTTCCAACTGTTTATGTGAACATTCTTATGTTATTTAAGAGTTTAATACTTCTGGATAGGCTCTTGGCAGTCATTCTTGTTTGGCTCTATAAAAAAAATATATATATATGTTTTGAGTGTTGCAGCGGGGACAGTATATCTGTGTATACAATGGAGCTAAGGAGTAAAGGCAAGCAGCTGGTGGGGTGGCATTGCGTCTGCAAGTGGAAATGAGAGGCAGTGACAGGAAGGAAGAGATAAGGAAAAAAACAAGTTGTAGCATGAATGTGCTGGTATGAGAGTGGGATGGAAGTACTGAGGCTGGATGTGCATTGGGGGATTGCTGAGAGGATATGGGACAAGGAAGAACAGAATGGTAGTGGCTTCTGTGTTTTCACCTGGCTGGCATAGAATGGGTGACAGATTGCAGCTTCTCTGCAACTCCTTTTGCCACCTCTGATAGCTGTGTATGCAGTGAAAGACCAGAGATTTAGAAAATGCAAATCTGATAAAGATTACAAAAACCCTGTGTTGGTTCAAAAAAGAAAAAAAAAAATATGACATTATTTTGATCAGAAGTATGAAGTAGCCTAAATCATTGCACAAAGAGATACCTTTTAGTATGTAACTGCATTTTTATCACTTTCAGGTACAAAGCAATTGTAAAGCCCATGGACATCCAGGCCTCCAGTGCAGTGCTATGGACCTGTGCAAAAGCCATTGCCATTTGGATAATCTCCATACTCCTATCAGTTCCTGAAGCAGTGTTCTCCGAACTCGCCCACATTAATGACACAGATAATGCCACTTTCACAGCATGCATACCATACCCCATGACGGATGACATGCACCCAAAGATCCATTCTGTGCTGATTTTCCTAGTGTACTTCCTTATCCCTCTTGCCGTTATTAGTATCTACTACTATCATATTGCAAAGAGTTTAATAAGAAGTGCCCATAATATCCCTGGAGAAAACAGTGAGCACTCAAAACGACAGGTGAGCAATTTAATGTTTACTTCCCATTGAAACATTATGTTCTGCGTGCACTTATAAATGAAAGAACAAAAAAAGGAACATCAAAGTTACTAGATTACACAGAGAATCAAGCTCAGATTCTACATGCATGAACTAAGTATACAATTATCTGAAAAATGCCTTTGCTGTAATAATTACTCAGTATTAAACCCAGTATGTAAATGAATACGAAGGAAAATATAAATTCAATATCATCAAGACATATTCACGAAAGAAATAGATTTGGTTTATGTGTATGTATGTGTAGCTAGTGTAACTACTGCTTGCAGTCTTACTGACTTCACCTCTCACTGTATGCTACCAACAGGGGGTTTTTACATGTTTTTTTTTTTATTATTTTATTATTATTATTATTTTACAATTGTCTCTATTTCAGCTCAGAAATGAAAAATATTGACACAGGAAGGTAAATTTCTTAAAGGGTTGGAAGCTTTTCTCAGGCCGAGGAATGATGAAAATGTCAAGAGAAAGCAATAAGTGAACTTTTTTGGCCTTCTGAGTAGATGTTTCTTGGATGCAATCCTGAATTTACAACTGAACTTTTCTTAATAATCTTTCTGTTGTACTTGCTATAGAATTTTCAGTGTAGATTATGTATACCTTTGAGACAATACATTTTAATAGCCAACTTCACTATAAGGCCTTTTAAACTATACGATAACAAGTGGCTGTTCATTAACACAATTGTTTATATGCCAACCTCAGCATTTGCCAGGAAAATGCCTTAACCACTTTGAAAATGCATTAGTGTTGATAGAGAAAACTACTTATGCCCATGAAAATAATTTAGATTTTTTCTGCCAATGCTGTAGAAAATATCTTTGTGCTCACAGAAATCTCTTTGCCGAGACAGAACGTACACATTCTTTTTCAAAGAAAGACCCCATTCCCTCATGTCCTCTTAGCTCAGCATTTCATTTCCACTCTAGTCTGTTTCTTGTAAAAATGCATGCATATTAGCACTTCATGTACTATGTTATTTTCTGTGAAATATTGAGAGCCTTTTGGCTGAACTCACAGGATGGAAACAATATTTAATTTATATCAAATTTCCGAACCTACACATATTTTCAAATTAGGACATTTTTTTTTCATTCTACTTAGGTATTTTTTGTTTAATCTATGGGACTCAGAAGAGTAGAAACATCTAGTGTACTCACATATCTCCCAGCAAGAATAAGTAAATTCAGATTACTGCTATCAGTCCAGGTTTCTTTATGCTATAGCACAAAAGTATGATATTCATACAATGCCTCTGTACCTTTTACTTTGCTACTGCTATCTGGCCCAGTGCAAATCATACCGAATTGCAATGGTACAGCTTTCCCATCTTTTGTGAAACCTCAACTGTTCTTTGCTCAGATGGAGCTCAGAAAATTCCACTTGCAGATCTATTTCATGGATTTTGAAAATCTGTTAGAAAAAAAATCACTTGCTTTTTATTTTTTCAAATTTAATAGTGAGTTAAGCAAAGCCAGAAAAAATTCCTGCCTCTGTGAAACTTTGGTACATGCCACAAACAATAAATCTTTTGGAAGGAGTATTTAGAAAGCTTCTACCTCCATTTTGTACCTTTCAATTGGCCAGTTTTGTCTCCATTTCTCAGTTTTGGGACCATTGTATGTGCTCATTTCCTTTCAACTCTTCACCCATTCTGAATATCTACATTGTAATCCAATCACACTTTAGTACTGCAAAAAAAGTCATTATTTCTTTCAAGTTATTATTGAAGACTGATGAAGCCTTTCAACTTACTTTGGAATTAAGATGCTTCAGACTGTGTAATACACCTATTTTGCTGGTTTCCATTGGAGAGAGGTGCAGGCCTGAGGCATTTCAGACAAGATAACAGTACATAAGTACTATTTTACGGCAAAAACCCTAGGTGTCAGACTTGCAATGTTTCTTCATTTCAAACCAACAGTTTTAAAATAACTTCTAACTAAAGCTAAGTTTCAAGCCAAGATGTGTCTCATAGCATCGTTTGGTGCATGCTTTGAGGTGATGTGCCAATACATACTAGGGTCATGAAATTCTCTTTCTTCATATAGAAAGAGCAACCTTCTGTAAGCACAAACAGATAGGATTTTTCACTGTATGTAAACTGAAAGTGGGAAAGTAAATGAAAAAAGTAATAAAGTATTAAAAAGTAATATAGTAATAAAAAAGTAATTCAGTATATTACTGGCCTTATGATAATTCTTAATATAAAGTGAAATGCTGCATGTTTTAACTGTATGTTATGTGAAGTAGTTTTTTTCACTATTGTTGATTTGAGTTCTCTTCATCTTTTTAGATGGAAACTCGGAAACGTCTGGCAAAAATTGTTCTAGTTTTTGTTGGCTTCTTTGCTATATGTTGGTTCCCCAACCATGTGCTATACATGTACCGGTCTTTTAATTACAATGAGATTGATTCATCAATAGGGCATATGGTTGTTACCTTAGTGGCCCGAGTGCTAAGCTTCTGCAACTCTTGTGTCAATCCATTTGCACTGTATTTGCTCAGTGAGAGTTTCAGAAGACATTTCAACAACCAGCTTCGCTGTGGGAAGAAATCTCAACAAGAGAGATCTGCCAGTTACTTGCGCAACTCTTCTGCCATTCAGACAACTTCCCTGAAAAGTAATACCAGGAACACAGTGACTAGTGTGACACAACTGAATGGGCAAAACTTGAAACAAGAAATGTCATTATGATTTAATAGGTATGATTTTTGACTACAGAACAAAACTGAAATTTTTTTTGCAGTTTGTAACTCAGTTTTGGCTCTCATTGCTTAGACTGTCTAAACAAGGAATCTATTAAAGCCTGTCTAGTATGAGATTGTTTCACCTCAGTTTTAATGTTAGACAGAAGTAAAAAGTGCATTGCTTTGAGAAGCCAAAGCTGTCTGGCTTCATAGCATGTGTTAAAGAAGATGTTGGCATATACTTAACATATAGGAAAAACATAATGGTGTGAAAATTAGCATAGTTCACATAATGCTTGAAAAACAATAGCTCTTCTGATCTCAAAAATATGTATTTTCAAGTGAATATTAATCCAGGCATATATCTAATAGATTTTTGCATGATTTTAGCTGTGTAGTCTATACAAGTATTTCTCATTAAGTCTTGTAGGCATTTTTTGGACCAATTAAGGAGTTATTCAAAGGCATAGACTCCAGTTTCAGATAAAATATAGTAATATATCAAATGCTAGCTCTCTATCTCATTTAAATCTATCTTGTTTATTCACAGACACATGGATGAGAGTTTTAGGGTCATTTGTTTACTATTTAGAAGTCATAAGTTTATCTGCTAAAATTTAATTCTGCTACCACAAATTTAAAGAATATTAAAATTAAAAAGCAATAATAAGATTCCTCAGATACTTACTGGCTTGGGGTCCCAGTCTAATTTGGGATTGTTATAACCAGGAATCTAGGTACTCAAGTGAGTGTCTGTACTAGTGTTAGAGCTGGGACCAGAGGTACTCTTTTAAAGTCATTATCTCTTTCCTGGTTTCAATCTGCCTCTCAGAGCAGTCTCATAATACAAGATCACTTTCAGGCAAAACCAGACTGAAGGATGCCCTGCAGAAACATACTGGACCACTAACGATCATCCAGCCCATGGGATCAAAAAAGCTCTACTCTGATATTGTGCCTAAGAAATGAAACATAACAGCTAGCACTGTTTGCTCAGTCCTCTTGCACATGCAGTTTACAAGTCTAAACACTCAGTACTGTCGAAAATCTCACTTCTTTTCCTGTAGACTCTTGTGAATAAATAATCAATGAACTTCAGAAAACTCTAGCTAGGAGGCCTATAAGAAGGATTTACAATTTTTTTTGTGTGTGAAACATTCCAGTTCCTTGGTCAATCCACACCATTTGGTGGCTGTGGAAAGAGTAGTTCTTCATCAGTATTCCCAAGAGTACAATTTTGGAGTACGTGGCCAGAGCAGAGCTAGGACTGAAATAGCAGGGAGCAGTGAGGGAGACTGTGATTGCCCATTACTGTCCAGTACACATCTTGTGGGGCAGTTTACTGCTCTCTCTTTTCATTCATAGTTCTTTCTGGGAATATATTTCAAGAAGTTTGTGAAGCTGCTCTTTAAACCATAATGCCAAAAGTGGATCAACTTTAAAAGTTCACATTTAATTTTAAGACTATTTTTCTAGTTTTTGTTGTTGTTCCTTTTTCTTTTTTTTTAAAGGTTGAATTTGTTCATGGTTCAAAACAAGTAGCCAAGTAGACTGAAGTTTGTTGCTGCATAAACTCACGTAAGGGTATCAATATAAAAGTTTCTAAACTGTTCCCTGGACAACCTGATTTAGTGGGTATCAACCTTGCTCACTGAAAATAGATGATCTTCAAGGTTTCTTTCAACCCAAACCACTCTAAAATTCTATCAGTTTGGCTGCATTAGCTCTTGCTCAAAGAACAGATTGATGGGGTAGAATCTGATTGCCCCCTTATACAGGTATGTGCTGTCAGACCAGTAATTATTCTCCATGCCTGTCTTATGAGAAGGAATGGTAGTGGCATGCAATGGTACTTTCTGGAAATATTTCTTAGGTCCAGTTCATGAACCAAGTATGATTTCAAATAACTCTTCCTTTCAAGGGGTTGGAACTGCTCCAACACAGATCTTTCCTTGTTATAACACTATAACCTACACTTCTTCAGCAACTTCTATAAAATGAATAGTAGAAGGGACAACAGAAGTTTTGTTTGGCTTTCAGGATTAATTGCAAGTCTCAGAAATTCAAAAACTGATGTATTAATGCAGTATAGCAGCCTACTGTTCGTTTTGTCCTCATTAGAGCACTTCCTATTAATGTTTTATTTGTAATTCTGTGGAACCAACTGAAATTCAAGAATTCTTTCCTGGACCCTTATCTTTAAGGCTAGACATCTTCCAGCCACTATCCTTAAAGCACCAAGATGTTATCTTGGCGTAATCTGTATATGGTTTAAGCTGGTAAGACCTATGGTATGTAACTGTTGTAGCTAGGACAGGCAGTATGTAGCTAACTGTGGTAGCTCAGTGATTTTAGAGGCTTTCTGGGACACTTCACATGAAATAGCAGGTTGACACGATTCTATAAATCTCTCAGGAATAGTTAAGGAATTTGCCATCCATAACTGCCTAATATTATTTCATCTTCCCTTTGTCTCCATTTCTTCTACTCTTCCCACATGCCTTAAATCTGCATGAGGTTACATGTTCTCATATCTTCTCTTAAACTTTATGCCACTAATTTCTGGATGCCAGACAGTTCCCAGTTTCTCTCTTCTGATCAGTCTTGAATTATTTTTAGCCCCAGATATTTTGCACCCATAAAACACAAAATCATAAAGCCTTCCTTTCTCAGTGGTGATTAATAACCATGATCAAGTTTCTGGTGTATTTTTGCATTTTTTCTGGTTCCCTGCCTCATTTTATTTGGCAATCTCTGTACAGTGTAGCATTTTATAGGACTTCAAATCCATGCATTTATACCCCCTAAAGGCATTTGTGTCACACAGACTTCTCTAGGTGCTACAGAAATCCTACAAGGAAAATATTAATCTAGTGTTTAGTAAGATTTGATGATTATGTTTGATTTATACTCCTTTTACTCACTGTCTTAAATTTCTATGTATGGTACAGACAGTGTTAGGGTGCCTTCTGGCAGAACTACAAGCTGAAACTTGTTCTTTTTAAATTTTATGGGGAAAGTACTCCCAGGTAGGCTATAACACCTTCTTGGCAGGAATTCAGCATTATTTTCCTGGGGCTAAAACTCAAGATCTGTTTTGATTAAGTAATCTTAAATGTGTATGCCACCTTGCGAACTCCAGTAGTTTGGTGTTGGGGAATTGCTTAATCTGTTTGGAACTTTGCTAGGCATGTAGCTAATACAATATGCACATTTTGAAAGACTTTGTTACTGTGCTTTTGTACACATTGTATACAAATACAGGTGTATGTATGATGTTGTTTCCAGACAATGCTGTGTGCTAACAATTAAAATATGGTCATAGAATGCATTATATGAAGTATTTTCTTCTAATTCTGGAGTCCAGCAAACAAGAAAACATCTATCAATTCATGCCATTTTTCAGGTGCTACTCTGAGATTTATTCCAAAATGGTTGTTAAAAGGGCATTTGATTCTTTCTCTATTGTAAAAACTTTTTCAGAATCATCATTTTGTTTGTATTCTAGACAATCAATCTTTTATTGATAAAACTACACACACTCTGAAAAATGTGACAATAGGAGCAATGACTGTTTCCTCTGTATAAACCATGTTTTTTCTATTTTTCTAGACTAGAACTAGTGCAAGGTAAGTCTGACAGCATCTTGTCACCCAATCCTGCCTGTAACAGAAATAATACAATACTAAATACTGAGATGTCAGTATGCCTGAGTTCTCAACAGATTTGATGTACCTCAATTTAGTGTGACATTATGAAGTGAAACTCGTCTTCAACAGGCCACTTTAGTTACAATACAGAATGATATCTTTTCCCAACACTCCTTTGCTTACGTTTTTCTTTTCTCAGTGAAAACAGGTTCAAGAAAGATAAGCACAAAGAATAAATTTGGGAGCAGAAGAGGTACTTTCTCACAATCTAAACAAACTGATATTAAGTGTTGCTTTCCAGTATCATTTCAGTCATCACTTATTTCTAGAATAATAGTCTGTTGCATAATATTCAGCATTTCAAAGATGTTGCTACTTAAGCCCACAAAATCACCGAATACTTTTCAACATCCATTTACATGTCTTGCAGCACTTGTAACAATTACAGCATTCTACACACATGCTCAGTATTATCTGCTACCGTCTTCCTCCCCTTTCAGGCACCATAGTGAGTGTTCTCATTCTCCTGCCTGAGAACAGCCAGAGGAGCTCAATTGCTGTGCCAGAAGACTGTATGGAAGGAATGAGAATAAGGATAGACTGAAAATAAGCTTTCCAGTGGTCTTTGCTGGTTTAAAGATTGCCAGTATTACTGCATTTTGGCAAGCACGGCTTAAGAGCATAAAATATTTTGATAGGTTAGGGGGCCTTTGGGTCTGGGGATTGTGGAACAGAATAATAGACACATGAAAATGTGCCAGCTCTAATTCAAGAGATGTAGCTTTCCAAGAGGAAGTTTTATGTTTCAAGCTGTGGAAATGTATAACAAAGGTAGAACCAAGTACATCCAGATACTTCTAGAGTTGGTCCTTGTCCAGTGAAGTGGGATTTTTCTAAAGCAAACTGACATCACAGCAGTAAGTCAAAACTTCTGTGAAGAGAACACTCTGGCTGAAGAACTTGAGTCTATGCTATACATTATAATACATTTTGCAGCTGCTAAACTGGCAGGTTGACATAAAAAGACATTGTTTAGTCAGATGTGCTTTTCATTTCTGGTTTAATTTATACAATTATATAATTCATTCGGGACAATTTGCCCTCATTTCTGGTTGTCTCTGATTTATTTCTTATTCCTGGTACTACCACTGTCTTGGAGACTGGCAATAATACTTGCACTTGCTGTTAACAAACATCCATTTATGGCCAAGGTCATAAGGAAAATAGTAATATACTGCAGCTGAAAATGAACCTTCCCTCCACACCTTCCTTTTGTCTTTTAGGTTGTATAGCTGAGGACTGTCATTAAACATGGTAAATTTAAAAAGCTAGGATTTTAATGTTATGATTATACACTTAGTACATTTCTGTAGCATCGGTTTTGAACGAAAAGATAAAATCCATGGTGATACTCTAATCAGATGAACTGTTTTTAATCTTATCAGTCGGGAGAGGGATTTTATTACTTCATTCTGTAAACAAAGGAAATAACCTGTGAGTCAGAAGCTCTGTGTCATCATTGGGTCTATGCACTGCAGACCTACCTCATAGTGTACTTCATAATCAGAAAAGATACTTTTGAATGAATACAGAAAGGTCTCAGTGCTGTCTTTCTCTCAAGAGAGTGCAGCATAACTGATTTCAACCCAGTTCTGAGCTGCTCCATGAATGAGTGTGAAAGGCTGCCTGTATCACTGCTACCCCATGCCTACAGACTGCCTGTGCCATCCATCTCCAGCAGTCCACTCCAGCAGATCTACTGTGCAGGCCACAGCTTCTTGCCTTAGCTCCTGTAAAGATGGAGGAGGCCCCATCTGTGTCCACACTGTAGGCTGCTCTGGAGTAACATCACTGTTTCCACACAGGATTAAAGACAAGATGTCCTGGTGAACAAAAGCAATTTTCTAAGTCCTTGCTCTAAAACAAGGAGCTCCTCTAGCATTTGCATTGGTAGTACTCATTTGCCTGTCCTTCTCATTTAAGTCCTCTCAATGCCTTCCCAATTTGTGGGCATGCAGCAGCCAGCTTCTCATAGTAGCTAGGGACAAAAAGTACACAGGCAAGCACCTTTGGAAAGCTAGCTCTGCTTGGTGTCACTAACTATGCTTCACCTGATCTACTAAAGCAATTCTTATGTGTGGACCATAGGCATAAAGGGTGAGTGCCTGAGAGCACTTAGTTCTCTCCATGCACTGTGACTGTTACTCCTCACACTGCAAACACCAGACTTAAATGAAACCTATAAGCACATCTCAAGATTCGCCTGCTATTGCTGAAGCTCTTTGCAACAGCTGGTGTGGAAAATAAGCCCCTGACCAAGTGACGAGCTGTTGCTGCCCTGCTGTTCTCAGTAGCATCACTCTCAGCCTTTCCACAGGACTGCACACAGCTGTGCACTGCCCACTGCCCAGGAAGAGATTGGGATTAATTTCCAGAGTTCAGTTATGCATAACCTATAACTGTGTGTATTTTAAGAATTATGACTCTGTTGTTACACTCAGAGAGAATAGAAAAGCTAAAGGCAATGAAATAAAATCAATAGGATATAAAAGCACTCCCAGTTACAAAATGACAAAGTATCATTTTCTTCAAGCATCCTAATGTCTGGAATGAAATACTGCCAAGCCCCCTTCAGCTTTGCCAGTCTGAGAGCAGTGGCACCCGATTTCTGTAACAGAGCAGCCTTTTCAGCAGTACATCTTTGGCTGAGCCTGGAAGTCTGCAGCAGCTTCTCTAATCTGCTCCTGCAGCAGGAAAAACATCCAAAGGAGATAATGCCAGCAGTGGCAAACATTATAGCTTCTTCTGAAGCTATAGTTAGCTAGCATCAGTTAAATGCTTCTTCCACGTCTAGACACTGTTTGCTTTCATTTCCTCTCTAAACAAAGACAGATGTACTCATATTTTATTATTATCACTTTCCTACAAATTCAGCAAAGAAAACACAAGGCTTTCATTGCAATTTCTCTCTCAGTGGAGAAATGAGACTGTTTCAAACCGCCTTACTACCCTCAGGAGCTCTGTAGGTTCTTGTGGTTCAGATTAACATTGTATCTATACTTGCTCAAGTACTCTGTCTCAGCTTCTGGACCAGAGTGTAGAGAAAGGTTAAAAAATAAATAAATAAAAAACACTGGTGCCCTTCACCTCTCTTTTAAACGAGACATCGCTGAGATGATTGTTCCTTTTAGGACCAGAGATTCTTCAGTGCTACAGGACTTACTCATTGCATAGCACAAACCCTAAAGATAACACAGGTTATTATATCCAACATTTCCTAATTTTGGAGCACTTCTCTATTTAAAAAATGACCTTTGATTATGATTTTCTCAAATGTTATATTGTTTGCAGAGCTTTTTTTTTTTTAATTGGGTTTAGGATTGAAACAAAAAGCCTTGGTCATTCTAACAGCTTGTATCACAAGAAGTCAGGCCACATTTTCCAGCATGCTGGCCAGTAATAACAAGCTCATGAACACAATTCAATTAAACATCAAAGCTTCAAGCCAGTCTATACCTAGGCAGGATTCAGCAGTGCCTGACCAGAAAAGCAAATAAAAGAGACGCATGTCCAAATAACATTATTAGAACCAGAGCAGATGCAAATTTACAGTCTGGATCTTTTGCCCACAAATGCAACAGAGAAGAGAGAATACATGCAGAAGACAGAAATAGTCCTTTTGTGCTGCACATATAAGAGGACCAGTGCACCAGTGATCACACACTGTGAGATTTCCAAATGGTCAAACGTATGCTCTGGAATTAACCAACTTCTAAACTCCTTTTCAATTCTGTAAAGATAGCATAGCACCATCCCTGAAGTTGTTCAAGAAATGTTTAGGTGTTGTAATAAGCGACATGGTTTAGTGAGGGAGTACAGGTGGTAGGTGGACAATTGGACTGGATGATCTTGGAGGTTTTTCCTATCTCAGTGATTCTATGAATGTTGGTTGGTTTTATAATGGCAATTGCAGCCTGAATAGGGTCAATGAGAGGAAATAAATAAGAATATACTGCTGTAGTGCTTTCTGCCTTTCAGTAGAGTGTAATTAGGTATTAAACGCTACACATTAACAGTTGTTTGTATGGCAGGTCAAGGAATATGGCCTCCTCCTATGAATACCCGTCAGCTGTGGCAGTGCTGGGTTGTGGATACAGGTTTGGCCTAAGAAATAACGTGCTGATATACACTGTCACTATTCAGTGATTTTGCCAACAACCAGAACCAACCACGGCCTTCTTGGATCTGCAAATCAGAGTGCACAACTTGAGAAAATGGATACAGTGGAAGTATTTGTAAGCCTTTAGTACACGAGAAAATGAGAAGAATTGAGAGGAGCTTTTTGCTACTCAAAAAAAAAAAAAAAAAAAAAAAGATTCTTATGTTTATAAAACTCTTATTTGATAGATTAACATAGTATCCTACTGCCATTGTGCTATCCTGCAAAACCTGATCATTATGCTCATCCCACAGAAAAGATAGCTTTCAATATTACAAAAATCATTTTGAAAACACAGAATGATATCTGGAGAAAATAGCCTGAACTTAAAGCAACTTCAAACTTAAAGGAAACATCAACCATCTAAGTAAGCAATTACCATTTAACCATTAACATTTCCTGTTAGACTTCAGAAGATATGAAATTACTACTTCTGACTTGAAAGCTGACAGAAAGTTAGTTAGAACCCTAGTCAAATGAAATTACTTCATCAGATCAACTCTTAACCATTTTTTTTTTCCTCTGAAGATTCTCCACTGCCCTGTACATCATGCTTTCCCTGATGAGAGTTCTAATACAGCTTTATGCTCTATTTTCTATGATCACGTAATTAACGAACAGTCTCAGATACAAGTCCTATAACTGTGCCAGGAGCTCCCTAAGAGAAACATGATTGAGGGTAAGAAAATAGGCAGACACTCAGTGGTATTTTGTCAGACACCAACCCAGTAGGAGACAGGAAACTCAGGCAGGTGGCTTGATGCTTCATGGCTGTTCTCACATATTATGTTATCCTCTGCCTGTTCTAAACTTCAGAGATACTTTGATCTGTTCTAGATATACATTTAGATGTCTGTATCCCACTGGCATCACTAGTTGCAAAACTATGTCCGGCTGAAGAAATCTCAGAGCTGCAAGAGGCTGGATGCTTAGAAGGTATTCAAAGAAATATCACTTAGATGTGATCTGTTATTATTATTATTATTATTATTATTATTATTATTATTCCCTTGGCATCTACTTTTGACCACAGCATGAGATACAACTTTTATAATTTTTTTGTATGCTACTACACAACTTTTTATTTTTTAGCTCTTACACTGTGGATAGCTGTACAGCTTAGTTACGTTAAATCCTGTTACAGCTCTGGAATAATTAGAAATTATGAGTTAAGAAGCATTTCAGTCTCACACTGAAGTTAGTGGGTACAAAACAGGAAACCCCACACTGCATTTTCTAGGAAGGGTTTACTGTAATAATTCTTTATTAAGGTGATAGTGTTGTTTTCAGAAGATGCATCAACATTCCTCTAACTTTCTCACATGGCTTTTAAGGTCTTGAAATTTAACAAGTTATTTGTGTTTATTCTTGGCAGTATAAAGTAATAATAAATATTTAATAAACTCTAGACTTATGACTTTTTTTAAAAAATCTTTTCCATTAAATGCAAAGTTATTTGTTTTGCAGCAGCCATACACTTGCCGTTTGTAATAATAGGAAGTGCATCTGAATACAGAGAGAACAATAAGGAAGAAGGAAACAGTAAGCTAGTTCCTCAAAGTGGCTGTGAATTATAAATCAGGCCATGTGGGGCCCATTCATTGCACTACCTCAACAGTTACCTCCATTTCAGTATAATTGGGTTCTAATTAAATTTCACTTTCGGAGAAAGGTTGCTAAAAATTAAATCATAAGAACTTTATTTTTCAAGCTGAGAGCACATTGGCAAGTGTTCATTGTAATGAGCCTGTTAAGAATCCATTTATTCATCTCACTTGGCCTCAATAATTCCCACAGATGCAGAAAAAACTATGAAGAACTCAGGTGTTTTGAGCTATGATTTTCACTAAGATTGTCTGAAAGAAGTGGAAATTCTTCACAAGAAAATAAATGATGCAAAAAAGATGTGGTTTTTTTTCTTGTTACATTTCGTATGATAGAGGTCACTTAATCTTTCAAGATAAATGACAACATTGTTTTGAATTTAAGGAAAAAGAGGAAAAGAGCAAAAATGCCTGATTTATACTTTCTCCATTAGTTTTACAGCTGGGAAAGTGAATGACAGTCCACATGCAACAACCTAAGTGTGAAAGGCTAAATAAGAAATCAAATTTTAAAGGATCTGCTCTGAGTATAGAGAATTTTTACTTGGGATTCTTTTTTGATATGTAAGAAAATTACATGTCTTTTCTTTCATGCTAAAGATATTAGTATGAACAAATGCAATATATTAATTTGACAGAAAGTGCAGAATGTAAAAATAGTTATTCCATCAATCTGTTAGGTGAGAGTAAAGGTATTTTCCGACAAATACTTTTATCAGACACTGCTCAAGTAAAGCCAGGGCACATTGGAATCCTTTGATGTGTTCCCAGAACTTGCAGAATGGCAGAACCAAGAGAAAGTTTTATATGAAAAAATCATTTTCCTTTCTTACTGAGACAAAAAACATACACAACAGTTATGACCTTTGGGTATCCCCTTCACCCATGTCAATTAGATTGGAAGCTTTCCTGTTCTGTCAGTTGTCTTTCTTGGAATCTTTTTGGATTAATGGCTGTGCGGAATGTTCATAAAGAGCACAAGAACATGTCATGTGACTTTTTAATCTTCCTTGTTTTCAAAAGTATAGTAAATAAAATATGACAAGTGAACAGGAAATACTGTGGTTTAAACAGTGGGATAATATTGATTTTGCATTGCATCTGTTATGCACTTTCTCTGCTTAGAGGCAATCATATTTAGAATGATACAAAATCCTTGCAAGCTGTAAATACACAGAAGACCACAGTAACTCATGTAGTTGACACTGTTAAGTAGACACCCACATAGGCCTGATGAAGGCTTCTATACTCTTCAGTTCCCAAAGACAACACAATCTCTGGTCAGAAGAGGACAACTAACACCACGGGACTTATCAGAAAAACTGACCCCGCAAAAATCAGACAAGTATCAATCTTCAGATGATATTATAAATGTATTATAATATATATATATATAAATGTTTTATGTGTTATGTATCAATTTAATATTAAGTGTTAATAATGTTGATATAAATATTAACAGAGTGCTTTATCTGGCTGTAACTATTTATCTAAATATAGGCTAGACTCAGCTCCCCGATTCTACCCACCCCTCCTAATGCAGATGCCTATATCACTTTCTGTGGAATGTGTTGCGCTATTGATGTCAGTGCCTTCATTCAGAATAATACAGAGCATGAACACCTGGTTGCTTACATAGAACTGCAACTAATGAGAAGGTGCTTGCTGGGCAGTCACTAGTGAGCACACTCAGGTTTCTGTACACAGTACTCCTATATCATCATAAACATCATTTAAAAAAAAGGGAAAAAAAAAAAATCCCTCCTGCCTATCAAGACCCAGTAAAATACCTCTATAACTTGCAAATAATATGTTCTTTTCAGGAGAGAAAGGCATAGCCTCTATAAGATCACGCTGAAAGCAGAAGAACCAGACTATCTCAGAGCATGATTACAGTGCATGATTCACTACCTGCCCTAAATGGTAGCCTCCCTTCCATGGCTGGTGCTAGAAAAGATATCTTGATCAGTTCTGCAGACATGCATTCACTCAGGAGGAGTTCCTCTGACACAGGATGGGAGAAATAACAGATAAGAAGTCAGTAGAAAGGTACCAGAGAAGACACTCCTAAGGATTCACAAAAGAGCATGCTATAATATGGAAACCTGAGTTGGCTCCATCTTGAGAGTTACAGTTCAAGATTAAGCAGATGTGTGCTTCATCAAGGACCTCCTTACATTTTCTCAGGATATAAGGGACTAAGACAGGTCAATGCCATAAAGGTATTCTTATATCTTCCCAGTAGAAGAGGGAGCTCTTTCTTTAGGAAAATGCAAAGCAATGTCCTGTCATGATCAAGGAATCTGGCAAAACATCCATCAGTGTTTGAACAAAGCTGGAACTTCTCTTGTTCTCTTCCAGTGAGCACTTCTAATTGTGTATTACAGAGCCATGTTCTACAGAGGATTTTTCCATTCAATCAGGTATTCTGATAGTTTGTACCATGAGAAACATCTGGAAGATTTTGTATGCTGCAGTATGTGCTATTACAGTCTACAGAGAATTTTCTCATCCTATTAAAATTCAGTGAGTTTTTAAGCTTCAAGAAAGAAAAAAAAAATAACCCCAACACCAGAAATTAATCTTTCATATAGTAATGTCATGATAGAAATGCCTTAAAAGAAAAAAAGGAAGAATATGATTTTCTCAGTCTGTTCTTATACCCCTAGGCTATGGTGATAAATGACATATTTTCCCTCTTCCTGTGGCAGTGTTAGTGTCGCTCCTTCTAGAATAACTCCATGGTACAAATAACAAGATAAAAATCACTTTCTCCATGGTGGGAGCTGAACATTGAGCATTAAATTGAAAAATCAATGGTCGTCATAAGATTATAGTCTTGTGGAGCAGGGAAAGGAGACATCTGAGACCAGTCTGTAAGTCTTAAGAAGTAAAATATGAGACTTCACAAGCTACACAGTACTGACTTCACCTACAGAAAGTTTATGGTGCTTAGGAAGTCAATTTAAGCCGTCTATAGGCTATCATCTCTGATGTGCCCTATGTGATGACTGAAGGGTGTAATATGTACCAGAACTTTGCGCTGATATGAAGCTGGTAGGGTATTTACCCTGAGAGCTGAAATATATCTGGTAATATAGCACTGCCATTTCTTCCAGAAAAAAAAAAAAAAACAAAACAAAACCCAAAAACAGTATTATTGATCCTGGTCTTTAAAATTCTAAAACTCCATATATTTACTAATTAAGAGGGAAATTCTCCTCCCCACCCCTCCATTCTCCCCCCCCCCTTTTTTTTTTTTTTTTTTGCTAGTATCTAAAAAAGAATCGTAGGTCCTTTATTGTGTTTTGCATGAGCAACTTATTGTATGTATAGCAGGGAGAGAGCAAAGTAGCTGAGAAGGTAGGTAAGTGAAAGGATCATTGTACACTATTACTTAGCTTTAAATGTAAATTGTAATGCATCCTATATCAGCAGAAGAGAACTTATATTCATTTTAAAAGTGGAATTGAGATAGGCACTGCTATCACAACCTGAGCAGGTAAAGAAAATTTCAAGAGCAGGTCATATGTCTCTAATAACTTCCAAACTACCACAGAGAACAAAAGCTATCTCAATGCCCTCTTTCTAGTCTTTACACTCAAAAACTGCCAGGTATTGAGGTCCCACAAAAGAATAATGATCCTCAGGCTCCTGGCGCATGAGTGTGGCTGCTTTCTTTGGTGACCAGATGAGCCTGACTTTGCTAAAAATAAACATACACACGCACATGCAATCGTGAGATGAGGTGAGTGGAAGCTTCTGCTCAGGGCACTCAGGCATGCAAGATATGAGTACCATATAGCAATAACATATTGGTCCTGTGGGCCCCACAGGCTATGTGAGCAGCCTGAGCAGGTCTTACAGTACACAGTTTACAAATGTTATACAAACACTTGGTACCTCTTGTCTCATGCTGGACCTGCTGATTGAGATACTTCAGAGATACTTCACCTTCTATAAGCCCTTTATATTGATACACCTGATGGTCATTGTGTTCCCTTCCTTTCTTTTGGTAGAGTGCAGGAGAATGAATTCGTAGACCATAGCAACACTCCAAATGCTCCCTTAACACAGGCATGCATACACACAATGCACACCTTGATAAGAATTAATATGAATTGTCCTGGTGAAAATGACAGATCAGCAGTAAATCTAATAAGAGATATTAATTTAAAACATTTCTACTCTATGTGCTTGCATAACTACACTCTTCTAGTTAAACATCTAGTCTTAGACTAGTTTAGAAGTGTTACAGTGCCAATGACTGCTCAGATATTTCACTGGTCCAGCATGAACCTGGATGTGACAATCACAGCATGCAGTCTTCCTGGACATGACTTGTTTTAAGATAAGTAATCTTATGTTTCATTTCCTTTTCTCTCACTGGCTTATCTATTTATCCCACAAATACTTGTATACGTATGCTACATTTTGAAGCTGACCACTCTCTGGTGGCATTTTACATACTAGCATAATGAAATGAAACTAATAAAAAGAATGGTGCGTTATCTATTTCTGAAGACTACATGTAATGCTAGACAGACATTTTTGCTACATTTTACTCAATATCCCTTCACAACTCTTCATTCTTATCTGTAAATAGCTGTGTAAAAAAGACTGCTTTTTGTATATTGTGCAACCCATTTGGGTCTGTAACAATGGGAGTTTTAAGAGCACGAAGTTAACTGGTCTTGCAGTTTATTTTTGAAAGAACATTTTATAAACTCAGACTTTCTGTCTCCTGTACTGAGCAGACAACTAGATATATCATTAAATTATACAGACACTGGTTTACTTTTCTGAGACATTTCACTTTTTTTCTTATTTGGCACGATAAATTCAGTGTCACTTAGAAGGAACAATCCAATCCTGAAAGGTGCAGTTTAAATGTAATTTGAAAGCATTTTTGATAAAGCTCACAAAAACTGCATTGCTTAATTCCTCAGCCCCTTTCTCTAAAACTGTTTAATTTGACCATTAAAAATAACAATATGGACAAAGATGGCTATTGCAGGAAAAAGAATGTATTTTGTAATGACTTTTAAGAACAGGGCTGAGTAGTGCATACTGCAGAAGCTGTTCTAATTAAAGCTCTTCTCTACGAGGTTGTGAATTTCATATTTTGGTTGTAAACTGTAATGACTTGGGCTCTTTGTTGACACAGCTGAATAGAATGTGAGATTACTTTAAAACCTCTAAGGACTAGCCCCTCAAACTCTTGCCAGTTCACTTCTCCAAAACTGTATTTAATAATATACACCTTCAAAAAAAAAAAAATAAAAATAAAATAAAAATTCCCCCCTCGATATTTTCAATACAGAAAGACATTTAGGCAGAGTTGCTACTTTGTACTAGTTATTGAAAGATATTCTAGAGGCAATTCACTGGTGATGTCCAAAGGCTTTTATACTAGAAATTGACCAGTTACCCAAATATATATTTCTCAAGTAGTTCTTCCTCTAGCTTTTCACCTAAGGCCAACCATCTTGTTATGCTCTTGATGTTACATCAGTATAAATGCAGAGAAGGCTTAAGCTTCTTGAGAGGAGAAAGGGAAGCTGAAGAATCAGTTTTACTTAGAGATTAAAATACTTTTCTATATAGTCAATGAATGTAAAGATGTTATAATTATGAAATAAACAAGAGTGCTTGGCAAAGATTATAATAACAAAAAGAGAATAAATAGAAAGCTTACCTGCGTCCTAGGCTCCCTGCAAAACTCCAGAGGAGGGATTTTCAGAAAAGACCCTTTCTTACTGGTAGTCAGTTCTTAAATGGGTCTAGGAGAGCCTTCACAGGTTCTCCCATGGCTGACTCATCGCTCGCCTCAGGTGATCAATCAGAGGTTCAGGCCATGATTCAGCAGTTTCCATACACTCTTCCTTGGGTAAAGAGTTGCTCTTTAAGCATATCTACAACAATATGACTGACTTTGAAGTAATAATGGCTCAATCCACTACTCATGAAATGAAGTGGTGGCAACTCAGCAAGCCACACTCAAAAAGACTGTCTAATTTGAAGTGAACTATTTTCTAAGGTTTTGAAAAAAATCAAGAAAACTAATTAGGTAAGAAAACAAGAAGTCAAAACCTATGCCTAGTGTCAACATCTAGATTTTACTCTCTAAAATACCCTAAAAAAAACCACCCCTTTCTCTGAGGACTCACAATGAGTTTAAGTTTGGTAATCCCCAGTCAGATTTCTGCTATGTGTATGTTTATTAACACAGCACATACTCTCATCCAATCTTCCCTCTGCATTCATTTTGTTTACCTTTTTTGAGGCATGTGTTTCACAAGTTCTTCCACATCAACAGTCAAAGCGGAGTGTGGACCATCAGCAATGTACTGAATGGTAAATCCAAAACTGGAAACAAGACTTATCTGCTAGAATAGAGATGATGATCTACTCATGATAATCTCAGTCTTTGAGTAAAATGTGAGAGCAAATGGGAGTGGAAAGAGAGTGAGCAGATGAGACTGGGAAGATATCACGTAGTAATAGGGATATGAAAGGCCACACAGGAAAGGCTAGGCTGGACAGATAAGGACAAGCAGTAATTCAGGAGTTGGGTTAGAGATGAGGAACTGCAGGGGAAAGAGACAGCAGGGATCTGAGAAACAGGCTAGTGGAAGTTGGAGCTACTCAGTATGTTTGTCACTAGGCTGCTGTCTCATGCACCTTTTGTCCACACAGCTTTCATAGCTTCAAGGAAGGGAGCTGCACTATGAGACAACGGCTAAGTGATAAAACTGTGTAGAACCTGCAGGATTTCTTCTGGCGGCAGCTGTAACAGCTTGATTTGCTTTCAATTTACTGTATAGTGCCTTCTGTGAAAAAGTTATAGCTGGGAAGCAAGGAGGGTAGTTGCTTATTTCTAGATGATGCTGACTGACTCCTGCACCACCCTCTGTAGGCTTCCTCTCTTGAAAGCAAGGCCAGGAATATAATAAAACTGTGTGGGTTGATGAATAAGAAACAGCCTGTAGCTAGAAAGTATCTTGAGAAAGGAGTGAGGGGAGCTTTTACAGATACATAAGTGACGAAGCAAAGGAAATTCAAAGGTCCAGAGTGGAATAATGGTAGTCACTGATGAAAAGATCTTGTCCTTTAAGAAAGAGCAGGAAGGAAGGACAACTGCTTTCACACATTAAGTTCTAATCTGCTTCACTTGACCTTAAATTTGGGGTTTTCTATTTGCAGGGCTAATATTTCCTGCTGAAATGAAACTCAAGAGTAGAAAAAGGAAAAACTGATTTTTTAAAAATTTATTTTTAATCTGCTTATCAGGTGGGCATTCTAACTTATTGCTTATTGAGTAGGGATTTGTCACAGTGCCTTTAGAAGCAGAATTCAACCAAAAGAATATGACATGCGTACCTGTCTCTTAAAGTAATTAAGAATTATGTTTATATTGAAGATACAGACTTGTTTCAGTATATGACCAAAAATTAGCCAGTCCAAACTCTGCATGATCAAAGCTCCAGAGAGCATTCTGGTATTTTTTGTTGCATCTTTTATGGTGAAGATAAAGTATACCTGAGACTACCTCTTGGAGCCACAGGTTCAAACAATAAATTGGACAGAAGTCTTGTGTGCCTTTGCTGAATGCTCTAGATCTGTATTCACTGTCAGCTGCTCCTTATTGCTGCCTCCTACACATTTCCTCTGCAAAAGGAAGAAAATATTCAGAAAAGTCCTTTTGAATGGGGCACCACTAACAAGAAGAAAAATTCCCAGCTGGCAAGTCTTTCAGATGTTAAGATGTTGCTGATTTTAGTGCTGCCAAAGTACATATCTGTTGAAAGGTCCTAGGTGCAGATCACAGAATAGATACATACACTAACAGAGTTCAATAGTGATCAGAACGTGGAGATCCTGGAACAAAAATTTTAGGCATTTTAAGTGGCAAACTTGTATTCCTGTGTGGGACTTAGCCTTGAGAGTTCACATTGCCTTTCATTCCTGTATTGGCAAGTTGAAAAGTCAGTTATATAGATAACATAAATTGGTTGATCTTTTACATATTTGTCTAAAAAAAGCCTTTCAAGCAGCTAGCTAATAGCAAATAATCTTTCAAGTTATGCCAGGTCTCTTTCCATTTCAGTTCATTTGTCAATGCAGAAAAAAAACATAGAAGAAAGCAGCTTCAAATGAATTTTAGTTTAAACCTAGTCTAGGTAACATCCCTGCCAATACTGGTTGCAGTGAAAAGATTCCAGCACAGAAGCGTAGTTGTATGCTACCTGTTCTTACCTTGTACAGCTTTAAGGTCAGCTGACATCATCTCACAGCAACAAGGACCCAAAAGCGTTATCTTACAGTTTCTAGTCATCTTTCTTTGAATTACTACTTTTCAGTGCAAAACGGAAAGTTTCTGTTAATCACAAGGATCAGAAAATTACTGTTACTAAAATACATAGCACATTATGGAAACAACCTAGCAACAGTTATTTTCTTTTGCTTATGACAAGAGTATTGTAAAGGGAGAAATATTTCTGAAGTTCAGCAAAATTCAGCCAGCTAAGTAAGTACTAGGTCATATAAATGATTTCTAAGGGTCAGTAAAATTCAGTTGACTAACCAAATACCAGGTTGTACTAATTACGGTATTAATATTGTGTTAATTAAATTTTCCAGTTACTAATACTGCACAACTAATATTAGTGTGAAAAAATATAAACCTCTTTGAACAGAAAGAGTCTGACAGAAAATCCATGCAAGGCAAAGTATGTGTTGTCAGTGGACTGGGTCAATTATTTAACAGAACAATTCATTAGAAGATGCAATTCACAACTGTCAATGGCAGACTGTTTTCTATATATCTGCTATGTTGAATTCACTCCAAAGCCAGTACTTTCATCTCCATAAAAGACTCACAAAGCAAGTGAGTGAAAACAATCTAACTAGTTACTTTACTTATCAGTGTATTGGTGCTCATATCTCAGACTTCATTAATTTGGTTTTCAAATTGTACCACTTCAGACAAGGGTTCTGATGGAAAAAAAATTGATCTTAAACAAAACCAAGGAGTTGTTTGACAGAACTAAATCAGACCACTTAGTTATCCTGGAAATTATTTGTTGATTCTACATGAAAGTATTTCTGCTTTTACAGAAAAACGACTCCCTCTTTTAGTAATGGAGAAAACTGCTCTACTTTCTTGCTCTATTTTGTTTTACTGATATACTTTATCGCTCTAGCTATTTTATTAATTTAATTAATCTTGTGGACACTGAGTTAATGACCCAGAACAAAACATCCACATGTTAAAAAAGGCCATGGAGAAGCAAGGGTGATATAAGTGTAATGAGAGTAGTTCTTGTCAGGATATCAGCTCAGAGTATATGTTTGATTTCCTATCATTCTTTACTACAGTCTGCTAATTCCTGTGATATCTACAAGACTACTTTTCCTACATGAGGATTATTTGTCATATTTCAGCTGCTACATTGTGAAAATGCAAGGCTCAGGGAATTACAAACTCAAATGAGAACTTAGACATTCTTTCCTTACCAAATTACTTGCAAATGATGATAGAAAGATAGGAAAACTCATTTTCAGTAATGTGATATGAAAGAGCTAAATTAATGGATATACAATTAGAGAGAAAAGAGGATGATTATAAATAAAATATCTTTCATTTAGATCTGAATATGTAGATCTGCTTTGATGATTTAACAAAATGTATTGCCTTTTCAGCATAATATTGGTTCATAATAATATTAAAAAGATTTCAATTCTTTGACTGGGAAGAAAGCCAATCCTAATCACAGCCCCAGTAAGTATGCTCTCATCCCCTTCTGTGTTTTATATCCCTTATATTAGTACAACATTATCTAGTTATTTATAGGCATTGCTAATACAGCACAATCCTCTGGAATGTATGTTATTTTACCCTACTCATGCTCAAGAAGGGTTGCTGCAGTCACTTTCTTTATCACCTTATTAGCCATATAGACACCACGTAGTTTTTGACAGTTATTATAGTCAGTAGTGAACAGAAAAGGAAGGAAGGAAGAAGGGGGAAGAATTGACAAAAAAAGGGCAGAGAATGAAATAAAAGAGTCATCCTAATAGGAAGAAAAGCCATTTCATACATTTTATCTGTTCCCATTCAGCTTGAGGAAATCATCCTAGCTCCTTCAAGGATAATAGAACTATATAATCTTATGAGAATTCAAGCATAAGGATAAAACATGAATGATTTGCTTAAATACCCTTAATGAACCTTCTAACTTCCAGAATGATGTATATAATCTGGAAGTCTGAAATGCAGACTTTTCCCAGGTTGAAATAATACCATTTATCTCTTTGAGTGAAAGGAGAGAGACACAGCACGAGCCTGAAATAACATAAGCTGAAAATAACTTTAAAGGCCTTCTTAGTCTGTTCTGTCCAGCATTAAGTTTAATCACTGATGTTTTGTCTCTGATAAAGATATATGAAGTCTATCTTGAAATATAAGGATGAATCCAGTCATTATGATTCCATAATCAGCCTTAACAATGAACACCATTAACCTAATGTTTGATACACTGTCATTGTTGAACTTTTCTTTTGATATGCCCATTCTTCCACGTATGAAGAGGACACTAACTTACTTTCTCCTCTAACATAACCAGGACCCCAGGAACTACAGGCCAGTGAGTCTCACCTCTGTGCCTGAGAAGATCATGGAACAGATCATCCTAGTTGACATGCTTGATCACATGAGGAATGAGTGTGTGATCTGAGACAGCTTGCACGGCTTCACCAGAGGAAGGTCATACTTGACCAATCTGGTGGCCTTCTGTGATGGAGTGATGGCATCAGTGGACAAGGGAAAGGCGACCAATGTCATTTACCTGGACTTGAGCAAGGCCTTTGACGTAGTCCCCCACCACATCCTTATCTCCAAATTGGAGGGATGTGGATTTGATGGGTGGATCACTCAGTGGGTAAGAAATTGTTTGAAAGTCCATAGACAGAGGGTGGTTATCAATTTGGTCCAGGTGGAGGCCAGTATCAAGTGGTGTCCCCAAGGGTCTGTCTTGGGACCGGTGCTCTTTAACATCTTTATCAATGACATCAGTGACAGAATCAATTGCACCCTCAGCAAGTTTGCTGGTAACACCAAGCTGAATGGTGCAGTTGACACAGTAGAAGGAAGGGATGCCATTCAGAGGGACCTCGACAAGCTAGAAAGGGGGCCTGGGTGAACCTGATGAGGTTCAACATGCCAAAGTGCAAGGTTTTGCACTTGGGCCAGAGGAATCCAAGGCATCCATACAGACTGGAAGGAGTGGTCCTTGAGAGCAGCCCTGTGGAGAGGGACCTGGGGGTCTTGATAGATGAAAAACTTAACATGAGCCAGCAGTGTGCCCTTGCGGCTTGGAAGGCAAATGGTACCCTGGGCTCCATCAAAAGAGGGGTGGCCAGCGGGCACAGGGAGGTGATTGTCTCCCCCTACTCTGCTCTTGTGAGGCCCCATCTGGAGTACTGTGTCCAAGTCTGGAGCCCCCAGTACAAGAAAGACAGGGAGCTGTTGGAGAGGGTCCAGAGGAGAGCCACAAAGATGATCAGGGGACTGGAGCACCTCCCCTACGAAGACAGGCTGAGGGAGCTGGGCTTGTTCAGCCTGGAGAAAAGAAGGCTACAGGGTGACCTCATTGCAGCCTTTCAGTACTTAAAGGGAGCATACAGACAGGAGGGGAATCAACTCTTTGAAAGGGTTGATAACAGCAGGATGAGGGGAAATGGTTTTAAGTTGAGGGAGAGAAGATTTAGGTTGGATGTCAGAGGGAAATTCTTTACAGAGAGAGTGGTGAGGTGGTGGAAGAGGCTGCCCAGAGAGGTTGTGGATGCCCCATCCCTGAAGGTGTTCAAGGCCAGATTGGCCCTGGGCACATGGTCTAGTATTAAATGTGTAGGTTGTTGGTCCTGCATGTGGCAGGGGGGTTGGAGATTCATGAGATTCATCCTTGAGGTCCCTTCCAACCCTAGCCATTCTGTGATTCTGTGAAATATTGGTTCCAGGCTGTGGAACCAATTCCTCCTATTCCTTTTTCTCCAAATAGAGCCTTAAGCCAGAGTACTCACTTTAAAACCCTCTGATCCCTTTGCCATTTCTTAGGAAGCTGTTAGCTTTCTGAACTGTATTCATTAGCTTAAATTCCTCATATCTTCTTGAATGTAACTAAAAAAAGTGGATAGTGGGGAAATTAAAAAGCCACTTATCATGATTAATTTGGTTTTAATAATGGAAGATCCCAAAATGGTTTTCATATTATTTTCCTAGAAGTCATTATTATGAACAGCTGAGGACTAGGTCACAATCTAAGCCATTAAATATTTCCATGTGCCATGAAAATTATATCACACTATCCCACAGCCTCACACAGATTTCTCAGAAGAAATAAATATTTACAAATAAAAAAAAGCTGGAAACACCTTACTGCTTATCCTTCTATTTGCTAGGGCTTCTTTCACCGTAATCACAGATATACTGGCATCCTCTAAAACGTTGTAATCCTTTGTAGAAATCTGCTGCTAGTTGTTTACATTATGAACATAAGGTCATGAGAATAGCAGCTGAATGTATGGATGAAAAGAATATTAAGGCACAAAAAGATGTCTGAATTAATTATTACTTTCTGTCTCTCAGATAGTGAAAAGGAGACCAGCATGGACTTAACATACATCTGGACCTCTTGTTTGAGCTAAACAAGACTTGTGAGGATTCATAACAGTGACTCCAGACCAAAATACTGCATGCTGTGGTGTGTGTGATCCAGGTCAGGCTGGTTTCCATGATGATTTATATCTAACACCAAGGTGAGAAATAAAGGTCTCTCATGTATAGAGCTTGTATAGAGCTGAAAGAAATGAGGAAACAGAACTTATAAAACTAGACCATGAGTAATACTTACCGTCACCTCTAACTGCAAGTCTGAATATTGGATTACACTTAATTACACTGATCTCTGCTGTTCTATTACAACCTTCACTAATAAAATCTTGACTTATCTCTGTTCTGGTTTCAGCTAAAACAATGTTAATAACACACTCACGGTTTTGGTTACTGCTGAGCAATGGAAGACCTCCCAAGACCAGTACGGTTACTCAACAAGGGAAAACCGGTTTGGGGGGGGGAAAAAGCTACCTGAATAAAGCAGTGGCAGACCCAGCATAGGTGTCTGAATTACGTCAGGGGATTGTTCCATAGCACGTGACATTATAAAGAAGGCCATAAAACTGCAGGCAGTTGGTAGAGAGGTGCTGTTTGTGCTGGTGCCACTTACGTTTTTATGTTGCCCTTATGTTGTTGGTGGGCTGTCTTGCTGTTGCTGCACACTTGTCAGTGGGTGCTAATTTTACTGTAGTATTATGTATATATATTTTATTCTAATTGCTTTTTTTCTTTCCCATGGTAATTCATATTTTCAGAAGGCTGTTGCAAAAATTGCTTGTAGTGAGGTTAAAGACTATAAGTGATAAAAGTTTTGTAACATACGTCTTTCTTTTAAGAATGGAAGAGCTGATTTTGTTCAGTATATAAAAAAGAAGAGTGAGAGATGGCATGATTCAGTTGTATAAACACCTTCAGAAGGACAAAAGAATAGAACAATGAAAATGTTTTCTAGCCCACTGAAACAGAAAATGTGAAGAAAGTAAATGATCTGGAATCAAAGCTGAATAATTTAAATGAGAAATTAAGTACATTTTTATGAAAGCCGTAATTTACAAGTTATCAAGATAAGCAATAAACATTAAAAAAAGCAGTATTTTATTATCACAATTATTACTGGTTAAGGTCTTCAAATAGAGATTGAATACTTTCTGGGAAAACTTTTTGTATCTTTCAAATTATTGAGATTGATATGAGAGTAACTGGGAGAAACTTCAGATGTGTTGTAAACCAAAGAAGCTGGAGGTTCTTTCTGGCCTTCAGGTTTTGTGTCAATATTTCTATGTCTGTCTTCTAAAATGTATTGACTGTGTACGTAGTAGCAATACTTAGAACTGGCATACAGGATATATGTGTGTATAAAGCAGTAGTGATGGAAATAAGAAATCTACTTCTGTGTATCTTCTGCATCCCTTTTCTCTCTCCTTTCCTCCCTATGTAACTCTCAGGACTGCTTCCTGACACTGAGGCTGATTAGGGAAAGATTTATCTTAAAAAGTACAAGAAAGTCTCATGGTGTTAATAGTCAGCAAAATGCTTTGATATTTGAACTACCAATTGTGCTTTCCACTTCAACTGTTGTATCCATAAAGCATACTGGAGGAGGCAGAAGTGAGGCTGTTTCACATATGCATTCAAAAACAGCTGTGATATCTAATACAATCTGGAGAGGTAATGAACCCTACTCTACTGTTCCTAATTTCTGCTCCAACATGCAAGAAAATGTAATTTTTAGGAAAAAAAAAAAAAAAAGAAAAAAAAATAACAGATGGACAGTCAGAAACAACTGTAGCTGAAATCAGGATCTTGACTACAGTTTGCAGGCCAGCTTTTATTCCCTCAGACAATGCCTTTAGATCAACATTGGACAATTTGCAGTATTTTAATGTGCTAGTTTTTTATTATTATTTTTATTTATTTATTTAAATACAGTCTAGGTTTTGAAACAATCCTAGTGAAGCAATTACAGTTTTATACAGATGATTACCTAATATTTTACTTCTATAAGGTTTTATACAAGAGTCATTTTGCAATGGGCAGCTCTAATCCTCAACTTGTACTGGGAGAAGCCAGAGGTACCAGGGAAACCCTCACATGTTCGTGATGAAAGCACCTGATTAATTGGACATCTTCAATATCCATCAGCAATGGATACTGGGGAAAATTTATACTTACAGCATGTGTGATTTACAGCATGCTTACAGTATATACATAGGCCAGAAGGAGTCTCTAATTTAACATAAGACACCAAGGTCACAAGGTGCAGCAAAAATGCTTTACAGATGTCGTAGGTCAGATTTGGAAGTAGTCATGAGATGCTGGTTTAGGTGAACGTGGTTCTGGCTTTTGTGGACTGGGGCATACTTGCTATATATTATATGTGTTATTTAATTTTATACCAGTACCAACATATTTTTTTTTGCACATTCATTTTCCTTGCTTCCCTTATTCTTTCTCAGTCCTTAGCAGAGCCAAGTCCAAGCTGTCTGTTGTTCTGAAGTCAGCAGAAAGTCTACTGCAAGCTTCAAAGGAACTTGAATACATTTTTAAGAACACTTCAGAATGATTCTTCTCCTGTGCTGAAGGATCATTTAACTATCAGAATAGGAAGTACAAGCAGACAGCACCTGGCTCTGTCATATCCCATGGAAATGGACAGCTCTTCCAAGCAGCCCATCTCATCTGTTCGGATTACCTGTTATGTCTGGAGAGGTAGGCTTAATGTAGCATTTACTAGTCTGAGAACACAGAAGCCATTTTCTTATGTGACTTTCACAAGCCAAGACCTTTTTTATACAATTAAAAGCCTGATGTTGGAAATGGCTATGCATCTTTTTTCCAGCACTTCTTTGTACTTGATAACATATCCTGAATTAAATCAGATTTGATACGATTTCAATGAATCTGTTAGTGTTAATTTGTCTGTTGCAGAGTCTCACACTTCTCTACATACAGCCTGATTTCCAAAGCAGACATTAAATTCCTGCTCACCAATAATGGATTTCATAAACCTACTTGATATACAAATGATGTGTAAAATGTTTTATGAAGTAGAATTTCAACTGCCAGACCTGAAACGGAAGGAAATATTGTCAGGCTAGGCTTATACATGTATATTTAGTTTATCATATCAAGAATTTTTTTGTCTATTTGCTCTAAGTTTTGCCAGAGTATACAGGTATATAGGCTGTTCTTTCTTGTTCAAGGGAAGATGTTCTATCACTCTGCTCTCAAAAAGCATCTAGATTAATCCTCAGTGCAAGGCTAAAATCCATGAAGTTAGAGGCTTTACAAAACCAGCTAAATGAATTCATATGTCTCTGTAACTGAGTTATCAGTTATGACTGATACAACTAGCCTTGCATGTTTTACCTTGCACCTTCATTATCTCTTGCCATTCATCCTTTCTTATGCAGCCTCTGCTTACATATTTAAATAGTTTATGAAGCAGGTACCACTCAGTCTATGTGCATGCAGATTTCCTTTCCTATCATGCTTCTATTTCACGATAAAAGGGCACAGACAGTGCTGGGAGAATTACTATGCAATTCTACATATCCAAAGATAAATAAACATTTCTTTTATCTACAGTGTATGTAGATATACAATGTATATCTAGAATGTATGGGAACTTCTACAAAAGGATGGCTTAGGCCTGATAAGTGAGTATTTATATTGTAAACAGAATTAGGATCTAAATGATAGATACAGATGCATAATTTGCATGAGCAATTAGCCTAAGGATAACGTGTTTCCTTGACTGCTTATATGACTCTGTGAGCTCCATGTGTTAAATAATATTATCTATGTAATTAATGTAGATTGAGGAGATGTCCAGAATTATTATGAATACGATAACTCTTGAGCTAAACAGATAATTGTATCAGGAGGAAAGAATTGTGTTGGGTTTTGGCAGACACTAACATTGGATAACAATATATTCAGTTTCATTTTTCCCTTGCAATCCAGTCTCCAGAGACAAACAGATGTACAGAGCTCACTCCATCACCTTTTTCACCATAATATTCTTGTGTTCTGTCAGTGACAACATGCTGGTACCGGCAGCAATTTGACATAGAAATTCAGGAATGAAGCATCTGTCTGAACACACTGGAAGCATTTAAATTATGGCATTATTTTTAAAATCTCCTGTTAGTTTTTATTTTTTTCTTTTTGTTTACATGCATCTTAATAAATCTAGGGTCTCTGAATCCAATACATTTAAGCTTAACTGGAAGTTCATTACTCTGAATTGACTTTCACCTCTTGGAAACAGTTAAAATTACTGTAACTGCTCTTCATTTGGAAGTCTTTTGAGGCCAATGGTGTGCCTGATGTCTTCCACTTTGGTTTTGGCTGTTTCAAAGTGTACTCCAGTTTAGTTCTCCCTGAAATGCCAAGTAACTAAAGATTATCACCAGTGGTAGTGTTAATTTTTTTAATTCTGTGCAGAGTCTTTTCCAAGTAAAAGGCTTTGACTAAAAATTTCATAGTCACTCAAACCAGAACTGAAGGTCAAGATGCCAAATGTTACAGATATGGTACTTACATAGAAAAGTACATATATGCATATGTAGATATATAGATATATATATCTACAGATAGATATATATACATCTGTCTATCCCCTTCCCTGTTTGTGTGATGTTACATAGATTATGTTATGGTATATTATTTATTTGTAGTATGTTATGTGTGGTAGAATATAATGAAATTATATACATAAGTGTGTATAAACATGCATACATATGGTTTTCTTGTGTACACTTCATATATAAAATTATAACATGCATAAGATAGCTATTAAAATACTCATGCATAGTATTATGAACAGAGCTCTTGGCTTGAATATCTTTAAGGATTCCTAAGTCTATTGACTATTTTCATCTTGCTTTTATCATAAGCTAACATTATTCAGAATCACCCATGAAGAAATTTTTTCTAGGAAACATAATGAAAATCCATTTTATTCTCATTACTGCAGCCACTACATGACCTTCTCAAGCACTGGTGATTTTCAGGGAAGATGCAGAGTGTGGGGTGAAAACTTAGACCTGGGAAAATTATTTATGTGATGCTTACCCTGGTTGTCCTCTGTTTCTGCTTTTTGATGTTACTTGCTAAATTAAAGATAACTTTCATGGTGCTATTTTTCCTGTAAACACTTTCATATTTTCCCTTGTAATAACTTATGTCTTTGTTCATAGCATGATATAAACTAAAGTGCCCTGCAGTTTCTTGACTCCTTTTCTTGTGGATTCATAGTACTTGTTCCAATAGCAGTTGACAAAAAGCTACATAAATATGAATGAAAATAAAAACAAAATTAAACAAAAGCATGAAAATTTAAATAAAAAGAAAATTTGCATTTTATGTGTGTGAAGTCATTCATCCTTGGTAGTGTTTAATAGTAACATGAACCCCTCCTTGACACTCTCTGTTTGTATCAGTTTTTATTGGAGCAGTGTGCATTTACTTTCTGCTGGAGAAACAATAGGAACTTTTTGCTTAAGATTCTTTGTCTTACTGCAGCTATAAAAAGAGGAAAAAAACAGTTTTTAGCTTCTACATGCTCAAGGGAGATTAACAGTTAAGAACAATCAATAGCTTTATTAAACCTTTTTCCAACTAAGTCTTTCCAAATAATTTTTTTTTTTTTTTTTTTTTAATTGGGTTATGAACCGTATTTGTATGTAATACTATTCTGACTTCTCTTTCATTTTCTGACCACAACATAGTAGGTGAGGGAGAATTGTGATATAAAATTCTACAAAAATAAGAGTTGCTTTCTTCCAGGTCAGTTCCACAGGGCTCTTATTGCATGTTAATATTTTAGAACAAATTGTCTCTTAGTCTTTTAAATTCTGTGCTTTCAGACAACTTATATAATCAAAGTAATAAGACATTCTATTTTACTACTAAAATGTAAAGCACCTGCATGTAAATTACTGCTCACAAGCTATAATTCAGCAGCTAGGAGTTTTCTGCAAGATGAATATAGATAATACAGTGAAACAATAGATTAACCTTTTAAATTTTATTTTCAGTTTTATTGCCTGGGTGAGATATTAAACATTAATCACATTCCTAGGCATTGTGAACACAACTTTACTACAGAGCTAAAGTGAGTTTGCATCACAAGTAGATCATAATGGATCATGAATAGATGGAATTCAATCTTTAATGAGACTCTATCTATGATAACAAGCACAAACCTTAATTAAAATTTAATCAAACTGAGTTCAGATGTACTCTCTAAGACACCGGGGCACTTTTGCAGTCTTTGCAAACTTGCTGATCATGAAAAGGAGAAAATGAAAAAAAAGTAATTTATACAATACAGAAGGTGTCTGCACAGAACTGAAAACTATTTGACTGTTTCCAAAACATATTTTTACAGATTTATGAATGGATGATCTAATAGCTATGCATTTAAAAATAGAGACAGGAATGAGGTTGAACACTGTGATTTGAAACTTCAGGAATATATGACTAGACTGAAAAGAGAGGTCAGAAGATTTGTAATGCTCATATTCCCATTAATGCATTTCACTTCTCTAAATTTGAACACATTTGGATCAATGACCAGTCTCTTTCAACAGCTCATGGCATAGCTGGATTCAGTACACAAATTTCCCTTCATCTTTGCTCCTGAATGGCACTATCTCTCACCAAACAGGGAAGTAGTGGGATTCAAACAACTGCACAAAACTGTGATTAAAGAGTTTTAGTATGCAAATCCATTTAGCAGTCATCTGATGTTAAACCAAAGTATGCTTCTATAATTCTTCTGATTTTAATGACCTTTCAGTCAAACTCCTAGAGTTCAAATGGTTTTGAATTTGATTAACCAATGCTACTATAGAATGTTTATAGCACACAAAACGAAACCCCAAGACACATCTGAAAATCCCAGTTAAGGCTTCCATTATGAGAAGAGATCTATAGTCTACCAGTTTAACGATCCCATGTGTTGTCCCTGATACCGAGGCATGTCCTGCTGGGGGCTAACCATTCCGCCTCGTTAGGGCCGTTAGAGACATAGACACCAATATGAGTAGCAAATGGCATTTATTGTAACTAAAAGGCGACTTATATATCCTAAGTGCTTCATCTAGCCTCTTAAGCATGCGTCATAATTTATCACAGAGCAGGGGTGGAAGGACCTTATTACACCTAAAAGTGCATCAATTCTTGCTATGCAGGTGTAGGGCCTAAAACATACATGATATATCCCTTATGTCACATAGGAACAGAATAACATAATCTATCCCTTTTTAAATGCAAATTATTTTCTTTCTACAAAGAAAATTTATGACAAATGAAAATTCACTTTTATGTTTATCTATAGTTTCTAGCTGAATTGAAAAATTTGAGTGTCTGCCCTTTCTTTTCTTTGTATATACACATCACCACCACATTTGATCCTTCCCTCATTTTCATATCAAAACAATAGGAGAAACCAAGCACAAGAAACTGATCATGTCTTGCTTGTCAAGCATGACTAGTGAAATATTCTATGGTCTATACAAGTTATTTGTAGTTTTGCTCTGGTCAGGAAATTAAACTGCAATTGCTTTTGAAATTTCTAGTGGTTCTTCAAAATAAGTTAACATTCAGAAGTATTGAAGCACAAAGAAGTAGAAAGCAACCCTACATATCTTATCTACACACTCATTGCAGTCTTATCTGTAATACAGTCCTAGTAAAATGGAGAAAAGCTGATTTTAGTTGATACTGAGTGCTCAATTCTTGAAAAACAAACATGGAGCATCCCTTGTCAGTTTTCCAGTGAAAATCAAAATTCAAAATCTGAATAAATTGCCTGCTCTAATTTCTGTCCCACTGACCTTAGCCTCTGTCCATTGCACCATTACGTCCATTTACAATGACTTTAAAATCAAAGCTGAGAACTGTATGACATATGTTTTTTGTGGATTTTCCTGGATTCTGCACAACATACTCAGAGGTCCCTAAGGGACATTAGCCTCTGCTTGGTTCAGCCTCCCCAAAGCTGAAGATTTGGACTACTTGGCAACCTTTTCTCACCAAAATCTCATTGTTAGTTGTATGACTTTGCTCTGGGCTAGGAGCTGCTCTGGACCTGCTTATGTTCCACAGGAGAATAAATCCTTTATCTGCTTTCCTTGGTGACTGTTAAAGGGAAAAAGGAGTATTGAATTCCAAGTCCTCACATGATGGAAATCAGTGTCACTAATATGAATAGAGTTGCACCAGTGACTGCTGGCCCATGCTGTATTCTGTTCTATAGAGTGCATTTTTCCATGCATTAATTTTAAGGCACCCCCCCTCCCCCCCCCAATAGCTAGTATACTCCACATTACCAAAAGCATGTTTTATTCATGTGTTATTAATGTCTCAGGTATTTTAATATAATGTATTCTTAACTTGCAGCGCTGTCTATATAATGCAAATAAATACTGTCTGTTTAATGCAAATATAATTAATGCAAATTGCTATCATAAAGCAGCATACATAATTTTATGCAAAGAACAATCTAGTTGGCTATTCTTAGTATCCGCATGAAAAGCCATTACTGTAGTAAGTATTCTGGGCTAAATTTTCTTATACGCTTCAGAGCTACTTAATGGTAAAAAATAAAACAAAACAAACAAACAAACAAAAACAATGAAATATACTTGCTAAATTTAATCCAATCACTAAGTTTGTTATGCAGATGATTTAGCATATACAGCAAATTTGTGATGTTTATTATTTCAGAGTAAGAATGATCTCTAGAAGTTTTATATTTCTTTGTTGTTTTCATCTGTAAACACATTATGTATCTTGAAAACATTGTCTTATTTGTACAGGAAATTATTAATTTCCTCCATCTGTTTTCATTTTTCATATGGTTGTTCTGTCATATTTTCAGGCTCTTTTTCTTCCTTCCTTGTATATCATTTTTAGAGTAGGAAGGGGAAAAAAATGTCACCTTTTCTTACATACTTTTATTTCATTCTTTTTGCCCCATTACCTTCTTGCATCTCCTGTCTCAGCTGAAGTTCATGACATTTCTATCCAAATGTAATTGATATGAATTTTATGAGCATCTTTTCAATATATTTTTCTTAAAAGAAAAGATTTATTGCACTGTAGTCCTAGTTAAGTAACACGTGCAGTGAATATGGTATTTTCTAATGAAAGAATCACACTGAAGGGACCATCCTTTCAGGGAAAGCTGTAATTATGAGCTACATTTGTGCCTCACTACAGTTACTGTAACAGAAGAAGGGGTTAAGGGAAGGCTTCAATGTATGTTCACTTACCCTTTCCCAGTTTCTGCTATAGAGGTACTGATCTTGACAAAAGCGATGGTGATGGGGGATAAATTAAATCAGGAATCCTGACTGAAGGTACCAGTGTGAAGAAAGCTGGGTAACACTGCTAGCCATGGAAAGTCCTTGTACCAGGCCATTTTCAGGAAGAAGAAATAACCTTTACAGAATTTGAATCATAAGGTAAATGTTTCCATTTGTTACTATTAACCAGAGAAAAAACACTGAGTGCCTATGAGTCTTCCATCACAAATGGAAATTTATTTCTGTAAGTTTTCTTAGCACACTGAGTGATATTTCATTCATGGACATGGGTAATATCAGAGGTATGGTTCTTATTTTGGTTATATTGAGATCCACTCCCCAGAAGAACTTTATAACTCTGGGTAACGTCCTCCTGAACCTCGTTTCCCTCCTGGCCATTCCAGAACCCAGCCAGACCCCGCTTCAGAAGAGGCAGTGTACTGCAACCATGCAACAGCCCCCAGGGGAGATTTGCCTGGCATCTGTGCAGCTGAAGATACGGGTGTGGTTGTGTGGGCTGAGCACTAAAATGCTGCATAGGAGAAAGTTGTAGGTGCTACAGCCAGTGGTAAATGGTGGTATTCCTCACTGACACTGCATTCTCGAGGCAGCAATCTGCCAGAGCTGCACTCTGTTCTCTTACAGGAGTAAATATGGAGTCATCTTAATATTTCCTAACACATTTCCAGATTTCCAGTGCTGTCATCAGACTGGTCAAATTGTTGCTTTTTTCTTTTTTTTTTTTTTTTTTTTTTTTTACTTTCTTCCAGCAGTTCCCAATCAGATTTTGTCTCATCTGTGCTTTCCTGAATCAAGATATTAAGAATGAGATATTTCATCCTTGTTGTACCAAGAATGAAAATATTTTAATGGATCTTGTGTATGTGGATCTGGAAACATTACATATCTACCTGTCCTCTCGTCAAAATACATTCTCTTCTTGTATGACTTGGACTGAGCTTAATGTGTTTGACCATTATGAAGTCCAGACCTATTGTATGTGTAAAAAGTTAATTAAAACATTATGCATTCTACATCCGTTTGTAACTCACACATTTGTTTTTGTTTCCTTGTAATTGCTGTGAAATAGAGCTTCAGATTATTATTTACCTGCTGTGGTAAAATTATCATGTTTCTGATTGCTTCAAGATGGAAAACTAAAGCTGAACAACTGAGCCTAATTACAGTCCATGTCACCCATCGCAGAAACTGATACTTGTTGCTTTCGAAAGAGTTAACAGCCAATAGAATAAGAAACACAATGGTCTTATCAGGCTGCCAAGCTTAAAAGTGTAATTAGTAAAAAATGAATGTAATTTGATTTCTGGAGAGACTGTTATCTTAGGAAAAGGGGGGTGTTACATTATGTTTGGCTGAATGATTAAAAGGAGAGAAAATTAACTTGTTGTCTTCACAGTGCAAATTCAAAACCAGAAGCCTGATACATTTTGACTAGCATTATTAAGCATAAAGATTATAAACAGAGTATGTCAAGGAAGCATGAAAAAGCTATCGTTTGGGTTTCTGCAGTAATAATTCCAGAGTCTCTGCGTGCCGGGTTAGTGTTGGCTGCCTGCCCTGTGCCCATCAACACATTCTCACTTTCCCCTTCCTCAATAGGATGGGGAGAAAATAAGATTAAGAAAGTCATGTATTCAGATAAGAACAGGGAGATCAGTTAGCTAGTACTGACTTGGGCACAACAGACTTAATTTGGGAAGATTTTTTTATTTTTTTTTTAATATATAAATTTACCTTAACAGTCATTCACTTTTACATGTAAGCAGTGGTCTGGCACAAAGCTCAGAATTTTGGATTTTTTCTGTAAGCATAAAAGAACTCAACTTGCCATAACCCAGCATTCTGGCACTTGATTTTTCACAAGCACAGGGGGAATGTATTAATCATGATCTACAGACATCTCAACAGCGTGAAAAACAGCACAGTTTAGGAAGGAGTTCTGTTCTTTGCTGTTGACAACCTCTTTCCCTCTGGAATTACTCTGACCTTCGGCTGCTTTTCCAGACTCTATCTCATTCACTGGTCCCTCTTTTCATTCTCTCAAGCCTTCCACTTCTACAGTCTGGCAAATCCATAAACTGGTATGGCTCACCTCTGAATACTGTGCGAATTACAGCCCTGAGCTGTGCATTTGTTGTCCTCACTATTTTGAGGAGCCTAACTTCTCCATCTCCTGAGCCAAAAGCACAGTTCTGATGTGTTTATTGGGTTAAGAGTCTAATCCACACAGATCCAAGAGAATCCTGGATTGCAGTCATCAGCAGCTTGCATTATAATACTATTTACTGAAAAGTTTCCTTTCCTCCACTTTTTTCCTCAAGAGGTCAGCTAATTAGGATTTCATTTCCATGAAATTTTTGCTTCAATAAACAAAATCACTTTAAAATTCCATCATTACTTAATTTGTAAACCTACTTAGATTTGCAAAATGGATTAAAAGAGCACATTTTAGTTCAAATAACTCCTTGAAAAAACTGAAGCAATTCCAAGCCTCCTGGCTTTCCTGCCACATAGGACACTCATGCCTGACAGCTTTCATTTTTTTTGTTTTTAATTCTCCTGCAATTGTTATGACAAATTGTAAAGACCACATTGCTATTTCTGGCTTATGCTTGCCAAACATTTTAACAGAACTGGTTTACTGAAAAATTGAAGAATATTTCAAATAATCAGCAAGTTTTATCCTTTGACAGTGAAACCATGGCAGCGTTTTGCAAACTGACTACCAGCCAGCAACAGCAATTAAAGGGAAGCTGATATCAGTTACTTTAATGTGGATGCCACTAAACAGGTCTGTTTTGATACTAGATGAAAAAATACGTAGACACAATGGAGAGAGAAAAGGAAATTACTTGTTGTTCAGCTGTAATTGGCACAGAAGGTGAGGTTTGATCTGGCCATTTCAGAGAAGTATTAAAAGGCTGAATGTTGGAGGGCTGCACCTTCAAGTGACTCCAGTGAAAGGCCCACTATAAGGCTGCAGAGAAAATACTCTCGTTTCCTTTCCTTGCATATACTATATACTTCTTATTCTGTAAATGAATTCACTGCCTAAGCACTTGCTGTGGTTTTGCCAGATTTCTGTGATTTCTCCTTGCCTTAACCCACTTTCTGGCTTGCCAGCTAATCCCACAATGCCTTCAAGTTTGCTCCTTTGTTTTAATGTTCTGCTGGGTGCCAAAACACTGAGAATCCATTGTTTCTCTACTTTTCTTCAAAATTAAAGGGTTCTCTTTTTCAGTATAATTTTCCTGTCTCTGCCACAAGCTAGTTATAAAACACCCATGACACATTTCCACTGTTTCTGAATCATATAATCCTAACACACAGTAGTTGTGTAGGAAAAACAAACTACTCTCTGAAGGAAAGAAAAGCAGCATAACAGTGTTGCAGTGTCAGATAAGATCCTGGGGTAGAGCCAGGGCTGTGTCAAGATGAGGTGAACTTTTCTACATACCTTTCCAGAGTCTAAGGAATACTTGTACTTTTAGCAAGGGGGAAGGATACAGCAGTTTTTATGAAGTAACAAAAAAGAGCTGCTGTATTTCTTGATATTCCCTACTTTATTTTTCATTACATTACTGAATTTCCTGAGTCCTTTCCTTGGATAAACCATAGAATAACAGAATCACCAAGGTTGGAAAAGACTTACAAGATCATCCAGTCCAACCATCCACTTATCCACAATAGTTCTCTCTAAACCATGTACCTCAACACAACACCTGAATGTTCTTTGAACACCTCCATGGTCCACCGCCTCCCTGGACAGCCCATCCCAGTGCTTGACCACTCACTTGGTAACGTAGTATTTCGTAATGTCCAAACTAAACCTCCCCTGGTGCAACCTCCCCTGACCTCCCCTGGTCATTCCTTCTAGTCCTATCACTAGATAGATGAGAGGAGTCCAAACCCCAGCTCACCACAACCTCCCTTCAGGTAGTTATAGAGAGCAATATATAGAGAGTTATAGAGAGCAATAAGGTCTCCCCTGAGCCTCCTCTTCTCAAGACTGAACAATCCCAGCTCCCTCTGCCGCTCCTCATAAGACTTATTCTCCAGACCCCTCATCAGCTTAGTTGCCCTTGTCTGTACATGCTCCAGGGCCTCAATGCCTTTCTTATAGTGAAGGGCTCAAAACTGAACACAGTACTCGAGTTGCCCCTGCTCCTGCTAGTAACATTATTTGTGATACAAGCCAGGATGCCATTGGCCTTCTTGGCCACCTGGGTTTTGGTTCCAGAGGTCTCTATTAGGATAATGAATTTCACACCTCAGGAGCTCTCCTTTTTACCTGAGGATTTAAAAGCAGTGGAAATATTGCAGTATAATTCATTATTCTCAGGATTTCACTATATAGTTTAAATGATCACTGTACCTTTAATGTCCCAGTGGAGTCCATGAAGAGATATCTTTTACAAGATAATTGGTTATGATGACAAAACTGCTTAAATCCCAGTGACAGCAAATACTTCTTTTCTGATCATCTTTCAAAGTTTTTTGGCAATTCATGATGCCTGAGATAATTCCATACTCTGCATAAATACATAACATGACTTTACAGATAGAATTACCTTTCAGAAAATTGCATACTTGTACAATGAACAGCAGATTCATCAGCTCTACTAAGACTAATCTTATATGTATGTTAACAGAGTACGATATTCATGATTTGTCTGGCATTGCCTCTAGAATGAAGTCAAACTGTGTGTTGTCATTCCTAATTCTGAATGACAGCATATTCCATAACATAATATGCTCTCTGCTCTAACTGAATGAATACAAGTCTCAGAATTATTATTGTAAATGACAAAAGCCAATTTATTTTCTGATGTTATAATTATTTTTCAGATGTTACAATGACATTAAACTCTTTAGTTGGTGTATTAAATGATGCAGAAGGCCCGAGGAAGAAAAACAAAAAGAAGGGACTTAAAAACTTAAAAACTGTGCCCTAGTACACACAAGGGAAAAAAGATAAGATTGTATAAAAGTCTGAAGGATTTGTAAGATATTGTTAGGAAAAATGAAAGTTCTGTGTTAATTCAATCAAAATATAGTTTAGAAACTGCCCTCGATTTCAAGAAGAGCTGTATCTTTTCAACATCTCTAGAAATCCAGCCACTCAGTCTGTGAATACGTATATTACATTAGAGAATTTGGACTCACATATCTATGTAAGAATCACAACCCTTGTTTCCTTTCTTGCTGCCAACACTAGCTATAATTTAAACACTGTATACCTCCCACCTCTCTTATTGCCTATAAAGTACACTTTTAGGATGGAAATTCATGATATACCCTTAGGTTGTAAAGTAGTCCAGCACCTTTTGCTGGAGGTGCAAATGTTGCGCAAGGCTGTGGAGTACATCTAAAGTATCTGGCAAAGTAATAAGGTCTTTCTGGAAGAGAGAATAACAGTATTACGAGCCCAGCCATAGCATGAAATTCATCATTGTGAAGAAAGTCAAGTCATTCTTCCTACCTTTTAGCAGGAAGAAATCTAACATCACACTCCTTTCCATGTGAAGTGTGGCACAGTACTAAGCAGATTCACCCCCTTTAGGCTGGAGGCAATATACTTTCATATATATGATATGATAGAAGATGCTACATAAATAAATGTGTATATACTGTATTCTGCCCACAGGTGTGCAGTCAAAGTGCATATCTTCGAGCAGTATCCTCACTGGGTGTTTGAAATGTCAAACTGGTTTTATGTGTGTTTCCGGGCCCATCTAAGGTCTTTATTGCTTTTCTTAATCAGTTGAGTCTCTGAAAACATTACTGTATTTGATAATCCATGAATGCTACAAACATCTTCATTTTCTTTTTGACTGTCTTTCAAAAAATTGGCTTGGTTGAGTTTTTGTCAGTTAAAATGACTTCATTTCAACAATTGCACATTCTTTCTTTAGTATTTTAATCAGCACAGACACAACTCCTGATAGTATATTTACTTTCATTTTATTGCAAGTGGCACATGCAGTTTCCAGAGTGGCTCAGCCAATTTAATGGAACAGCTAAATTTTGTAGTTTTAAACTAATCTGATTATTTTGCAGCTAGGTAGCTGGGGTTATTTAAATAGATTTTAAATGAATTTTAATTTCATGTAGCAATTTATTTCAAGTAATGACCATGAATGAATAGATTCTTCAACATCTCATTCCCAACTGATTTTCTGTTTTGCCAATATCTGATTAAGAAGTTACAATTCGGCTTAAAAATTGTTAACCACCTCTGCATAGCATCTGACTCAGATGCTGGGAAATACAATTGTTGGCCATAGTACAGAATGTGACATCTGTTTAGATTTTGACTAACATGAGCACAGCCAGAATGTTTGCTGTTGTCACAGAGGGGATGTAAAAACTTTAAAAGTCACAGTAATGCCAGTCTTGCAGTGGTTCTTCTTGTTAGTTCACAATTTTCTGAGTTTTACTAGAATCAATGTACATTTAACTTCATCATGACCAGAAAATGCAAATAAAGATGACTGTTAATTACTCTAAGTAATCCCTAAGTAATTTTTTGTACACGGTAACACTTGCATATAGCTCCCAATAAATATGGGACCCACTGTGAGACCAAATGAATTACGTGATTCAGATATGTATGAAGAGCAAAGATGTTCAGTTGTAATATCACTCAGGTATATATTTCTAGTAAGAAGGAAAAAGAAGGGTTTTATATGATGAAAGGTAGGGATAAAAAAATACACTTTGGCATATCAGTTAGCATGCCAGTAGAAGGCCATTTTGAGCGATTCTAATATTTTTTGAGTGTCAAAAATCCCTCCATATTTTCTGTTTCCACATTTTCTCCTTCATCTTTCTTGGTTCACAGGATAAGCAAAGAAGATAAACAAAGTACACAATAACGAGGCATAATCAGATTGTCCTGGGAAGAAGTGTTTCTGTGCAGGCATTTTCAAGGGATGGCAGTCTTTGCAGTAATAAATGAAACAGTGGATGGAGGCTTTTGAAGCAGTCCAGGCATTAAGAACTAATCTAAACAGTACTGAAGAAAAAGCTGCACTTTCTGACTTGTGGAAAGGGTGGGAGAGAGGTTAAGATGTACCACAAAAGGGATGGTAAAATTCTGCACTAACTGGCTAGAAGAATCAATATCATGCAGAATGACCTAAATTAAGATCTAACTGAGCTAAGCGCTCTACAATCATAAGTTCTTTTTGGCCTTATTCAATCATATCTCAAGATATAAGTCTAGCTTTATTTGAATGTGTTTATAGCAGAATGATAATCTTCTGACGTTCTACATGCAAAACTTCTTCAGGGTTCCAAACTCAGCTCATCTTTCTTCCATTAGGGTTTTCTGCATGAGTCAGATTCTTATCTTCTTCAACTCCTTTGCATGTTAAGAGGCCATTGCCCTACAGTCTGAATAGAGGGTGTTTGGACAACTAAACAGGCATTGTAAATCAATTCTACTCCTGAAACTGAGCATCTAACTTTTGGGCATAGCAGTGCTGATTTCCTTAGTCTGTTTGTAATTGGCTCAGTGCAGTTCCAGGTGATTTCCTGCTGCACATTGGTCTGCACTTCATTCTTTTTATTATTCTAGGAAAACTGAACAAATTTTACAGTGCTTATCCAATGTCCAAATGCATCTCAGCTGCTGCTTTTTAAACTAGGTTGGTGAATGTCACAAAGGTACCCTGTACTGAGTTCATCCCACTATATTTAGCTAGAGCTTTTCTTCTTGAAGAAAAGAAAGTCTTTTCTAAAGATCACAAGAGACAGAAGCAGCAGCATTACCCTTTCTAATTGATTTTCATGCTTTAATCACTGTCACAGGAAATTATGGTTAATTTGTTTGCATTTGCCTGGCTTTTACTTTCAGATTATTATTATTATTATTATTTGTGTGTGTGTGTGTGTGTGTGTGTGTGCCTTCCTTCCATAGATTAAAGTGTTGCTGATTGATTGATTGATTGCTGATTGAGTTTGATTGATAGTTTGCCCTATTTTATATGTTCATATGTTTTTACATATACACTGGAAACAAATATCTTCATGATCCCTTTTAAATGTAAAAGCATTAATACTTTCTTCACCCTTCCAGTAATTTTTCTGCTGTTCTCAACAGTCTCCAGTTTTCACCAACCTTCTAAACTTATGGAAACTAGAAGGAGCTGCATTACTCTATTGTCATCTCATTACTATCCTAATTTCGTAGAAGCATTGCTTCATTTTAACAGCATACTGCTTTTTAGGGCACAGAATGCAGTCCCTGTAGTAAGTCTATTTATTACGTTGCACTTATTATACTGAAATTTTGTGCTTAAGCAGGTTTCAGTCGCCCAGCAATTCAGAGCATTTTCTGGTTGCTTCCTCCTTATCAGTATTTATCACTTTGTCAGCTCTGTGTAACCTGCAAATATTGTTGGATTGTATTTATGCATTTATCACTGAGGTACTGAGAGCTTTTAGTCTTCTACCAGGCTCTTCAAATGCTAGAAAATACATCTATTTTATGATGATGCCCCTTTAGAATGACATTTTTTCCATCAGTTAATTGTTTAAATTTTAATCCATCTAATTTATGCTTCATGAATGCTGTGTCTCCTCCTCATTTTTTAAATCATACTGCTGAGCAGTGTTAAGTTGAATGTTTCTTTAGTCAATATTATGCTGCTATTGTGTCTTTATCCACTGTATGTGAAATCCACACCAATGATAAGAAATTCATTTGGCAAGACTGTACTTACTGGTATTCATTTTGTGCTTCCTCTCAAATTCTTTGAGATATTTTTAGTTCTTTACACTTTTAAAGGCTTAGCAGCCAGACCAACAGGTCTACAGACTGACACATGAATAAAACTGACAATTGGTATTCCAGTTCCAGTGCCTGTAAGAACTGGTTTCCTCAGTAAGAGAGTCCCATAGCAGCAATTGCTGCCCATGCAGACTGTGGTTTCTCAGAGGGTAGCTGTCACACACTGGCATGTAGCTGTCTGGGGAGTGCTGGATATCTGGGAGCCTGTCAGATGCCCAGGAGCCTGATGGATGCCTGGGAACCTGTTGTCTGTTACCTTTCATAACAAAAAGCAATGGCAAAGATGAAAAAAAAACAGGGGTAACACTGGATCATCACTACCAAATAGGATGCTACTTCTGGCCAGGAAAATTCACAATACTCCAGACTTTACAAAAAAATGAAAACCAGCAAGCTTGCTGTCTCCTCAGCTGACAATTTGCTACACCAAGTAGCTTGGATATTTCAGCTTCCGATACTTCTCCATCACCCATATAGGCAATTAAAGCCTTAACATAACAAAATGTAGTTCAACATTCATATGCATTCTAATATACTTTTTATGAGTACAAATCAGTAATATTTATTAAACAGTTAATGACTCTATATCTAATGAAGTTTTGGCTGTTCGTTCCTTGTTCAAGTACTCCGGCTTTTTTTTTTCCCCATTTCCAAGTAATACATCTGCAGTGTGCAGATGTCTTAAAAATTAAGTCCTTGACTATATATTCATAGTGTTATTCTGAAAAAATTTCTCTCACATTTCTTTATTGTGCTTTACATGACAGGAATGTTCTATACAGTTCTGCTTTGAAGGATTTTCCTGTTGCTATATTAATCTTGTTTTAATCACATCTTCATTTTCCAGTTAATAATAAAACTATTACTGATAATCACAATCACTCTAATTCTCCCTGATGTGGAGGGAATACTCTTATTTTGAAACATTAAGGATATGAATTATTTAGAGAGTTCCTCCCTCAAAACAGCAAACTTGATTATCACTTGGTGAAAGAAAGAATTAGGAGTGTTCTCACTGCTCTATGCCTTTTCTTCACAGTATATAACCAGGCATGGTAAAATGAATTCCCTGGAAGTTTGGCACCTTTCTGTTTCAAGTAGGAAGATGAAAGAAACATTCACATCTGTCTTTCAAATTTTGTTAATACTCTGGGTCTGAAAACAAACACAGAGACAGGGCTTTGCCAGAGCCAGACTGGCGTCTCTTTTGTGCAAATCCCACTCTTGAGGAAAATACTCTCCGATAAGCCATGCTACCATTGTTGCTGGATCCAGAATAGATTCAGAGCATGCTGTGCAAGAGCAGTGCTTATTTGTGCAGAAATAGCTCAGTGGTTTGAAAAAGCCTGCTTCTGCACTGTATGTTACTACTCTTGACTCAAATCACATGATTATTTAGCTTGTATACTTTAATATACAAACAGCTGTAACAGATGAGGAAATGGTTTTTGTCGGGGAGGAGAGCATGGAGCTTTACCCATCTAAGCTTGCATCAACTGCAGCAAAGGTGTTTAATTGCATAGCTATTTATTTGGATATTGTATTTTTTCTTTATTTTACATCTATTACTGTTGGAGAACATGACCTAACATTTTTAGAGTTATTGAAATGATGAGGATTTTCCACAGAAAGCAGGATCTCCCAGCACATCCTGAGATTCCATGTTTTCACCTCTTCAGAATCCTTGTTCCACAGCTGCAGCCAGTAAGAGAGGAATGCTTTATTTCCACTGCCTTCCATTTCCTGGGCTTTTTAAGCTGCATCACCAAAAATCATTAAAATCTAATCTGAAAAAAAAAAAAAGAAGGAACCTAACACAAATGACTTACTTGAATCTTGATCAAAATGAGCTATTTCACACAGTCTCTGAAAGTTTGTCCTTCCTCATATTTAGAGCTATGCAGAGAATAGTAATGATTTAAGCACTTAATATTTTATGCATTTCTTTTATATTTGAAAAGGACAAGAAATAGTTCAATTGAAAATAGTTTAAAGGACTATTTGTATTGCACTGGTTACATTACACTTGCAATACACCTCTAGCATACTACTCTTGGAGAATTTTTACACTATTTCAAAATAAGTAGAGACACTGAGGCCAAGCACCTTGGGATAAAAGCCATTCAAAGCTTTTGATGTTAATGAACATAGCAATACAGAAGATCTGAAAGAGTTCAGTGTAAAGCAATGTTTTTTTTTCTTCTCCTTAAAGCCTGAATGCCTGAAAATGAGCCCAGGTATTCCTAACAGTGATTTTGAGTGACAGAGTGAGCATTGCATATTGTACTATACTTCTCAATATCCTACTGAAATATTGGCAGACTGCAGATACTGATATGAGTAATAATAAGAGTCTTTACATTGGATGACTTCTTTTCTGGGGATGGGGGGGAGGAGGACTAGAAGATTTGAGTGTACCTCTCAATTTCACGTATTGAACTTTGGATTATTTGTATTTCAAAACAGTAAAAAATTACTTTCTGATTTCAAGTCCATTGGAATACACTTTGGTGTAGCTGAGACCGATGGTAGTTTGTTTCTCCTGAAGCATCTATCCTAGTACTACACAATCAATAGTATTGTTTTTTATCCTATGTAAAGATACTACTAATCCAATTTTCCAGTTTACTCCCAGTTTATATGAAATCATCAGCAAGATGGTTTTTTTCTTTTTTTTTTTTTTTTTTTTTTTTTTTTTTTTTTTTTTTTTTTTTTTCCCCACTGAACTGCTAGTGTTTAAGCTGTAACATTGTGTTACAAAACTGAGAAACAGAAACTGCTGGTTTCCATTTTGCATGAAGTAGTAGAACACTGATTACTAATTGGAGCCCATTAAACCTCATAAAACTTGTCTACATTTATGAATACTCTGAAAATAGACAGCCTTTAATACTAGATCAGAAGTAAATGGAAAAAGTAATAAAGTAGCAGAAGTTATCATTTAAAGTTGCAGAAACAAAGACAAAGAGTTTAAGTTTTGGTACCTAATTCTGGTAAAATTCAATGAGAATTGAACTTCCAAGACTCAGCTAGATATCTTAATTTACAGGCCAGATATTAAAAGGATTTTACAAATGCAATTCACATATGCATTTAGTCATATGCTCAGAAGCACAGAGGCAACCTAAAAAAACCAACATGTGAATACTTGGTATTAAAATATCAAATATTATGACTTAACAGAATGCTTTTGTATCTGGACCCATGCATATCATATAAAACAGAAGTAAATAATTGCCTCTGATTAGTTTTCAGATTACCCAAGAAAAGTATTGGTCACAATCTGGTAATAAGGAGTGAATAACTTACCCTATTCTGAAGATCAAGGCTCCCTAAAAAATGACTAAGTAAAAATACTACATTCTTGGCTGCCAGCCCTTAAATGAGATTAGGGAAGGGTGGGCCCAGGATACAACTGTTCTGGTTGTATAGGTGAATTGCTTCCATCTGTGCTCCCGGGACTGCCATACCTCTTCATCAGGTGCTCAATCACTGGTTCAGGCCGTAATCTAACAGTTCCCATACTCAAAGAAATAATAAAAGTTGGTAAAGTGTTTGAAACACTATGGTATATTTTTGTCACATATTGTTGACTGCTGATGACTCTTAATTTATCCTCAAAGAACACCTTATATGTACATTTATCCTTAAAGCCTAAAAACATCTGATAGTAAATTACTTCCACAGACCAGTGTAGTCATCATGAACAATCTAATTTATCCAAATTCTATTGAAGCACATTTTACAGAAATGAAACTGAAATTTTAATTATATCTTTCTTTATCAGTAATAAGAATAAAAATACATTTCCAATCCTCTGTTGTCTGAGTAAAATATTATCTTCTAAAGCTTTTTAGCTGCTTATTTATTTGAAATCTGCGCACAAATACTGTCTAAAAAAGCACTGATAGTATAAATATTTTCCAATTTTAAAAAAGTTTCTATAAGCAGAACGAAATAAAAAACTACAATATTTTTTATAATCTAATGACATCAGCTACTTTTGGAAATAATCATTTTCTAAGTAGTACATAAAATTCAACAGTAGGCACAATACAAGATGTATGAAGATCTTTACAGAAAAAGAAACTACAACCCCACCATGAGCATTTCAGGTAGTAAAGAATGTGCTTTACTGTGTAGCAAAGTAAATACTCCACATATTTCTAGTTCAAGTTGTGACAAGACAGAAAGGCACTTAAAAATTCTATTGGTTTCTAATCCAAAGACAGAGTTACATAGTTACCAAGACATAGTTTCCACTGAAGTTTCCATAGTTTTCTGAAGTTTCCAGTTTTTCACGTGAAACAGATTCACAGAATCACGAAGGTTAGAAATGACCACCCAGATCATTGAGTCCAATCATCCACCTACCACCAGTATTTCCCCACTAAACCATGTCCCTTAGTAAAACATCTAAACATTCCTTGAACATTGTCAGGGATGGTGAATCAACCACTTCCCTGGGCAGCTAGGTTCAGTGTCCGATGACTCTTTCAGAGGATAAATTTTTCCTAATATCCAACCTGAACCTCCCCTGGCACAACTTGAGTCCAAGTCTTCTAGTCCTACCTCTAGTTATGCAAGAGCATAACTACTCAGTATCTACTCAGCCTTGAGAAAAGAAGATTCAGAGGGGACCTGATTAATGTTTATAATTATCTTAAGTGTGATAGTCAAAGGGACATGGTTAGGCTCTTTTCAGCGATCTGTGGGGACAGGACAGTGGGAAATGGCCATAAACTTGAGCATAGGAAGTTCCACACCAGTGTGTGAAGGAACTTCTTCATGGTAAGGGTGATGGAGCACTGGAATGGGCTGTCCAGGGAGGTTGTGGATTCTTCTTCTCTGGAAATATTCAAGACCTGCCTGGACACCAGTCTGTGAAGCCAGCTGTAGGGGCTCTGCTTTGGAGGGGAGCTGGACTCGAAGATCTGTAGAGGTTTCTTCCAACCCCTACAATTCTGTGATTCTGCAAAGAGAAGAGGCTGACCCTCATCTTGTCACAGCCTCTTTTCAGGTAGTTATAGAGAGTGATGTGGTCTCCTCCTCTCTAGACTAAGCAACCCCAGCTGCTCCTTGTAAGACTTGTAGACTCATGTTCTTCTAGATTCACAATATTTCTTAAAATATAAAAATTAACTGTAGGCTAAAAGATCTCCCATAATAGAATAACTTCTGCCATAGTCCATAACATAGTTACTTGTTTTTCTCATAAATTCAGCTGGCCCCCTCATTTCATCTATGGATAGACACTGGACACTATCCTTTGTATAAAGAGACCCCAGGAAGTTCACTGCTGTGCAAAGCAGCCACCCTGATCCCCATAAATGAACAAAGCAGGAGCACTATTTCTTCATGTTGTTGCAACCAGAAAAGAAGCGTGAACTCAGAAAGGAGGAAAACTTTCTGATACTGGAAATACCATTCTGAGCAGAGACCCTTTGACCATGCTGGTGAGGACAAGGAGGTGCTCTTGCTGCCTGTTGGGCAGAGATGAAAACAGTGATGAGGTATGGAGGAACACAAGGAAGGAAAATGTGCTCTAGAAACTACTGAAAAAGGATAAAAGAACTTGAGAAAAACTGAGGTATTATATGTTGCTTATAAGAGTAGAGACACCAAATCTCAAAAATCTGTGGTAATCCCAGTATGAACATTCCCAGTTAAAGCAGTTCACATAATCTATTTTCCATATCCAACATCTTTCCCAGCTATAATTTTATAATCTCTCTGACTTCTAAGTTAATTAATTCTTTTCCAAATCACTTGAATTTTCCAAAAATCTTGAATTTTCTCACTCCCAATGGAAGTAGCTCCCAATTGAAGTTGTAAATAGCACTGATCACATTAAAAAATGGCTTACTAACTTTCCTACCTCTCCCCAGAGATTGTCAAATGGCTCCTTACCACACAGTCCCACTGTGATAGTAGCTACCTAATTAGAATTCTATGTAACTCTTTGAGAAAAAATTGTATACACTCTATTTTAATATGTTGTTTCCCTTGGATATTTACTAACTGCTGCTTCTGTTTTATATCTGTGGTCTCACAATGCCTAGTGACCATTTTTCTTGCAGACTGCTAGGAGCATGTCTCAATGTTGTAGTCACATTCAGCGGCTGAGCTCTGGTACATAACTTCTCATTTGGAAATAGGCGTATGAAGGCTGATGCAATTGTCAGACGCCATTTTGCACAAAGTATACAGATAAATTAGTCATCAGAGAAAAAGTAATGTTTCTTATAAGAAAGGAGCTTCTTGTTGCAAAGAAAAGGAAAGAAGCATGACAAGCAGATCCATGCTCTCCTGCTCTATTATTAATGGAAAACATTTAAAAAAAAAAAAACAACAACTGATTTGCCAGCAAGAATGAGCAAAGATGTGAGGGGAATTTTGCCTCCTTTAAACATATAATGCCTTCCAGTGCTTAACTGGAATGACAGAACTATTTATTGCTAATGGTGCCCTCAGTGCTCAATCTGTCCCTTCATGAATGAAGCATCTGGAGTGGAGCTTCAACAATTTATTGTCTGTAATGTTTTTGACACAAATGAGCTCTTTGAGATCTTTCAAGATCTTTCACAAAGTCTAAGCCAGGGCTCTTCAATCATCAGTTTCCTATAAGCCTATGGTACCTTTGAAATTTCTATGAAACCTTTTTTTTCTTCCAAAGTACATGTTTAAAGAAACATGATTCATCACTTCACTACATGACACAAAGCATGTGCTTAAATTGCCTTCAGGATATTTAGTTCATAGAACAGATAGGTCTTACTTTTGATTTTTACCATGTCATTTTCTCATTTATTGTGCAATTTAATATGACCTTAAATTAATAAATTATTCGACATTAAAAGAGTTGGTAGCAGTACAGATTTCTGGCAGTATGACTTAGCTTTATCTTCTGTAATCTCTTTTAGTGATAAAACTGTTCCTGAATCTGAAGTAATAACAGTGTTGCAAATGCATCCAAAAAGTATTTCAGAAGATATATATAAATCCACAGAATCATAGAATCATAGAATTGCTCAGGTTGGAAAAGACCTTACAGATCATCAAGTCCAACTGCAACAAGTCCAACACATTTGTCTTAAAATATATAAATGTGGTTTAGAAAGTCAATCACTTGATTGTACAGTGTACCTCACTTACTGTCATCTTTAATGTAATTTTTATATGCCTATGTGGCCCAAAATGGAGTATTGTGTGGGAATATATGACTAAGGGAGGCTGAAATCCTGAGATACAAGCGATAGTTTAGTGCTATTGCTCATGTAGTTATCTGGACAGAGATTATTACTTTTAGAAATGAAAAAAAAAAACATTAACAAAACAACAACATCAACTAATGTGTTTTGTTTATTTATTTGTTTATATAGCATGTGATAGTAAAATTGAATTTAGCTTGTACTGAAACACTGCTCACTGTTCTAGTCATTTTAAAATGCAGATTGCATTATAGGTAAGGTGCTTATCACTGGGAGCCTTGACAGTTTGGTACTTAGCTCTACTGATGTTCAAGGAGGATTAAAATACAGCTGGCCTTCTCATATGTATGTGATATGTTATCTATGATATGATATGAAGGGCAACTAGACTTATGAAGGGTTTGGAGAATATGCCCTATGAGGAGTGACTGAAGGAACTGGGGCTGTTTAGTCTGGGGAAAAGGAGGCTGAGTGGAGACCTTATTGCTCTCTTCCAATATCTGAAAGGTGCTTACAGCAAGAGCGGGGTTGGTCTCTTCTCACTGGTGACAGGTGACAGGATGAGGGGAAATGGCCCTAAGTTACATCAGGGTAAGTTAAGGTTGGATATCACGAAACACTTCTTTACAGGAAGGGTTGTTAAGCACTGAAATAGGCTCCCCGGGGAGATGGCTGAGTCACCATCCCTGAATGTGTTTAAAAACCATTTGGATGTGGTGCCCAGGGACATGATTTAGCAGAGGGCTGTTAGAGTTAGGGTGATATGATTAAGTTGTAGTTGGACTCAATGATCTTTAAGGTCTTTTCCATCCTGAGTGATTCTATGATCAACAACTGCAAATCAGGCAAGTAGAGCAATTTTTAGAGTTAAGTATTCAATTATAACTGAATGCATATTTGGACAACATTGTCATGAGGAAGTTAGAGTGCAGGAATGAAAGTCTGCAAACTATTTACATTGTGTGCACGTACTAAGTTTAAATTGTGCTCAGGTGTTTTCCACAGTCCTCAGAGGGCAAAATAATGATTACAGGACCTTGATGTGTAATTCTGAATTAAAGATACTGCTACATTTTTAGTTCAACTTTTTTTTTTTTTTTTTTTGCCTGCAGAGAACTTTACTCATATCAGCTCTCATTCGTTTATCAGAACTTGGTCACCTAGTGAGGAAAACAGAAGAAAAAGGCAGCCCAAAATGCTGTTGCACAACACAGTATAGGTATCATTTCATGTCTCTCTGAAGGTGAAAATTTATATAAAACCATAAGTTGTTTTCCAGAGGGTACAGAAACACCCACTGTAATTCTGACAATATCTTAAAATCCAACAGTTCTTTCAAGTATGAATGTCGGCACAGTCTCAGTGGATATTTCCAGCCACTGTTTTGTCTCAAACATTGTGTTGTTGGATATAGTTTTTTATTAGCTCTCAAGCATAAGAATTCTCTTGAAAATAACATTAGAAACTTCTCTTACAAGCAAACAGATGACGCACAGTTTCCAACATTATTTTCTCCCATGACTATGCATGAATTATGGTCAGCAGCTGGTTGTATTCACAAGATAGATGTGGTATAATTCAGACATTAAAATACTGCATGAAAAGAGGGTGACAGCATTATAAGGAAGGCTGAGGCTTTGTTGTGAGATGATGTCTACCTTGGTTGTGAAAAATTAGCTTTGCAGCAAATTCTGACATGCCAAATTTGATGATTTCTCAACATTTAATTGATACTAGTTGTTATCATTCATCTTCAGACAATTTTTATTATATTCAGAAGGAGCTAATATGTGTTAATATGAATTAATATGCATATCTTCATCTGTATCTAATTTGATTAGATGAATGCAAATCAGAGGTAAAGTGAAAAGCATTTCTGAGCATAACCTTTTAGAAAGATAGAATCATAGAATCACTAATGCTGGAAAAGATCTCCAAGACCATCCAGTCCAACCATTCACCTGTCACCAATATTTCCTACAAAACCATGTCCCTCAGTACAACATCTAAATGTTTCTTGAACACCCCCAGTAACAGTGACTCCACCACCTCCCTTGTCAGCCTATTCCAGCGCCTGACCACTCTTTCAGAGAAACAGCGTTTCCTAATGTCTAACCCAAGTCTCCCTGGCACAACCTGAGGACATTCCCTCTAGTTCTATTACTAGTTACATGGGAGAAGAGGCCAACCTCTCACCTCACCACAACCTCCCTTCAGGTAGTTGTAGAGAGTGATAAGGTCTCCCCTGAGAATCCTCTTCTCCAGATTAAATAACCCCAGTTTCCTCAGGCAGTCCTCATAAGGCTTGCTTCCAGACCCCTCAATAGCTTCATTGCCCTTCTCTGGACATGCTCCAGGCCCTTGATGTCTTTCTTGTAGTGAGATGCCCAAGTACTTTAGGTGTGGCCTCACCAGGGTGTCATCTGCAAATTTACTGAGGGTGAACACAATTTCTTCATCCAGGTCATTGATAAAGATACTGAACAGGATAGGCACCAATACCAATCTCTGGGGAACATCAGTTGTGAGTGGTCACCAGCTGAATTTAACTCCATTCATCACCACTCTCTGGCCCCATCCAGCCAGTTCTTTACCTAGCAATGAGTACCTGTCCAAGCCATGGGCTGCCAGTGAGAGACACTGTCAAAGGCTTTGCTGAAGTCTAGGTAGTCTTCAACAAGTCTTTCCCTCATCCACCAGGCAGGTCACTTGATCATAGAAAGAGATTGGGTTGTTAAGCAGGACCTGCCCTTCATGAACCCATATTGGGCCATGTTGGCTATGCCTGATCCTCCAGTGCCATGCCATATCGTCTTCCTCAAGATGATTTGCTGCATAACCTTATCTGGCATCGAGGTTAGGCTGACAGGCCTATAGTTCCCCTGACCCTCCTCCCCTGACCCTTCTTTTAGAATGGGAGTCCTGTTGGCAAGACTCCAATCCTCTGGGACCTCTCTGGTTGAAAGGAATGCTGATGATGGAAAGCACGTTGGCAACTACCTCCACCAGCACCCTCAGACAGATCCCATCCAGACCCAGTAGAACATCTCTAACTCTCCACTTGAATCATGGGGGATTAATTCTGCTCCCCATCTGAGAACTCCAGGTCAGAGGGTAGAGCATCCCAAGGAGTCATTCCTCAGGTCAATTATTCATATGAATAGCAGAGTTCACAATTCTAGTGATTGCTTCACAGACTAATGCTAGTTTGCTTAACTGTTAGTTTGGATATAATGCTGATGGTCTTTCGACTATCAGTCTATCAGGAACTCTGCAATATGACTCATTAACATAGCAAAGCCGGTAGTGTTCCAAGAAGCACTTTCAGTTTGTAAGTAGAAACTGGCATTTCTGTAGATTCACAGCAGAGTGTAAAGGATTGAAAGGGATTAGCAAAAGCCCTCTAGTCCACTTTCCTAATCAAAGCAGGTCCTATTAGAGCAGACTGTGCAGGGACATGAGTGAAGGATAACCATGACTTCTCTTAGAAACTTCCATTTCAATTCATATAGAGAGTAAATGAAATCAAAATATAAACAACAACTTTTTCCATGCAATCCATATCCTTAAGTGAAATTTAGTACCATGATCTGAGGCAGTACAGTCTGAACAGCAGGCACCAACCTTAATCTCTCAGTTCTATAGCAGGCTCTGAGTTTTGAGATATCACTTTATCTTTCAATGATGCTTTTCTTCTTTGTTTTTACCAGGTGTTTATCTTAAACTTCTAAAGTATTTGGTGAAAGTATTATACTTGGCTGGACATGTAGAAAAAGCCAATGGGATCCTCTTTATCTTGACATCCTGGTTCCTAACAAGACTGAAATGTGTTCACAGAAGCACAGTGAAAAGTGAGCTCTAATTAGACAGCAGCTCACTCTAGAGAACAAAGAACTGTGTTATTTTTAAACACTGTGTCTCCATTCACATCAATTAAAATAACAGGGAAAAAGATTTTTAAATGAATACTTTTACACCAATTATGTACAAGTAAATAGCATGAAAAAAACTGACAGAAAACCTCACAACTTCTTTTAAGAGTGAAACTATAACAATGCAGACTAAAGTAGGGCAAATGTTCTTCTGTAAGATAGCTCAGATTTTAGGGAAAGGGTATTTCATTTAAATTTTGATATGGACGACAGATTTTTATCTTAAGTTTGGAACTTTCAAGAAGAGAAAACTGGAGACGAAGAATTTGAGAGGTGTAAGTAGTAAGCTTTGAGATTGCAGTCTTTACTTACAAAGAGAACAAATAAGCAGGAAGAATAATCCAATTGAAGAAGTAAAGGAGAATCTGTATGTACTTTTTTTTACTTAATCAATAGAGCACGTACCTAAACAATCAATAACTTCAGTGCTAGTATAAATAAGAAGATCAGATTTATTTCTTTATATGTATTCATGTAGAAATAAACAATCACTTCTGCTTTTTTTTTCAGAGCGTAGCTCTGACAAAACTTTTGTAAGTCAATGGAACTTCTGCTTTGGATGAAATGACTCACATGTCTAAATCTATGCGCTAGCACACTTCCTAAGCAAGATATAGCATAGAGAAACTCTACATGTGGCTACAGGTAAATGTTCACAAATGTAAGTATTGTAATGACTTTGTCCAGGGAAATTTCAGTTTCAGTGATGTTTGATTGTGAACTTCTTACAGTTCAGAATTCTGAGATGGGAACTGCATATGAATAGTCTGAACTATGTATACCTGAAAGTTATGTGATTATTCGTATAATGCATCTGAGCCCAAACTTCCCTTCTAGGGTAAAATCTCAGAGTCTGTGCTTGGTTTTTGCTTTAGGTGTCCTTTCTGGTCTGAATAGAGTTGTATAAGTTGGACTTGGTTGTCCTCTAGGTACAATACATGTAAGCCAGGAAACTTTAGTTTAGCATTCCCTCTCTTCCCAGAAAGGGAGAACAAGGCACTCAATTCTATAGCACATTCAGAATGGTTTCCTCTCAGATTCAGGGCTCATAAGCATCTTTCTTGGATGAATTATGTTGTCCACTTCAATCTACAATTTCTCACATTTGTTCATAGTCTGTACAGTTGTCTACATTCCTTCTGTGTAGCTGAGATTCAAAGACTGCTAACAACAGAGTGAGTGGGAAGGTCTGGGACTGGAAAGTCAAGAACAAACCGCAGAAGAAGAGATTTAAGAATGGGTTGTACTGTTGACTCCTAGATTGTCAGGTCATCAAGATCACAGCATGTCTACATGCAGTCTGTCACAACACACAGATCGGAGGAAAACAGTACTAGCTTAAAATAGAGACTAAAGTCATTAAGAGCTGATGATGTGAATGTAAAGAACAGTAAGTAGCCCAAGCAGAGAGTCAGGGAGGATGACAGGAAGACAGACCTAGGTAGACAGACAAGGAAAAGTCCTGATGATATACAGAAGTGCCATGAAAAAGGCACATCCAAAGAAAGTGTATGTAAAACAAGAATCTGGTCACGTAACTAAAAAGAACCTAAAAGGCATATATTTGAGTTAAATTCTCACACTTCTGAGTAGTCACACTCCTTGCTGTGGAGTACTTTTTTGAGATTTCTTGCTTCCTGGACTTTCTTCTTGTCTGAAAATTCAATGGTTTCTTTCACACAAATGCAAGATATTCTGACTCCAGATATTGCCACTCTACTGATTTCATTAGAGGCATAGACACATGGAATAAAGAAGAGCAGGAGGGACCCCTGCAGACTGCCTCTTACTATACCCAGAGGCTACTTCAAGTTGGATCAAGATGCTCAGGGCTTTCTCCAGTCAGCTTTTGGAAAGCAGCAAAGAAGTGAATCCCACAGCTGCTGTGTCAGCCTGTTCCAGTGAATGATTATGTTTTTCATATTACTCACTGTATCATTATAAGCCTAGCATTTTGTTTTCTGAATTTTCTTGTGGATCAAGTATTACTCTTTCATAGAAGATCTTTTAGCTCATCATTGAAAGCAAAGGATATCTCAAGAGGCCAGCACCTTTCCTCAAGCCCAGAAGTTCATGATTAATCTTTCTGTATTTGCTGACACAACATCTATTTGGATAGCTAACTTAACCCTCTGCAATATTAAATTTTGACTAAATTGATCAATTTCTGTCTTCTGCAAATTTTGCTACTTGACTGCTCACAGTGAATATAATTGCCTCAGTACAGTAGAGTTCCAGATAGTCTACTCCATGCTTTTTTTCAGGAGCAGAGTTCTGTAATATTTCGTTCCTGAATCCTGCTCAAATTTTAGCTATCTTTATATCATATCATGATTGCTTAGCTTCTGTAGTAACTTCTTTTGCACAATATCACAGAAAATTATATTTAAATCTAAATTAAATTTGTCTCTGAGTTCTCTTTTCTCTGACAGTAAACCCCAGGAAATGTGGTTTGAGAGTCATTAAAATACAGGAATGAGGTCTCTGTGACATTGTTTTAACAAGGGCTTCTCAATAGAGAATTGCAATTTAAAATGTATGTATTTCTAAAAAGACTCGAAGTGCTATGTGTGAGACCTAGATCCACCAAGGAAAAGAGGAAGACTACAGAAAAGATGTTAAAAGTGAGAGGAACAGGAAAGTTCATAAGACTTAGACATAACATTTGTGTCAGACAACTGGGTCTCCATTTGAAGATTTGTGGATTAAGATGCCAAATTCTGTTTCCCTGTTCTAAAGAAGACATCTGATTATGATTAAGCTGTCAGTCTGAGATGCATAGGCAGTACATTAAATGCTGTTTCACACTAAATAAGTTCTGCTTCAGGTGAAGCCCAAATGCAGAAGCTCAAATGTAGCCTGACAAGGCAAACTTTCTAACTCTACAAGGCTCACAAGAAAACAATACACTTACAGTTCTATTGGAGTCTTGATGGTCTTCTTTTTTTGAGGTAGTGCAAAAGAAGTTAAAAAATAACAGCTGGTAAGAATCTTGAAAAGTGAAGGCACAAAACATTAAAAGAAATATAAACAGAACAAGAGACAGTAAAACAGAAGATATATTGGAAAAAGAGAAGAGGGAAGACAGGGAAGAAAACAGTAACAGAAGAGAAGAGAAATGTAGAAAACATCATATCATTAATCCATTACAAGGGACTCCTGCTAGAGAGATTTGCATAAGAATTCCTACAGATGGCTGAAATTGCACACTTTTAAGAATAAAGGTTTTACAGAAGTATATTAATGCTATTAATCATTTAATGCAATTGATCACTATTTTCTTGACTGAGATCAGTGGGAATTTCACCATTGATGCTTTGTAGTTTGTATTTCACTTTCAAAGTATTAATGTTGAAGTGAAAAATATCAGACAAAAATTATCCATTGTACAAACAATGAGCTTAAAGACTTAAAGTTCAAGATATATTTTTGAAAAACTTGATTAAAACAATATTGCTTTTTTCTACTTCCAATGACTGCTGCTGTTATTGAACTGAGAAGATAGATTTTATGCCAGTGGAAATAAGTGTTAGGATAAAAAAATGAGAAGACTATGATAAGGCTACCAGAGGAGAAAAAAACAACAACCCTAAGATGTCAGCTTTAGTGCAGGTAGTCTGCAGTCAATGTCATGGTACATGCACAATTAAGGACAGCCTATTGTATTTTATAGCTTCACATAAAAACAGAAGGACTCATGGGAGCTACACAGCTAAGATTCTATTTCTCATGTGAAAAAGTAAATGACCAACATGTATTTCACAAGCATTATTATCCTATTAAATAAAGATAGCACTCTGCTCTCTTAATTTTTTTGTTTACTAAGGTATCTGTTTGGAAAACTTCTATGCACATACATATATTTTTATGTAAAAAATTAGTACTCTTAAATCTACTGAATGTTTTCAACAATATAACCAAGCTTACTTTAACTGTAGTTAACTACAATTTCTCACATCATTTGGTATCTGTTGATTTACTTAGTTGATTTCTGCTCAGAACAAGTAGTATAATTTTCAGTGAGAACAGTGCCTAATGTAGTATGTTTAAATACATTTTAAATTCTGTCTATTTGTATTTTACACTGTTTAGTCACTTGTGTTACAGTTTCATAGAGGCATTTTTATTGTTTCTTTCTGAAAATTGCAATATATTTCTGCTGTTTATAGTCCTTTTTCCAGTTTTGTTGTTCTTCTCTCCACTTAACTGAGCAACTCAATGTCCTTCCCCTCGTGAGAGGCCCAAAAGTTAACACAGCACTTGAGGTGCAGCCTTACCAGTGCCAAGTAAAGAGAGATTATCATCTCCCAGTTCATGCTGGCCACACTGTTCTTGATACAGATGAAGATACCATTGGCCTTCTTGGCCACCTGGCACCCTGCAGGCTCATTTTCAGCCAGCTGTTGATCAGCACCTCCAGGACTATTTCTGTCAGGCAACATTTGAACCAGACTTCCCCAAGCCTGTATTGCTGCATTGTGTTGTTACTACCCAAATGCAACACATGGCACTTATCCTTGCTGAATGTCATTTTTATTGGATTTGGCCCATTGATCCAGATCCCTTTGCAAAGGCTTCCTATACTCAAGAGCATTAGCAATCCTGCCTTACTTGGTGTAGTCTGTGAACTTACTGAGGATATACTCAAACCTCTCATTCTGATCATTGATTAAAATATTAAACAAAAGTGGCTTAAGGATTGAGACCTGGGGAATGCCACTGATGACAAGTTACCAACTGAACTGAACTCAATTTGCTAGAACTCTTTGAGCCTGGCCACTCAGCCCCCTCTTCTCCCAGAGAACTGCACATCTGTCCAAGCTATGTGTAGCCAGTTTCTATTCAGGATAATTCCATGAGAAACACACCTTTTACTAAAATTCAGGTAAATAACAACCACAGCCTTTTCCTTCCCATCACAGAAAAAGATCAACTGGACAGGTAGGACTGTCCCTTCACAAACACAAACTGACTTGTTCTCACCACTGAATTTTCCCATCTTTGCTGTATGATGACATTCAAGATGATCATACCTAGACACAATATGTGTAACTCCCTCTGGCATGAAACAGGTCATGTTTCGAGATTGAAGGTCATACCTTTATGATTGAAGCTACTTGCCATATTGCAGTTTTGTTCATTTCCTGATATTTTTTTTTTCTTCAAAATTCCGTGAGAAATTTAGACCCAGAAGATTTCTTGAAACACTGTTCACGTCTGAAAATCAGATAAATAACAAAAATATCATGTTTGACATGGGGTCAATCATTAACGCAGACAAGGAAAATTCACAGAGAAGAATGCCTACTATCAATAAATTTTCCGAACACTTTTATAGAATACACAGAAATATTTACAGGGGACTTATAAGGAAACAGCAATCATTTCTACAGTTGATTCATGATCGTAAAAATGGCGAAAAAGGAACAGCTGAGTGAATAATTTGGTCAACATCCTTTTCTCCCTTATACACAAACACACCTAATTGCAGTATGTTGAGAAAGATACTAATTATTCAGCCTGCACAGTTTTGGTTAACGCATTTACAAAATGGAAATCAATAAAACCTGATGTTTTGGAAAAAAAGAATGCTCTAAGCTCTTTTGAACATTTTTCTTCTAACCATATTAACTGAATATGCAACTTGGCATATCATATTAGAAATGATTGGTTAGATCAATGAGGAAAGCGATCTCTGTTTTTGCAGATTTCTTCCTTTGTAAATGCAATTTAAAAGAAGGATAGCATATAAAATTGGAAGACTCTCTTGTTCTTGTTTTCTCAATTATGAAATGATACATTAAAACATATCTTGTGGGCGCTGTTTATTACTAGAAAGACATGTAATTCTTCTCATTATTATTCTTTTTTTTTAAGTAAAACATTCACTAAATAGCTGTTATATTGAATAAATAATACAAAACACATACAGAGAACAGTACCATAATTGCAAAGTAAACAGACTTTTGATTATATTGCTTTAGAAGTGATAGGAAATAAAATTGCTGATATTTCTCAATAATTATGGGTCCCATAGGTATTTTCTTCTCCCTAAAACAGAGGAGTAAACAAATGCACTGAGTCATTACATTTTTGTAATGACTTGCAAAATCTACTGCTTTTAGAAAAGATTGTTGGGCAGATGAGCATACTGGTCTGAATGGAGAGCTCTGACTCAAAAGTACTTTAGATCTGCTTTACATAGTTGCAGGGAAAGAGTAGAGAATTTAGGACTCTTTAAAATCTCACAAACAGTTACTCTTGGTAGCAGTACTTCTTTTTCATACAGAACATAATTTTGAAGGTAGATGTAATCAAATATCATGAATGTAATTGAAACGAGTTTGCAGCCTTAAGAGATTATTACAAGAAGTGCATTTATAAAGATTTAATTCAGTGTACATAAAAATTAAATTTAAGTGATAGTTTGGATACAATGTGGATTGTACAGTACTCTGGATTTTGTCATAAGAATATTTAGTATTCAAATTGCTGGATTCAAGATATTTTCATCTGTTATTTGGGAAACTATTTAACTTTTTAAAAACAAGGAGAACATTGTATTATTATATCCTATAAGCATTATTTATTTATTTATTTATTTATTTAGTACTGAAGGGCTGAGTCAAAAAACTGAGGGAAAGAGTAAGCATTATTTACCTGACTTAACTTGAACTTGTGGGATATGAATATGTGTATATATTTGCGAGTGCACAAATATATAGGTTTATTGTACGTATGTATACACACACATGTATGTATACATATAAACCTGTACGTTCCATATCCTATGGGATAATTTTGTCCTTGCAGCCCAGAAAGCCAAGCATATCCTGTGCTGCATCAAAAGAAGTTGGACTAGATGTCCTTCAGAGGTCCCTTCCAACTCTAATGATTCTATGATTCTACAATAATGCTGCTATACTGCTAAACCTGCCTGCTTCTGGAGTCTAAACTGAAATTACTCTTGTTAATATAATAATATAAACTAACATATACTCATATTTGCTAATATAGTTAGGTACTATACACCTTAAGAATGTTTGTTGAATAAATATATTTGAGAAAGAATGGTTGGTCTTGCAGCTTAATTTCTGGCTAATGTTGATGAGAAAAGCAATTTCAGTTATTTTTCTGTATTTTGCCAAGCTAACTAAATGCACAAGCTTCTGATTTCTGACTCTCACACTAGAGTTCGAAAACTTTCCCCTGTGTGGATAGTAGTCATCTACCTCTAACATCCAAACACACCGAGGGAACACATAACTGGGAGCAGTCAAAAAAATCCAAGCATTTCTGATAGCCTGTAATGAAGTGCAAAATGATCTCAATTAAACTCAGTTTAAAGGCAGGAAACTCACGCAAAGATGTTGGAAGTGTCAATGTGAGACAGTAAGCAGACAGCTGGATGCTTAACACAGGTCAAGCTCCAGCTGTTCACATGATGCTATGGAAGAACAAGGTTTTGATTATCTATTCATGTTATAGATGCAGTGCACGTTGATCAGTTTGTTGTTGGTGACTTGGTGACTAAACCAGTATGAGACAAAAGATACTTATGGTAAAATTGTTTAGTTTTGTATTGTTGTTTTTCTTTTCCATAAGAAAATCTAGAGGCAAAAAGAGGTGCAGCCCTGATGGAGAGATTAATAGGAGATACTGAATGAAGGGAGGAAGCAACATTTCCAAGTAATTTTTATTGTCTTACTACCTCATAAATGCAATACTTACATGTGAGCTTACCTCAGGAAAATATTTGTATTTCCTTGTAAGGATTTCTCTGAGAACGGTACACCCAAATACCACCTGGCTTCAGTTTCTGTTTTTTTTTTTTCTTTCTTCATATTTCGCAAGTCTTATTAACTATATCCCTTGCCAGTTTAGCTGAACTGTTTAATATCTCCTTTTTCAAGCAGAGGGAATTTTTAATGCTAGCTTAGAAATACTCATGTGGATTTGTCGCTTTTGAAGCTCACATTAGATTTCAGTTATATTTGGGTTTATTTCCTTGATATTTAGGGAAAATATGCAGCAATTTCCACACTAGTTCTAATCACAGGAAGATTAAAAAAATTATTTCTTGTGTCCCTGTTATAGTTACACTTATGTAACAAGGCTTTCAGAGGTCATCAAATACTCTAAAATTAAAACATAAATATTTTTTATTTTTTTCTTAAAAGTAATGATGATGATTATTATTACTACTATTTTACAACAGCTGAACATTTACTAAGGAACAAAAGACATAGATCTGGCCTGACCTAACCAGGAAACATTATGTAGAAGGATTAGCAGGAGAGTAAAATACAGCTGGGTCTTATATACTGGGGATTACTCTCTTGCATACTGGGCAGCGTGCTATAAATGATAATTTTTTCCAGTATAAATCTCTAACCATTTTTTTTCTGTTTTATGTCTCAGGAGTATAAAAAGAAGAATGAAATCTGATGAAAGGTTGAAGCTTGAGAGAATATTTTGGCAGCCACTAAATCATTCTTCCAGCACACATCATAATTCTTAGAAAGTAATAATATCCTTTAGTTTGAAGAATAAGGTATGCAGGAATTGACAGTGGAGAAGAAATATTTCCTTTGGACAGGTTATTCCATGGTAAACTTTCCTGAATCTTTTTGTTCAGTAAAACATCTGCTATACTAAATAATCATTCTTATGACTCCCAGTATAAATCTTCCATTGTACATGACAGCAAACAGCATTTATAAAACACAATCCAGATCTCTATTTCAGACATCATTAATTCAAGGCAATACATATTTACATACCAGGCCCACTCCCACTGAATGAATACATTAAAAATAATTTCTCAGCTGCCCCATCTTGCTTCCTATCAGCATTCAGCTGTTAAAGCCAATTGAACTACAGGCAGCGCAGATATATGTTTGCTAGAGAACCTAGTAGACCTGAAGTTCTCCCTGTCCCAACCTTACTTATTTACAGTGACCAAGGCAATAATTTCTACCATGGCATGTGACATGGTCACCAACTCTCAGATCCTGATTCAAAGAAGGATTAAGTCCTCTGCTTCTAAAATTGATTGTAATATATATTTCTATCAATCACCCAGCTTTAAGTTATGGTTTATGCCATGCAAAATAGGTGACCAACATTTCATGAAAGAATTTCTCCTCTACCACTTCTTTAGGATGAAGTAATCGGACAAAAGTAAACAGATCAGTTAGCAAATCAGTTAGGTTTTGGGACTCCATACCACCTATGTGGCAAACATGGGGACAAATTTTATTTCTGAGGAGATTCAGTGTAACCCCTGCGCTAAGCATTCCCATCTTGTGTGTGGTTTCAAGCTGTTCAAAGTCAGTTTACCACTACTATCAAGAAATCAAAGTTTTTAGTATATTACACACTCCTGAGCTATAGTCTAAAACTGTTCTTCATTCTGTTTCTTTGGATATTTTTTAGTGTGCGTTTGCAGGGGGGATTTACTCCAAAATCAAATAATTTTACCAAACAGGAAAACAATTGGCTGCTAGATCTCAGGTGAATCTGAAACAGAAGTAAGACTGCCATCTAATATGGAGTTGAAGATCAGCTCTGTATTATCTAGCTCTGGCAAAGGGAAGTAATTAATCTTTTTATGACATGTATGAGCGCTGAGTGTAACTGTTTTCTCTGAAGTTACTTACATCTCCTGTAGCTGTGCAGCAATCTGGCTCTCTCGTGGGGAAGAAACAGGTATGTAAGAGTAATCCCAGATCTATGACTTATAGTAGTCTGCAAACGTCATTCATCTCCCAATAAAACATTTCCCAGGCTAATGTGTTTCGAATTGGAATTATAAACTGTCCAACAAAACTCAATTAACGCAAGTGCAGAGACTGGCTGGACATTTTACGCAGTTCAATATTCAGCATGCATAAAAGTGAAGGATCGTTAAATCTAACAAATCTTTGTTCTGGCATGCTGCAGCTGGGCCTGCTGGACCTACATACATCTGGGGGGTGATTTGGAAGAAGTAAGCTATGCATTTTTATAGCATCTATGTTGAAAATTTGAAAGTTAAAATTAATAATGTATTTAGTATGCAAATCTTAGACTTTTTCTTTAGCTCTGGCTAATGAAGATCATCCCTGGTGTAGGAAGTGAGGAGGCAAGTGCAGATCTTTTCCAAAGAATCTTTTCACGTCCAAATGTATGGTTGTGATACATTTTGTGCAGTATCAAGTAGTTTTACCTTATCTTGGGCACTATCAAGGAGAATATCTTTTCACTGTGGCTGTCTCTAAAGGGTGAACTCTGGGACTTACAAAACACAAAATAATCCTGATTTAATCAGCAGTGCATTCTGTATGTCCTGTGCCAGATCTGAGATACAGTCCAGAGTCACAGCCACAAAAGTACATTTGGTAGAAACAGGGAGACAGAACCTATGACAAGGAAACACACACTGATCTCCTAATAACTTACTGCTACTAAGCTATACTGATTTTCAAATTGATGGAATCCTGCTTTAGTGCTGCATAATGCTTTTTATCACTTATCTGTAAGAACTACAGAAAACTCTGATTGTCAGTATCTTGTACTGCTGAAGACATCCAGATTTACAACTTATAAACACCCAGAAATAAGAAGCATTATAACATACATCTTTGAATACCAATACAGTTAGGCACGTTATCCTTGATGCCTGTTACATGTGTGTGTGGCATACTGGGCTACACCAAGATAGGATATTCACCAGAGTTTCAATAAAACTTTGTTGGTCTCATAGGTGGTCTGTATTTTGAAAATAATACAGTCTGATGTCCTCAGGTTTATCCCATAATAATTATTCCAGTCCAAGAAAGGGAGAAGATCCAAGAATCATTAGAAACAAGAATTGGATAGAAAGAAGAGGCCCCCTAACTTAATCTCTTATTACATTTGTTGTATCCTAAAAATCATCAAGGCTGGAAAAGATGTTCAAGATCTCTAAGACCAAACATGAACATGGCCTACCAAATCCCATCACTAACCCACATCTCTAGTGCTACATCCACACATCACTTAAATGCCTCCTAAGAATGGGAACTCCACCACTTCCTTGAGCAGCGTGTTCCAAGACTTGATCACTCACTTTGTGAAGAGGTTCTTCCTAACATCCAGTGTAAACCTTAACTAGTGCAACTTGAGACTGTAAAATTGAAAAAACTCTTTGTCATGCATGAGAAAACTCACGAAAACATAACACTATCCATTTTACGACTGTGAGATATTTTTAAATGAAAGAGAATATCTGTTGAATATCCCAAAGTATCTGGAAGTATACTTGTGAGAAATCTGGCTGCCTCCACACAGAGCAGCATATTTCTGCTATCCTCTGAGAGCATTTGAAACAGGCTCCCTATTACTGGCTGACAGCTGGCTCATCAAGAATACTTCATTGAGGTTTTAGCACTTCCTCATAGGACTTTGTGACAGTACTGGCAGGAACTCCCATGTCTATTTCTCAATAATGTTATTTTCAGTAAGATAACTTTAATGTCAACTCAGCTTGAATTACTTCCTGTTATGAAAACACAACTGAAAGGTCTTCAAGAACTGAACAACTTGTACTGCATTTATTATTCAAATTATTCAAATGATTTGCAAAACATATTTATGGTTTAGTTTCTCAAAATATGTATGTATACACATATATGTACACATAAAGACATCGGAAGTAGTTTTGTCTTCTCTTAATCACTTACAGTTGAAAATAAATGATTGCAATATACCACGGACTGTTTTGCTTCTGTAAGAAACCTCTACAACTGTTACAAGTGTACTTTATACATTTTGGGGTACATAGTGACTCTCAAGTTCACAAAATTTGTGTTCTTATTATCCATCATTACCCTCTTCCAAAGGTGATTGCAGCAAGAATGGGGTTGGTCTCTTCTCACTGGCGACAGGACAAGGGTAAATGGCCTTAAGTTGCACCAAGGTAAGTTTAGGTTGGATATCTGGAAACACTTCTTTACAGAAAGTGTTGTTAAGAACTGGAATAAATTCCCCAGAGAGGTGGTTGAGTCACCAGTCTTGAATGTGTTTTAAAACCATGTAGGTGTGGTGCTCGGGGACACAGTTTAGTGGAGGGCTGTTAGAGTTAGGGTAGTACGGTTAGCTTTGCAGTTGGACTTAATGATCTCTAACGTCTTTTGTAACCCGAGAAATACTATGATTCCACTCAAACCACTCTGGAAGCAAGAAAACAGGCACAATATTTGATGTATGGTTACGCTTAAAAGTAAGTAAGTAAGTAAGTAAATAAATGGGGTTACAGATTTCTACGTCAGAAATGTGGACATCTCTATGTGGTCTCTGAAGTTCAGGGTAACCTGAGGCACAGCATCCTAATTTCGCTTTGTTTTTGTAGAGAATTCGATCAGACAGAAAGGACTTCAGACATCTTGTCTAACTGATACTGGTCATGTGATGTTGTCATAAAAGAAAGTGAAATATATAAAGACTATGGAATGGGAACATTACTAAAGCCATTAACATTAAGAAGATATGCAAAGTTTTCTAATTTCAGTGGGATTGAGATAGCATCATTTGCAAGTGTCTGCAAGTGTCCATAAACTATGATTTCAGTCACTAGATTTACAGCAGCAGTTCCCTCTTCTCCCATTGTCAATGGTTTAGCAATGTCTATATTTGCCAATCTTTGTCTCTCTATCTGAGACGAATACAGTTTATGTTGCTTCTCCTATTGCTGCAGTAGTTCCAAAACCATTAGACCAAAGTCAGAGACCAATTAAGCTTGATGTTGTAAGTGAATGTTTTTGCTCTAAAGACCACATGAATAATAATAATTAAAAAAAAAAAAAAAAAAAAAAAAAAAAACAACGAAAAACACAATATAAAAGGGAGAGAAAATACGGAGCTCAAGTGTCATTATTTACGTTTCACAGAAGAAAAAATATTGTATATACTACAGACACATTTAGATGCATTGTAAACTAAAGGCATTGGTAAGTGTAGAGCTGGGAGACGGATCACCTGCGATTCAGTGCCTAAATAGAAGACAATTCCTCGATTTGTGCATCCCATCAACACCTTTTTAAACTACTCTGTTGAACTTTGCAGGAAGTGACTTGCAAAACAAAGATAAAATATATTAGTTGTTATGGTATCATAGTCACATTCCTGTTTTCCAGGGATCTTATTGCTTACAGATAAGGGACAAGAAGAATAATTACCTTCACAGTTTGGAAGTACCTTAGTACAACATTAGATACAGATATCTATGAAATACATTTTCTATATATATTTTTTTTTCCCCACAAAATATTTCTTTCAGTTAAAGTCTTGGATTTTCCCTATTCCTAGAATAACTTGTTTTGTTCTTTCACAGGGCGTGTAACAAAGGTTTCTCTGAATTCAGATAAAGACTGAATATGTCTCTAGACAAAGGCTATTTACATACAGGACAACGCTGAATCCTTACAAGAGTAATTTGACTAGGCTTTCCCATGTTTCAATGCAGCCATTATTGAATGTTGCATTGAATCCCTGCAAGCAATTCCCCATGTTCCTTACTATACTCCTGCCTTTGGAAATGCTACCTCAAGCTGGAGCCACATATTCCTACATTCTAACACAGTTCTTCCACCTGGGAAGACTGCAATAAAAACGGATACAGTTGATATCAGTTGGCAGAGCTCAGAGAATAATAATAGTAATAATAAAAGATAGCAGAAAAGCTTTATTCTGGAGTTGTTTTTTGGACATCTGCAGCCAGATGGTCACCTCAGGGAATTTTCTGGAGATTGCTGTGGTTCAAGCTATGTCTCCACAAGAAGGCACGTTTCTGGTGTATGGTAGGCTTGTTTTTCTCTATTTCCTAGTAAAGAAATGGTCTTAAAGGAAACACACCTTACAGCACCTCACAAGAGTAAGCGACATGCATACAGTCTGTTTTTATACCAGATGCAAAAAGTTTGGCTTTCTTTTTACTAGTTTCCAATGAGATTACAAAAGCAGATCTACTACTTACGAATGTGAGCAGGAATAAACTTGCAATATACAGCTTCAACCCAAATACAAACTACACTGCCTGGTAGACCAAACTGGGGTCTACTGAAATTAACATCCCTGACTAGCTGCATCATATTGAAGGTAGGACAGCCTGCATCTCTCTAAATAACAACAACAAAAAAGTTAGAAAGTTTCTCTCCCTTTTCTTAAAAAGAACATTATTCTTTTTTCATAGCGTTACTTTGGGTTCGAAAAGCACTCCGAGAGACGGTCAGCTAGCCTCTCTGCAATACAGGGAAATACATCACTCCTTTCAGAAATGGATAATAAACACCTAATTACATTTCGCCATACTGATTGTATTTTAAGCCATTCCTTGAGATCGACAAATACACAAAATAGCATAAAATGGCTTTGAAATTCAGAAAATAACTATTATATATAAAGTCTTCTTAAAAGCTTTCACTGAGTTTTGGCTGCAAAGGAACACATTTAAGAAGTATCATGTCAGGTTCAGTCCTCTAGTTTTTACCTAGCTATTTTCAACTTTTATCTCTGTTGTTTTTCTCAGACTCTATCTTTCCCTCTTCAGTGCGGCTTTCCTTTGATGTCCGCATTTTGAAACATCAGAAAAGTTAAGAGACTGTGTTCTGCCTTTTTCCATGCACCTCAAAGATCCTGGAAACCCCAGGGATCTTCTAATAATAAACAGCAGCTTCCCAATACAGAAGGTGTCTTTGGGACAGATTCTACTGTGAATGAATTTCTGTTTCTTTAGTAGTTCCGTACAGACAACTGCACTTTTCTAGTTCCGTACAGACAACTGCACTTTTCTTCTACTTTCATGGACACTTTCAAACCATTCCTATTCACTGCAACTGAAACCATCTACTGCATATTAAAAATGTCAGTATTTGGCCCCCTGGCTGTTAGCATGTCCATATTTTGCAGCAGATCTCTCTATTCCTTTTTTTTTTTTTTTTTTTTACCTTATCTTCTTTTCGTGATTCTGAGACTGTTGTACACTATACAGAAAATAAATCTTAATTTGGAGTCCTTAAGAAATGAATTGTGCAATGCAGTTTTATGGCTCCAGTAAAAGTCCCATGTATCCAATCCTATATTTTCTTTTAGGCACTTCTTAGTTTATCATGGCTAGTAAGTGTAACAAAGCTATTCTCAGGATTCTTGTAGTAATAGTCTCAGGTTATACACTTCCAATTATCACAAAATCATCACCTCTAATGCACTTTATTTTTGCAAAGCTCAAATGAATAAGAGAAGGGATATTATTCCTTTGTATGTGTCATGGTTCTATGTTTTTGTTTTTGTTTTTGTTTTTGGGTTTCAGTATTCCACATCAAAACATCATGTAGTGTACAGGGCATTAAAGTGTCACTGCCCAATCCCAGCTACCTATCCCTGTACATTACAGAAGTCACGGGATCTGGCCCTTCCGGGTGGGGGGGGCGCTCTCTTGCTGCCTTGCAGTGGGTGCTGGAGGGTGCTTTCCTAGCCGTTCCAAGCTTTTCAGGTTTGAATCGGTCCCGGGAACTCTCTCTCTCTCTCATCTTGTCTGATTTATTAATCCCAATTGCAATTAAATTGTATCTATTGTGTTATCTTGTATTCCGATATTATAGTAAAATAAGTTTTCCTCCATAGATTGTTGCCGCTGCTCTTTTCCTCCCTTCCTTCCTTCCCATTTTTGTGGGACTGGGGTGGGGGGGGAGGGCAGAGGCCTGTCACCCCTGTCACGGACATAGATTGATCTGGTCAACTCCGTGACAGTATGTTTAAGAAAAACGGCAGAATAAAAGTTTGGAATACTAGAGTTAATCTAACTTTAGCTCGAGCTTCTTTTGAAATGAATTGTTTATTCCCAACTTGGGTGTTGTTATATGCATCATCCTCTGATAATGTTTATCACCGTGAATAACACTACTGAAACAGAGCTTGCTTTCATTTCCATATGTAGTTGCTCCATTACTCACTCTTTTATTTGAAAAATCATTGTTTTTATTGGCTTTGGCAGAGGAAATTTAACCATATATATAGCATTTACTAGAAGGTAAGAGTCTGTCCTCTTATATGTGCAACTTAATCTGATTACTAAACAAAGGTCTGATTTTTCCGTAAATGAATAATTTTTGCTAAATACTTGTTTATCCTTTTGCAGTTATTAAATAGGGGCCCACCCACATGACTGTTCCCCCCCATTTTTTCCTTCTTTTTTCTTCTTTTATTGCCCTGACATTTAACATTATCCTTGTGTATCTGTTCCCATAGAATGTTTTTTTTAGGTCTTGGTGTTGATTCTGTCTGATAGCTTTGATGAGTAAAAGTTTGACTCATTCAATCAGATCCTAAATGTACAAAACAGATGTCTATTTGATGCTAATTGGCATAGAGGTCTGTTTCAGACAATTATGAACTTAGGCCAACTCTGGCACCAGCGTGGACTGTTTTTACCCTCATCCTCCAGATGTCCTATAGTTTCATATGCCCACCCAGTAATGTTAAATAGCACGGGATACAATTACTAAATTGTTGGCAAGTTTTAATTACTTTGTGCTCATTTTCCAGATAAACGAATTTTTCTGCCTGCATTATTTTAAATAATTGTATGGTTAACATAAGCATAAAGTCATTCTTTTAAGATTTAGAAAAACATACACCACATATGCTTTCTCTCATACTCATGCATACCATTTGTACTTTGTTCACCTTCCATCTCTTCAACACACAACAATTATGCAGAGGATAATATCCCTGTGTCAGCCACGAATAATTTGAGCTTTCCTCTACTCTGCCACCATATCTTCTTTGAGTTGCTCAAAAGATCCTGAATATTCAGTCTGCAAATCAGGGATCCCTTCTGCTTCAGCTTCTGGTTCTGCTTCTGGTACATGGACTTCACGTTGCTGAGTTTTATTCTTCTGAAGAGGCAAAAAGGTCCTATACCAGTGCAGCAATTGAATGGGACAGCTGATTAGTTCCAGGTTCTATTAATTAGATATTAATAATTGCTTTGTATGCTTGTTCTCTTTCTGGTCAGCTCTTCCTATAGCCTTATTGATACTATACCTATTGACAGTATAGAGCAATGAAACATTTCTATAAAAGGATATAAAAGGATAATTTTCTATAAAAGGAGTATACAGAGGAGTATTCCCACCTGAAGAAAAAGAAGAAAAGATCAATCAACAGTTCAGTTCGATTCTGCAGTTAGAGTAAGACCAGTTTTGCTCTTTTCCATAGTTATGGCAAAAGCGTAGTAATCAATTCCTCAGATGAATGAGCAGTGATACTTGCTAATTCTGAAAGATGTTTGCTTTCTTAGCTGTTCTTGCTCAGTAACAAGCACTTAGAAGTTCGCCCAGGGCTGGGTGAAAAGTGGAAAAATTAGAAATAAACATATGTTAATTAGTCTCATTAGAAATTCTTTGCACATGCTACAATTAAATTACTTGTAGTTGCCTTGAAGAAAGTTAAAAGACTGTCCTTATTATAACAGTTTCTTAATTGCTCTTTACATTAGAAATGGGAAACAGCTGCGTATGTTTTGGTGTTTTTTTTTTTTTTTGTTTTGTTTTTTTTAAAGTTGCTTTTTGTTAAAGATGAAGTTTGGTAACTGGTATGAGATCAAGCATACCAGGAAGAAAAGGAAGACTGGACATAATAAAAAGTCACATTTTTAACATTTCAAACATTCCCCACAGGAAAAATTATAGACAGAAGGAGCACGATAAATTTGACTGATCTTTTTAATGCAGATCTGAGACTAAACCATGCAGCAAGACATTTCCCCATTTGTGGGCAATTATGGCAATTTTGGCAGATGTTCTGGAGACCAAGAACTTAATTTTATTGTCTGGTGCATGTAATTTATAAGCTTTCATAAAAACATTGATTAAAATAAACAGAACCGGTCCTACTGATTTCTATGAGTAGATCATGGGTATCAAATAGACTTGTCTAGAGGTTGTCTTTGCAAAAAATGACAACATATTGTAAAATAGAGAACTTTTTTATCTACTTTGCTTTATAATGTATTATAACTATATTATGTATAGTTGCTTAAAAAGTTGCAAGAAAACTTTAGAGTAGTGAGAAGAAAGTAAGCAAAATGAATTTAAATCCTTGCCAAGGTAATTTCAGCTGCCATAAAAAGTTAAATATTTTATATGAACATCAACAGATAAAAGACAAAAAAAATCTCCTAGAGAGACTGAGAGCTTGGTTTATTCTTTTGCAATTTAGTGTTATGAACATCAAACAACACCTCTGGTTACTCCCTCTTTCTGGCCTCCAGAAACAGAACCTCTTTTCTGAGAACAGACAAGTCAAAAGGAGAATAGAATTTTCTTATTTTCCCAGGCAGAGAAGAGAATGAATCCACTTGTCCTATATTTTGGTAAATCTTACTACCACAAGAATCATTCTGGGGGTTCCTACTTCCACGTTTTAAAAGTCAATTTCATTGCTTTGTTTTTTGAGTGAGGAAAAGAGCACGGCCACTTTCTCCAGTTGCTTTGGTTCTGGACCACACCTACCTTACCCCTATCAGTCTGATTCCTGTAGCTGGCACTAAATTCCACTCACATTTCACCCCCCAGTAGCTGGCAATTAATCCTTTCATGTCACACACACACAAGGTCACAGTCACACTAGATTCCCAGCAGTAGTTGGTCTGGGAGCACATACAATTCCCATCCAAGTTGCTGGGAGTAGAAGACCCACACTTGTCCCAGTAAACAGCATTGAGACTCCCCCACTTGCTCACATCGCAGACCCTGTAGGCTTACACCTCATGTCTGAATCCAGTAGCTGGCACTAAATCTCAGTCCTACACACAAGACATACCAATGGCCTGTTTGCTTCCCAGACCTGACTCCAGTAACTCACTGTCCTTCGTTCACTCACACACCGCTCTCACCAAGAGCTATCACATTATCCTCGTAGTGTGCATACACACAAAAGAGAGTGTGAATACACAAAGAGAGTTAAGGGGAGATTCATTGAGAAAACATAAGACAGGACAAACTGTAGTGATACAGTGCAGGTCTCAGCTAGATGATAAGTGACTGACAAGCCTAGTTTCACATGTATCGCTCATTTATACCCTTTTCTACCTATCCTTCTATGTTTGTCCTTTCCTTGCATACCTTTCTGAGGTTGCTGAGCTCTGCATTTTCTGCACTCTCCCAATCTGGTCAGCTTCAAAATCCAGGCTGATCTTCCTGGAAACAGTGTCTACAGTGTGATAGGCCATCAGTCTGTGTGGGAGAAGTGATTCTTGCCATTGTCTCAAGTTTTCTTCGGCAGATCTGTGTCTCAGCATTTTCATTACTGTTCCCCCTTTAGTTATCATCCTGATGTAGAAATCCTCACTTAGATAACCTTACTTTTATCAGTATTCTCACACTCCATCTCTGTATTTCTCAATTTGTACAACCAGCCAGGTTTCTATCTGGTCACTGTCTCCCTGTTTAGAAGTTCTCAATGATATTAACCCAGCTGAAATAGACATTCCCACAGTCCTAAATGTCCACATCAATTAATCTGGCTGACTAGACTTTGTTCATGGCACTACTTGCCTTTCTTATTATTCCATGTTGCACTGGAAAATATACTCTACTGGACACCCTGGAACAAACGCTCTCCTTCTCCATGCTTTTTCAACATTGCAGAATCTAGCATTGTTAGTATTCTATCAAGAATAGAATAAGAGAGTGAGAAACCCACAGTTTCTAGTGTGCTGAAGATACGGTCCACAAATAAAAGCTTGTTGAGGTGGTAATGGACAGCTCAGATTTTTTCAATCAGAGGAATAACTGTTTTCCTTCATTAACTCATTCAATCACAAGTAGACATGTGTGGCCCAGCAGTCTTTATCAACATCTCTACTTACATAGAATGTATTCACATAAAAGTAAATAAGCCTAACATATCTACTGATTTGAGAACAATTTGGCCTTATGCAAGACATTGTGTTGCGCTGCATTATATATAAAATATATATATGTATTGATTGGATATATATTGGTGTGCCTTATAGTGAACAAGTATGATAACCTTGCAAACAATAAAGAAATCCTACAGGACAAATATGCATGTCTTCACCCAGACAAGGCATCACTATGATCAAGATATTATAGCTCCAAGATGATGCCATAAGGAAACAGCTCTTTCAAAGATGAACAAAGCACCTGTGAAATCTCTGTCGGCAAATCCATCACCTTTCTTTTCCTCTACCCTGTGTCCTACAAAAAAGATAAAATATAAAGCTAGTTGAACGCTTACAAACTTTTCTCTTTCCCTAAAATTTTCATCAGAGAATCAAAGCTCTAAGAATTCATAGTTCAGAGTTCCAAAGAGTCAATTGGACGCCTTATAAAAAAATGGGACTTAAACTCCAAATTCTAAATGTATGATGAGTGTGAGGGATATCAGCCCTTTAAACCACAACCCATGCAGCAGTGAAATTCACTGATAAGTTAATAAAGTTCTCTCATGATGACTCTCATTTTAAGACTGCAAGAACAGAATTCTTTCATGCTTCCCCTTCATTTTCACCTCATTCAAGAACTGGCGAGTCCTGCACTGTGGTAGCAAAATATAATTTTGTTGCTTTATTTCTAAGGAGAGGAAGAAACATTTTCTCTACTTTCAATTTTATCCTACATTTGAGCAAATCCACAGGTCAATTCTATTCTTGCAAGGGATGTATTGGCTTTTCTCTACACATTGAGCTGTTAACAACACTTCGTGTCCACACAACCACATTTCCTGTATTGTAGTTTACTACTAACTTTTTGAAATGAAACACTCCTGAGGTGAAAAGGCAGTTCCAAGCCAATTTGGGTAGAAGCACAGAAAAATAGCAAAAATTTTTTACTGATCAGTAGATCAGCATTTTTACAAGCTCTTGTAATATTTGAGGGTTCAATGGAGAAGTCAAAGGAGAGACCAAGTGAAAGTGAACTATTTTTTCTACACATTGAATTTTTACTTTACCAGTATTAGCTTGTTTCCACCCTCTCAACAGGTGAAAAATAAACCACCCTAGTTTATTCACGTTAGGCATTTCAGTTCCCACTAAAGTAGTGAATGATTGTGTTTAAATACTATGTGTAGTTTGGGCAGTTTTTATTTGAAGCGCAAGAAGAAATTGAAATGAGTTTTCTAACATAATGGATGTTCCTTTCTCTTTCTAGTTTTACAATGGAACATCTCGCAAGGCAATACAATCTATTACCTTTTTCCTCAGATACATTATTTATGGTAACTGTAAGAGCGTGCTTCATTTTTCTTACAATGAATTCTTGCAAGCTACCCAAATGTGAATTTGTATTATTATCTGAAAATATATGTTGTTGCAAAAAATTCTAACAGATCTTACGTTGGATGTGAACACTCAGATGCTCTGCATTTAGCACTGCCTGAAAGGCTTAGTTTGAACTTCAACTGTTATATGATCTACAAATTACAAAAATACAAATGGTAAAGGTTTATGCACAAAACTAAGAGACCAAGGGGATGATAACCAAAAACAAATAAGGAAGGAGACAAAAAGAACGAATCCCTTAGATTAATTATTAATTCTGATGAAAAACTGACTTGGCTTTCCTGCTCTCACCTATGCAAAACTCAAGCCAAAGTTTCATAACTGTATATGTTTACCTATCACATGACTTATTACTGATTAACTAATATGAATATCTTAAGAATTATTGGAAGAACCCTTTTATGTAATTACTGGCTTGTCTAGACATTGCCAATGACTTTTTAATTTGATCCCTTCATTTTCTACCCTCTGAGATATCTTTTATGTCATTGCACAATAAAACATAGAAAAAGTTCTGTAGAAGGGTATCTCTGCTCTTCCCAGACAAGAGCTACCATAGAAACTGCAATTAGATCTGAAGTATGTGTGGGGGTACAGAACTCAAAGACTTACAGATCTGGCCAGTCTTACAAGCTTCAGGACTCCTAATGAAGAACTCCTATTTTTACCTGCTTTGTCTCCTGCCCTGTCTCTCCAGTTGAATCTCCAGAAGCAGCTGGCCAGGAAGCAAGAGATCTTTTCCCATTTTGACCTGTCCATTAGTCACAGAGTGTCAGTAGCTCTCAAGGTTCTCTGCCCAAAAGAGCATCTCAAACTTATGCATTCCCAAACAAAGCATAGTATTGAATAAAGCTCTGGAGCAGAGCCTATACATGGAGCCCATTCCCTCACATAGCTTCCTTTTAGTGAGAAGTCTTAATCCTTTAAACTAGGTTCACAGTTTCTTACAAATTATATTTCCACCAACTGGCTCCGAACTTCTCTAATTTCATGCATGGGTAATTTTTACTGCTTCCTAAAACACACAAAAAGGTGTTACTGCTCAAATTGAACTCTAAAACATCTTGTGCTAGAGAAAGAAATACTTCATGGGAATGAGAGCAGCTAAACAAATGGGTAAGTAATTAAAATAAATACTTAACATGATACTCTT
>NW_024962252.1:50723905-50788042 GCF_019238085.1 Lagopus leucura | reverse complement strand
AAACAAATGGGTAAGTAATTAAAATAAATACTTAACATGATACTCTTGGACTTCCATTAAGAACTGGGAAAAGGAAAATATCTCTATACTGATTTACCTTCTTAGCAGAGTCCAAAGTGTTTGTTGATTCCTTCAGGACTGCATTTGTGCTATTTGAACATTGCTCAGAGAAGCCTTTAGAGAGGTTTAGTATAAACAAATCTTCTAACAGAAATCGCCAACTGTTTGAACAATGTCAAGCCTACTGAGTTCAATGCTGTTACAACACTTAGACCTCCAGCCAGGCTGGATGGGGCTTTGAGAAATCTGGTCTAGTGGGATGTATGCCTGCATATAGCATTCAAATATGCAGCAGTTCAAACACTTATGTTGTAACAAGATGGCATTTTATTCCTTCTAGATTATTTTTATGTGTGCAGAAACAAATTCATAAAGGTGAGGATGTATTTAGCAATAAAAACTGAAAACAGAAAATCAAAATGCTTATTATACCACACTGAGAAGAGTTATCTTGTCACAGTGCAGAAAACTCAGCAGCAATAAAACATAACACCCAGCATTCATCTTTACATCAGAGCTGCTGTCTGCTTAAACTAGGGCGTCTCAGGTATAAAAATAAGTCTTACATTAAAAGTAGTATGGACTTTTCTGACATTATAATAAAAGCTCTCGGGATGATGCAACTCAATTGTTGGTTCTCTATTCTTTGAATTTGCAACTCTTTACTAATGTGTCAATTAGCATCGTTATATAAGAAACAATAATGAGATGAAATAGATGAACAAATTATTCATCACCTAAACACAGTAGTCTACTACTTTCACTGACACATAGTAATTTATGAATTCCTACTGGTTTCACACTTGGCAGTTATTTGATTCTTCTGAAAGAAAATGTTTTCTTTAAATAAAAATGTTACAAAAATTTAATTACTGATACATATCAAAATCAGTGAACACAAATTAAGAACATTTTGATTCAAGGACTGTTTCATTGTGGTTTGTTTTTTTTTTTTTCTGAAATTATTTAAGATGACAAATTATTTTAGTATGTTCCTGAAATAAATCTAATACTGTATGCTATTTTGATGGAGTTGTTATAAGTATAGTATTGAAGTAGAAGTATATCTAGCACATTCTTTTATACCTTCCCTGCCCAGGGTTAACCAGACACTTTAATGATCTATAATAATCTATTCATTTCCACTTCTTAAAAAGATGGTAGCCTTGTGTATTGCTGGAGATGGCTGCTTTTTAAGCAAGTTTGAAAAGGATTGGAAGTATATTCAATGAAAGACATTATATACATCCTGGATGTTATTATTCTTATGTGTTGGTTGAGTGACTTTGCTGTGTTTTTTTTTCTTGGACCTTATATTAACAATGACAATTCATGCCACTTATTAGAAACATTTGTCTAATACGTATTTCTGTGTGAAGAGAACAAGTTATTCAGTGTACTGAATGCAATTATTCCAATAATATCACGAAGAACATAACCCTCTAATATTTCCATTGCTTTACTTAGATGTGAAATGAGATCTGGACCTAAGCCTTCACGGGAATATCACTATATATAAAGCTACCTACATTTTTTTCTTTGGTATTTCTATCCAGTCAACAGCAAAAATTCACATTTTTATTAAAAGGAAGATTTTTGCACTGTGAAAATCAGTTGCAAATTGGTTTACCAAGAGCAATTTATCAATGTAGATGTTTTCATCTAAGTAAATGTTTTACTTCAAATTACAAGGTACTTTTCTTCAAGAAAATTCAAAGTTCATATGCAACTACTAATGATTAATCGAATGAAAAATTATGGATCGCTGAACTTTTTCAAAAGACATATACATTTCTGAGAGTTTACTTAGTTACTTACCAAACAACTTCAAAAAGGATTTGATTTTGTGTGAAAAGCTGAAATTCACAGAATCACAGAATTGTAGGGGTTGGAAGGGACCTCCAGAGATCATCGAGTCCAACCCCCCTGCCAAAGCAGGTTCCCTACAGCAGGTCACACAGGTAGGCATCCAGGCAGGTCTTGAACATCTCCAGAGAAGGAGACTCCACCACCTCCCTGGGCAGCCTGTTCCAGTGCTCCGTCACCTCACTGTAAAGAAGTTCTTGTGCACATATGTGCGGAACTTCCACAAGTTTTCAGCACAAGTTTTTTTTAAAAGGTACATAGCTTAACAAATTGGTCTTCCTATTTTTCCCTTTTTGAAAGTGAAGACATTTATGCAGACTGGTTTCACCTAATACTGAGCTGATGTATTCCACAAGGTTGGGAAAATGCAGTACTCTGTTATGATACCTAGCCATAATCAAGGAAGCTATGGTAAATTTTCTTGAGTTTCACTGTGAATTTTGATGAATTATTTCAGTAACCATTAAAACCAAGTTGAAAACCAGTAAGTGACAGTCACTATATTTTGAAAACTGTTACTTTATCAAGGACTGGAACTGAGTATCAGTAGTAACACCATTTCCATGAAAAAGGATAGGTAACTTCTCTCTTACATAAGTATCATGTTGTAATTCATTCTGGAAATCGCAGCACTAGGAAGAGAATTAACAAAATAAAAATCATGACTAATGTATAAACCCCAATGTGACTTTCAGCTCCAAACTGAAATTCCTGTGCACTAAATAATAAGAACAATATACAGAATATATTGACCACTGATATGATTAGGGCTACTACTCTAATGGTGCCAGAAGCCTTGTGATCATAGCATATATTTCCATGACAACATTATTTTTTGTATCAGTGTAAGACTACATCAAAAATATCTGGTAAAATACTTGAAGAACTTGTATTTGGAGGTGATCTGATTCCATCTTGCCCTAACTCTCTTCATTCCATATTTCTGTTTGGTGAACTGAAGTACATAGAATTCTCACTATGACCATCCTGAATGACAGGAAGCTTCCTTAAAGAGATGTATCAATGTATCTTTATCTAGTAATTAACAAAAATAGATACATAATCTTCAAGTTATGCAAAAAATTTACACTTTTTATTTTTTTATTCTTCAAAACGCTTTCATAATCTCCCTAAGTACTTCAATTTTTTTCTATTCCTTCATGTCATGGTATCATTTCCTGATTGTAGCCTGTAACTTGGAGGAAAAACCAGATATGCTCTACACAACCTCATCCCTCAGTTCTAGACTAAACTCCATACTGTCATACAATGGCAGAGATGGTAAGATCAATATTTTGTGTCTTTTCGTTCATTAGAAAATACATAATTAGTCATCTGGCTATAAAGTCTAGCATAGTCTATAATGGGCTTCTATCTCGCTCAACATTCTAGAGCTGGAATTGAAGTGTTAATCATTATAAATTGCTGCTTGAGAGAAGGAGATAGCAATAAAGGAAAAACAAACGTACGGATCAAACAAGATGTCTTCAGAGAAAAACAATTCAGGAAAGATTAATAAAGCCCCTTGAAACTATTGGTTTAATTCTGTATGCCTGCTATAGACAGAGTATAATGGATAATTATCACTATGAGATATCGTAGAAATCTATACCATGAGGAACTGTATTTTTCTGTGACTCACTCACTCTGCAGGCAGCCTGATAAACAGACAAGAATAACAATGCTAGGGTCCAATAATTTTCTGATTAGCTAGATAACAGCTCACTGTGTCAAACAGTCACCAGGTCAGTCAGAGCAGACAGTGGTATTTATGCCCTGGTTTTGCAAGGAAATTAGAAATTACAGAAGGATTCTAGCACAAAATAGTTTTGGGAAAACATGACCACTAGCAATCTTAGTTTAAATAAATTAGCAGGCAAAACTAGACATGAAACTAAGCTTCAGATTTTGAAAGAGTAAATTTCAATAACATGGCAGTAAAATCAGATGGACAAAGGCACCTAGATACTTAAGTACACAAGACACCTAAACTTTCCTCCAAAAACAAAGATGCGAAAGTCCAAAATAAGTTGTAAAAATCATCTGAAATTTGTTCTCTGAAAAGAGAAATTATAAGAAATGGTACCAGTTGTCCTCATCAAGGATGACATTGAAAATAATTAAAGGATTTTAAACATAAACAAGTGTGGAACCATTTGCAAAAAAACCACCCTCAAAGAAAATAAAAAATTGTAAATACATTAAAATTAAGTTTCTTATTACGTAAACAATGAAATAAAGTAGCAGTTGAATGAAAATATATTTTTGTAGTTACTTCTGAAACAAGTGGTAATTGCTCAGTCTTCAAAGAGCACTTGGGTCACTTACCTCTCAGCTCACAGTACTTGGAACAACACCCTCTTGTATCTTCCCAAGAAACTTTCTAACTTTCCTTCACTTCTGTAGCTCTACTATGAGGTTTGAAACTGAGCTCATCAAATAAGTGTGCTCTGGCTAACTGAATACCTGATTGTTAAGACTGTACTCACCTGCATTCTCTACCACTGAACTGCAGCACAGAGAATTGGCTTCACCTGTAACATGACAACATTTGATCTGACAGAAAACTACTGATTTAGATCTTGTATGCATTAGATATATTGTTAGGGATAGATATACTATTGGGGAGAGGGCTGTTCGATAACAAAACAAAACAAAACAAAAAAACCCCAAAAAACAACATTCTAAGGTAAATATATGTTTTTCAGATAAAATTTCATCTAGTTTGGTCATTATCTCATTACTTAATTACATCACAGTGCCATGAATGTTATAGCCTTACCAATTTTATGATGACTTAACTGTGTCAGTGAACAAGGGAACAGCCATTGATGCCATTTCTATGGACCTCAGTACAGCCATTGACATAGTACCCCCAACATCCTTCTGTCCAAGTTGGAAAGATATGGATTTGATGGACAAGGAACTGGTTGTGAGATTGCAGCCAGAAAGTAGTCGTCAATGGCTCAATGTCTGGATGGAGATCAGTGATGAAAGGTGTCCTTCAGGGGACAATGCTGGAACCAGTGCTCTTTAATGTCTTCATGAATTACATCAATAGTGGGATTAAGTGCACCCTCAGCAAGTTTGCAGATGATACTAAGCTGAGTGGTGTGGTCAATATGCGCAAGAAATGGAATACCACTCATAGACAGGCTCTAGAAACAAACCCAGCAGGAGCTTATGAGGCTCAATGAATCCAAATTCAAGGTCTTGCACCTGGGTCAGGGCAACCCTCACTATCAGTACAAACGGGTGGAGGAAAGGATAGAGCACAGCCTAGCCAAAAAGGACTTGGGGTACTGGTGGATGGGAAGCTGGACATGAGCCAACAATGTGCCTAGCTCAGAAAACCAACCATATCCTGGACTGCATCAAAGAAGAGTGGCCAGCAGGTTGAGGAAGGTGTTCCTGCTCCTCTGCCCTGTGCTGGTGAGACCTCACCTTGAGCAGTGCGTACAGATATAGAGTGCTCAGTACAGAAGACATGTAGTCCTTTTGGAGTGTGTCCATAAGAGGGTCACAGAAATGATCCAAGGGATGGAACACCTCCCCTGTGAGGACAGGCTAAGAGAACTGGGACTGTTTAGCCTGGAGAAGAGAAGGTTCTGGGGAGAGCTGACAGAGAAGTCTTTCAGTATTTAATAGGGGCTAGAAGAAGGAAGGGACAAAATCTTCAGTGGTGTCTGTGGTGATAGGATGAGGGCAAATGGCTTCAAACTAAAAGAAAAGAGATTGGATATAAGGAAGAACTTTTTTCAAAGTGAGAGTGGTGAGGCATTGGAACAGGTTGACCAGAGAGGTGGTGGATGCCCCATCCCTGGAGACATACAAGGTCAGGCTGGAGGTGGTTCTGAGCAACCTGATGTAGCCGTAGGTGTCCCTGTTCATTGCAGGTGAATTTGACTAGATTGCCTTTAAGAGTCCCTTCCAACTCAAATGATTCTATGATATAGAATCAAATTATTCTAATTTCATCATTTTATAATGAAATTATGAAAATTTTGTTTAATCATTGGATAAATACTAATTTAAAAAAGATGCTTTGAGAAAGCAGAGATTTTTCTGGTATTATCTAGGTGTGGTTAGATCAGCTATAGTTTGTGTCTCTTCCCTCCTTGTCTCTTACAAAATTAATTATCATTATTGATTGTTTACACATAATGAATAAAAATGTTCATATGAATTTTGCGCTTTACTTGACACAAATTAAGTAATTAGATAACAGCAAGGCTTTCCTTACCCAAGACTAAAAGAAGTGGGACACTTAAAATACAGTCCATCCTTTATAGCATTCTGATTGTACAAAAAATGTAATAGAATGGGTCATGTTGCTCAGAAATCCAAGAATTCACAGGGAATGTTCACAACCCTATAAATTAATTACAATTTATTACCTAAGGTGCACTTGTTGGGTTTTGAATTTGGCACAGACATAATCACTTCAGGTTTGTCTGCACCTTTTGTACAGAAGCACTGATGCCTGGTAAGACACCTAAGCAGTGTTGAAAGGTGCTCCTTTACCACAAGCTATATTTATCTCTTACAAATCTACACTGCTTTGTATTAAAATGGGAATGGTTTCAAGCTACGGCAGGGGAGATTCAGGCTGGACATGAGGAAGTATTACTTTTCAGAAAGGGTGGTCAGGCACTGGAATGGACTGCCCAGGGAGGTGGTGGAGTCACCGACCCTGGGGGTGTTCAAGGAAAGACTGGATGTTGTGTTGAGGGACATGGTTTAGTAGGAGCTATTGGGAATAGGTGAACGGTTGGACTGGATGATCTTTTAGGTCTTTTCCAACCTTAGTGATTCTATGAAAATTATCTATGAAAATGCTCTTTCTTTTGACCACAGCTTGCCAGCCACAACAGCAATTTGATGCTCTGAGGTGCTGCTTACTCAGTTCTTGGAAGCTCTTAGACCAGAACTAAATCCCTCCATGCAGAGAACATGCTTTTCTAGTAGTAGACAAAAAAATTAAGTAATGTATTCTGTCAGCATATGCAGGGCTGCAGTTAAAATGTTATGGGCTGGCATGCTACAGGAACAGGATACTTTCACCAGCCAAGATCTGTTTTAATTGAGCTGCTGTTTGTTAAATTTTATGCAGTGGTTTCATTGTGTGCTTGTAGCTGCTTTTGTAGGAACACCAAATGTTGATTAACTCACAAAAAAGTGAATTATTTGATGACGAAAATCAAAATAATCACACAAAATTTGAAGTTTGCTCAGAAAGCCAATCATAGCCACTAAATGCTGGCATGGCAATTTGCAGTGGTGCCCATAAATCCTGTCACTTGAAAAAGAGCCAATTAATAACTAAATGCATCCTTATACTGTGCAAGTAGTAAACAAGCATACCCATTTTGCAAAGCTCTTGAGTTGTAAGTCAGTGAAAAAAAAAAATACTTGTCAATGTATCTTTCCCTCCCAGTCATATTCACAGGGAAGAGTCTTATCTACCTTTGAAAAAAAAAAATATAGAGAGAGAGAGAGAGAAAGAGAGAGAGAGGAAGAGAAAAAGAGTGGTAGATCCAGACCATTAAGAATTTCTCAGGTGGCTTCTGACAGGCTTTTCAGCTTTATAAATAGACATTTCTACCAGTCAATATTTAGCTACCTTTTTTTGTTTTAAACAAGCTTTCAAGCATTTTTTTTTTTTTTCCATTTGTGTTATATTTAGACTGACTCACCTCCCTTTCCAATCAGTTGGTTAAATGGACAAGTTCAATCCAAAATGCAAGTATACACCTGTAGGTTAAGGGACAAATATTTTAGGTGAGGCAAAACATCAAATTAACATAATTTGTGATGACTGAAGACTTAAATTTAGAATGACATCTTGCATGCCCTATTCTCCTTTCAAAAAGATATATCAGTTCTCTGTCCTGGTATTTCAGGCAACAGTGCAAGAACAAAGCAAATCTCAACCTTTCATTCTGTCTCCCTCTGGTCAAAGTGAGATTCTACTGCATTTCCTCAGAGAGTGCTTATCTTCAACAGAAAGCATTTTTAAATTGCTAAGAAAAATTGCACCAAATAATGGCAGTTTTCCCCAGTGTAGAAAAAAACTTTTTAATGAAGTGCTCTGAATCCATTTCAGTATTTATTCCTAGAGTCAGAAATAGTGCTTCTAAATGTATTTGTTTTCCTTTCACTTGCTTGAACCAGAAGCATTGATTTAGGGTATAAGTCTGGATATATAATGTGGGTTAAAAGAAGATTCTCCTAGATATAATCCAGTCTGCTTTTCAGATCAATGTCTCCATGCATCTCCCCCCTAGATATCTCTCCCCTAGTTCCCCCAAGATAATTGCAGTACATGAAACATCCTGATGATGCTGCAGAAAAATATTTGCCCACAGAAATGTTTTTGTCTTTCAAATATAGCTGACAGGATTTAACCAAATCAGGAAAGATATCTCCTTGGCTGCACAAGTCATCACTTCAAAAGAAAATAATGGGGTGGTTGAGTCTGTTGATTGGTTGAGTTATAGGAGTGTACACAAGACCTGTCTGCATTTATTTCTTCAAACCTTCTTTTGATAACTGTTCACTACAAAACTATACAAACTCCCTCGGAGATGAAGATTTGTATTGCAGTAGTTTTCTCACAAGGTAGCCAAAAAGTGGCCAATTTATAATAAATGTCTGCCTTTGTGTGCTGAAATATTAGTTTAAAATACTTCATTTCTAAAGGGAACAAAAGACTCCTATAACTATAACGCTATAATATCTAAAAGAGGTCAGAGGAAAAAAAAAAAAAAAAATCAAGCATTATTTTAATCTTACTTAACATCTTTTTACATAAATACAAATCCTTCTATTGAGATAAAGTAGCAAATTATTTAATCATGCTGGAACCACTCCTGGATTTGAATACAGAATACTGATTTAGATTGTCTTTACTTCGCAATCAATCTTAAGCTATCCTTTTCATACACTTTTGAAGAAACCCCTGAAAGGAATTAAATATTAAGATATTGCATTCTGTAAATTGTATGTCATATAAATTTCAAAGATTCATACATTCCTGTAAGTAGACATTACTAGGCATTTGAATTAAGTCTTCTTTGTAAATCCAGTGTAGTAGTTAACAGAACATGAGAGCATTTGTTAACTATTATTCCCAATCATTCAAACAGAATTTTCCAAATTAATGGACAAGTTAAAATAGAGAATAATATCTTTTCTGCAGTAACTGTACAGAATATAGTGAAATTCTTCCAGAAAATAAAGTACTATGTAGATCTTCCTATATGGTAGATATGTATAGCCTTGTGTAATTAAAATAAAGATTATATGAAGCCAGCACAATAACTTCAGAATATTAAATCAAATATGTGAACAAATAGTTTTAAAGCGTGTATTTACCATTTTATTACAGCTGTTCATTTGTGGACTTCTTTTTTGGTGATGTTAGTGATTCAGAGTGAGGCATCTTTCAAAACCATAATCATTAAAAAGCCACGGAACTGGATTTCAGATTTATCAAAATAATACGGAAGCTTTCTTCTGATTCATAATTACCTATTAGAAATGAAACTCTGTTCTACACTTCTTTGATGCAGTAAAGCAGTTTTGCTTGCTTTCCTTTGGAAACAATTTCAGACACAGTCACAGTAGAAATATGCACTAACTAGACAAATAAGCAGTATAAACCAATAAAGATTTTAGCCCACAATAAAATAAAAAATATCAGTTCATTTTACAGTGTAAAAATAGAAGTTAGTTTTCAAAAGCTATTGCTATGTATATTAATACAGAAGGTTTCTAGTTTTGACACCTTAACATTTTGCAGTCTGCTGAACTTTGTGGTAAACAAATTCATTTTTTTTAGTACAAAATAAAATACAGATGTTGCATTCTATACACAGGAAAGCAGAGACACAAGTGTGACTTGCAAATCATACACAGGAGCGGTGACACTAAATCTAAGCGGAGAGTAGGACTTCTGTAACTTAGCTCTGCAAATGGCTGTCTTTAACTAATAGTATAAAAAACCCACAACAATTCTAAATTAAAAAAAAAGGCGCGCCTACAACCTTCAGCTTGCTTGTACCAACTCCTAGGTAAGCAGACCTAGAAATCCCCCTCCCTCCCCTCCAAGAATTTAAGCGAGTTGGCAAGTGATTAACCCCATTCAGGGATGTCATAGATTTAGAAGGAGCTCAGGGGAAATCAGTGCAAGCATTGATTTGATTTTCTGTTTGAATATAGTATCAAAGAGACATACTAGAGAAAAGAGATTAATCCAGCAGAAAACATGTGCTATAGCTGTGTTATGAATATTTGATGGGCCTTCAGTACTATAAAGCCAATACTACTCTACCACGGCTAAGGCAGGAAGTAATCCTCACTCTGTGTGTGTCTGCCTACCTGTTAATCACATTTCGTGCTACAGGAAATAATGGGATGCAGATAAACCTCTGAATGTTGTTATACATACAAAAGACCAGAGCTCTAGAATTCACACAACCATGCCTAACAGGTTACTGCTCCCCTTACTGGTCAATTTGTTCAGCAATTTTTGTTAGGTTATCTGTCACACCTGCACTGAGACAGCAAAGTAAGGCTTTGAGTCTATTACTCCCAGACCTCCTTTCTACCACCTCCCAGGGCTGCTCACATTATGTGGCACTAGTTTTACTACTTCTCTTTCTTATAAACTTTCATATATATATATATATATATATATATATATATATATATATATCTCCTTTTCCTTACACCAAGGCAGCCAATGCCTCAAATAATTAAAATCTGAAGTTGTATCTTTCAAAATCTCATTATTGAGCTCAACATTTGAACATATACAGGAAAACATAAGAGTATTTTAATTTGTGCTACAGAAAAAAAAAATTGCTATTGGACAAAAAAGAACAATACATTTAGTTCTCTCTTCTTCGGGTGTGATTTGTTCACTTTTTAAATCTATTTTATTTTTCCCAAATAGCATAAATGCAGGATTCCTCCATAGCTGCATACTTCCTTTAATACGGCAGAGATTATTCCCCTATATTTATATCATGCATTAAAGGAGGTGGAGAAAATGGAATCAAAATTTCAGCAGCTCTTCCCTCATTCTCCCATTTTTTCTGTTGCGAAGGCATTTTTTTCCTCAATTTTTGCTCAAGACACATAAGGCTGAAAGAAATAAGTTATTATTCAAGTTCTTTAAAAAGATACTACTTTAAGTTACTTTTTTATTCAATTCTTCCTGATACACTGATTCATCTCATGTAGCAGGCAAGTTAATTTCCTCTTGAATTTCTCAAATTCTACTATATTTAATCGGAAGAGGCTGTTTAAAACAATTAGTGAAATTTACTTTGGCTCTCATGTAAATGCTGCGTTTTCATGGCGAGTATTTATGCAAACTGGATACTTACTGGGAATGAAACAGCTGCTGCAGTTTCTGCTTATCAAATCTGAAAATACAAGTTACATGTTTTCTATCTAGCTATGCAGAAAGTGCATCAATTGCAGAAGAGAATGAATTGCATAGAAATTATTTCTTTTCTAATACATCCAAGGGAAAGAGTGAGTTGCTTTATAGGTTGCAGTACACATGCAGGTTGCCCCCAGAGACATTCTGTGGAAAGCTGTTAGTACATTGATTTGGATTAACCTACTTTGTCTCGGAAAATGTTACATGACATAACCTCGACAAGTTTTTTTTAAAAAAAAGGTGTAAACAACTGTAATGTTATGATGTGATGGAAAGTACAGCAATAATAGCAGGGTAGCAACATCCTTAACTGCAACAACTGAGGACAAGCCCAAATGCAGATGCTGTGAATACAGAAATGAAAGAAAAAAAAGCTGCTTACCTTCAGAATGCCTCAGGTACATAGAGATCTCCACCAAAATATCCTTACCTCCACTGTCAACCCTTACATGATATTTGGGAGGGGTGGATCCTGGCTCCATTCCATCCAATCACTCAGGTGCATTGCACCTGAGCTCCCCTGGGTTGTCCCTGACTTCCCACCAGGTGTTTAATCACTATTTCAGCCCATGACTTAGAATTTCAACTACAATTTTTTCATAATTTAAGTCAATATCTTGTTCACTAGCCCTGTGATATTATTGATGACAACAACACATACTCATTAAAAGATTCCTATGAGAATTTTGATACATTTTTGTTTTGAAGACAAAGAAGGAAAGGTTTTGTAAACATAACCTGAGCTTTCTCCTTCTCAAGCCTCAAATGAGAAAGATATTCTCAGATACCAAAAAAGAAGACGGTTTTTTAATCTTAATATCCTAAGTTCTATAATGTTACTGCAGAACAACTGTCAATTGTTATTGCACTTACTCAATAGCCTTTGAAATTACTTTTGAGTCAACAATACATATGAAAATTACAATTTTCATCAGTGTGACTTGAGAATTATTTCATGTTATATGCTAGGGTCCAGTTCTCACAAAATAAAAAACTTGTCTGACTCCTACCAACCATTAGATTAGTCCCTTAAAGCATCTAAGAGAGAGTCCAACTCACTAAACAAGATGAATTATTAGACAAAAATCTATTTTCCCTGCATAGTCTCCTTACAGCATGATCTTCAAGTTGGTCATTGTAGAGAAGAGAATTTCCTCTCCGTGGCTCTTTTATCACAGTCACATTGTGATAAAATATGTGACATTGAAGCACATGTGACATTGAAGCAGAGTGTCAGTCATTTTCCAATGTCTGAAGACAAATTCCTCAGTGTTATATTTACTGCTCTCACTGCAACACAGCAAAATGTCTTGTAAAACTGGTAAGAAATGGAGTGGAAAAAATGAAGGTATAATTACATGCCCCTGCTTATGTGTTATGTGGTTAATTAATCAAATGAGTGAAATGGGAGCATGGATGAAATGAATTAGTCATTAGAAACAATGAGATTTGAATTGTATTTTACCAGACCAATAAAGTTTTGCAGGAGTCAAATGTCTTAGGAAAGACAATAAGAAATGACTAAATAATTGCTGGGGGGTGGAGGAGGGGATTTGAACCATCTTCATTCTGACAACAACTGAAGGACCATTATTTTACCTAAATGTAAAATATATGAGGATAGAAGAGATGAAGAAGATTATTCCGACTTCATAGAGGCTGGGAGATCACTAATGTGTATTAAATCTCCTGTATTTCTAGGCTTTTGCTTGTTCCCTAGTCTAGACAGCAGTACAATTTGAAACTTCACACTGTGCAGGGGTACAATAACATTTCCATGCCACCATCCCCGGCCATTGGTCTTAAAGAATGACCCATTTTTTTGGAGTGAAGGGCCTTGGATGATAAGGCCCCTCAGTTACTTTCCAAAATGAGCAGTAACACATCATCGCTCTAAATCTCCTATTGTCACTACAGCTCCCCTCTTGACAGAATTTCCAAGATGCAAGTGGCAGGATATGAAATAAGAGTAAAGAGTGGAAAAGATGGTACTAGGCTGTACTGGCAGCCTGAATGGTGCAGTGTTCTGCACTTTTTGAAACTTACTTATGGACTTAATCTCAGTAACCTGTGGGGCTTGCCATTTATTTCTCATTTTTACTGTCAGAAAGAAGCTCAAAATATCCCAAGAGGAGTAAAGTTGACATCACACTGTTGTCAGCCTCTGCTGCCTCCAAAGTCACAAATTTGAAAGAAATAACTGTCTGTAGATGTTTGTTTACACAAAGGTATCAGGTGGGTGTGAACAATATGGTGCCTTGTTTCTTACTACATGTCATGTTTTTTGATATCGTTTGATTGTACTCTGTTGTGATTTTAACATGCTGACAGTTCAATATAGAATTGCTCGTATTACCTTAGCCTTCCCCCTTTGTCAGAAACAGCTAGCTTTGAATGATTAAACTGTCTTCAGTTTATGGGTTGGCAACTCATGGGTTGGCCTCGTCAAATGGGCATACCACTAAGGCATTATTTATATAGCCCATTCCTTCAGGTAACATCTCAGAGCATATGTCCCTGAAACATTATAGATGCTTGTCTGATCTTGAATGACATCACTTTTACAACCCGTCCAAAAAAGTATTCTAGAGCTAAGCTACCTCTACTTTCCTCTTTGCTTCACTGCAATCTCATTTCTTGCTACATCCCCAGTGGGTGTAGAGAATGTATGCTACTTTCTCTAGTTAGTTTTTATGTTCATGTATTTAGAGACCCACCATCTAAAGCCCTTATTTTTCCCCTCAGATCATGTATTTTGACCAGACTCAGTGATTTCTAATTTTTTTTTCCATGCTGGCTCACACTTCTCTTAAAATGCAGGATCTGAAACTAGCAGCTAAAGCTATCCTAAAATGGAAGCATAGTAAAATTACTTCACAGTTCTTCTCCACAACATACAATTTTTCCAGCAGTGCGATCCTGATGATTTAGACTCAGGCTATGATCTTCTGACAGCTGCAAGGGTGATGCAGGAAGAGAGAGGAGCAACCAAATGGGAGAGAGAGTGCAGAAATAAAAGTAATGTGTCTTTTGAGAGTGGGAGTACAGCCAGGGTGTGATAAATGGTTACAAGCTGTAATAACAGTCCAGCAGATATTTAAAAGCATTTTGCTGCCACCTAGTACTCTGTAATAGTAGAAGCACTGGCCTTTGGAAAAGCACAGAAAAGAGGAAAACATGAAGAAAAAAAAAAAAGACCCCAACCTAAAGTATGTGACGTCTAACATGAGCCTCCCATGCAGAAATGGATCTGCAAATAGTGTGAGTTGATGACTCTCTGTAGGATACCACTGTCCATAGATAATAGGAAATCCAATCCATAGTGTAATAGTGTTTCTGTGAATTGTAATATTGATTTTCTAACTAGCACAGTGGACTAGGTGTTTTTCCTGCTTACCTCGTTGGCTTTAAAATGTGTGTTTGTTCATGCATGCATCTTCCTAGTCCACTAACTTTTCTTAAGTCACTTGTTATGGTGCACTCTTACAGTCAGGATGCACTCGAGATCAGCCTCTCTTTCAGTGTGTGAAATGTTCAGTTAAAATACTGCCTCTGATACAACCACTGGATTTGTAAGCTAATCTTTGCCCTGTACTTCTCTGCAGTGCAGGTAAAAAGCCCTGCATTAAAATGCCATGGACAGTGCTCTCACTACTTCTAGCAAACAGAGAGAAAAACATCAAAAATTACAATAAAACACAAACTAATCATCTTCCTTCCTCATCGTGGTAGTCAGTGGATGTCTGTTATGAATATACCTTATCCTGCTGAGTTGCTGCTGTCTAGAAACATGTATAACTTTGCAAAGTATATAGTAGTGTCTCTCTCACTTTATCCATGGCTGATATTCCTAAGACTTATCTTTCTGTTATAATACAACATTTTATTTTACCTTACAAAAATTTTATCATGTTATTTAAGCACTATTCACCTGATTTGTGAATTATGTCCTGTCATGACATATTTGCTTGGCATTCCATTTACTGACTTTTTTTGTCAAAATAATATCCCTTGAGTAGCAGTTCTAAGATATCCTTGGTATATATGGGGCTAAGAACCCTAAAATGACTCTTGGGAACCTAAAAATCTATTTATACATTTCACCTTCTGAATGGAATTCTGAATTCTGAATGGAGAGAATTATTATTTTTCTCTGTCTTCAAATAACAAAGACCTCACACACAGCTGAGGGACATGATGAGACAGAGTGCAGAAAACTGTAAAAGCTCCTTCCCTGAAACAGATATTTTTAGCCTGTATGAGGTACATAAATTGATTTATTTAATGGACCAGTAATACGTGCATATGAAAGGGACCCCAGTTTATTGTCCCTTTAGGTAGTCCTTTTGTTGTTTTATACACTGTTTTCAAGTACTGTGTGTCAAAAGTCATTTTCTGACAGACTGCCATTTACAAGTCCTGCATTCTGATGTTTTTACAAATGCTTGCTGCTGTTCTATTAACCTTAATTACTCACCTACATCTCCCAAGACTGAGATGTTCTTGAATGAATGCACAAATACAGATCTTACAAAGAGCTGTTGTTTTGCTGAATCCTTCCTGGACATTAAGTTGCAATGTTTTGCAGAGTGCCACTCATCTATGAAGTAAAACATATAGTCAGTGCAGAAATATAAATGGTGAAAATTCTGGGATTAACACACAATATAATTATCTTTAGAACTTTTTATATATTAAGAGATTATCACCTTTCAGATAAGTTACCTTCAGCACAGTAGCATTAAATAAGGAGATTCAATTTAGTTCCACGTTGTAATTTCACTTTCCAAAAGTTTATGTGCTTGCAAAGGACTTGGTAACCTGTCTGCTTCTACATGAAACATAATGTAAAGGGACATTTTTTTCAACCTGCATGACCACAAGCCTTGGCTTTGTATTTCATGTATGATTTGAATCCTCAAAACTGTTCTGTTTTGACTTTATTTTTAGTTCTCATTTTGAAGTTTAAGTACTTGCTGCAGGGATTTAAAACATCTGTTGTTTTTTAGCATAAAGAGTTATATATATTTGCTGCTTGATATGGAATATTTATAGGACAAAAGGATATATTACAATTGTTTGGTATACAGACTAGAAAGAGATACATTTAGAATTGCAACACTTCTATATGTTTCACACAAACTTTTAAAGGGAAAAGAGTAAAACATTTGTCTTGGATATAAATTACAGACAAGAAAAAATGATACCCAACATTAGCAGTGTCTTGAAGCAAAACAAAATATTTATCAAATTTCCCACTTTTCAAAAGATATGTTTTGGTAGCTGTATATGGAGACAGAATACAATTTGGAAACAAATGACTGGCTATAAACTTTTTACTTGAAACACTTTCCCCTTTTTCATAGTATTCTGTTTGTTGTTTACATTGCACTTCATCAAATCACAACATAAAAATTCTGTGTACTAAACTTTAATGCAATATATCACAACATATAATATATATATATATGTACTGTCATCAGAGTATTTTTACTATCATTATGTTGGCTATTTTTCAGTTTATTTTAAAGAAAAAATTAAAGGCAGCCACTGTCCAGAACAGACAGAAATGACTCGTCATCATTAGAAATATTTCTTATTTATATTGTAAGTGAAAGAATGTGGCATTGAATAGATGTGTCTGTCAAAGCATCCTTCTGTTATGCTGGTCTCTGGATTGCCAGTTACTAAAAACCTGAAGGCTTTATTATGCTCAAAAGAATGATGCTGGCAGGGCTGTCAGGAAGCAAAGAGACTTTACTCCTGAAGACAGCACTGAAACCATAACATAACTGCACTTGTTGGTTCATGAAAAAAAAAAAACCTATAAGGGCAACAACAATCTCAACCATGCACTACTAGGGAGTACCAGCACATAATTTCCCAGGGCTATGTATACACTTGTACTACCACTGTGGAAGAAAATGACAGTTCTTGAGAAGAAGCAACAACAGAGTGGATCGCTTAGTATTGATTAACCACCACTTGTGTTTTCCAGTGCAGATAGGAGGAGAGTTAGATAATCAATGCGTTCTCCCTCTCACCTTAAGAATTACCCCTCAAGCACTGTGCTCTGACATGGTTCTGTCAGACTGATCAGTCCAGACTCGGCTAGTCTGAACTAGTGGTGCAGCTGGCATTTGCATTCTGCGGTGGGTGGAAGGACAATACTTCAAGGCATTTGCATAGACAGTAATACCTACCTGGATTGTCAGCATTCTTTCTGAAAAATATTTGCAAGTTTAGGACAATCTTTAAATACGTATTAATAATGAATATATTGTCTGTTATTACTATATTTTTAAGAAGACTTTTCCATTGTATTCATTAAGTTAACATCTGCAGGAAATTGTTGTGGATTATCAACTGTGTCACATCTTGCAAGAAAGAATTTAATTAAGTAAATGAAGATCTTCCAAAGAAATACCAGCTGGATCCATGGAAGAACAAGAGAATACAGATCATCTTAAAATGTCTTAACTAACTTAAATAAGTAGTAAAGCCTTTACAGATGTTGGCAAAATATGTGCTAATTTATTTTCACTGTGCACATCTGTCCACCCTCAGAGCAAAGCTGACATGAAAAAACAATAACCCATGTTTTGTTTCTTAAAAAAATTTAGTTGGAAAGAAAACTAAACAAACGAAAAAAACCCTCCACCTCACATCTCACTGGAAAGCATATTTTCACTTGAATTAAACCTAATGTGGTATTTTTATTGGAGAATAAAAGAATAAAAGAAATAGAAAGATAGAAATCAAACATAACAAATATTAATAGTGGCTCTAATGATATGTAATGCTCAAAGATACATGCATTTCTGCCAAAACTGATCACTTAAAAATGGATAAATTTGCTACATGAACTGCTAATTGTGATGGATACTCATCACAGACTGGAAAATCCTAAGAATTAGAAAGATTAAGCTTGCTACAGCCAAATCATTACAAAAATACAGAGAAATAACCCAGATAAAATGAAACTGCAGATCCAGTAGGCTGTGGGAGCACACTTCACTAATGTTTTAAAATGCTGCAGAGAAATGAATAAGGGGTTGACAGAGTAGAGTCAAGCAGCAGCAATATGCTTCACATTGCATTATTGGCAACACTGGATTACAGTAAGATGCCTTGGGAGAAATCAGGACTAGTTTAATCCACAGCTTGGATAATCTACTTATGGATAATAGAAAATTAATATTATTACATTCTGTAAACACACATCACCTTAATATTTGAGAGTTAGACCCTTAAATGGGTGCTACTGATTGCCTGCTAATACACAGGCAACACTAAAGGTTGCTGCTCAGCTGCTTCTTAACCATATGAATGAATAAATTTCAGACTGTGAAAATGTCTAAAGATTTTAAACAGAAAACATTGTTCAAGCCTGTTACATCTTCAACAGCTGAACTAAGAAACTCTCAAATCACCCCTTATCACTTTGTTCATTGATCTCATCTGATCCTTCGTATGTACCTGACCAGATGAGCAGAAAAGGAGGCTGCTATTCCAGAGCATTTTATGTAGGTATGGATATAATCTACATGACTTTGGACCTGCATCCTCTTGGTATAAAAAATTGAATTCCATAGAGATATCAACTTCCACCTCTCTGAATTTTGTTGTGATGGCCATAGTCTCTATTATGTGGAAATTCGGATTGTTCTTTTATTGGTTCTGCCAGGTGAAACGTCAGTCTTTTACTGGTGCACTTTACAAATCATTGTAAAAAATTGTTTTACCCCAAACCTACCCATTTTATGGCTTGTCACAACACAGTGAGGAAGAAAACACATGTACATATGCATCACAATTCTGCTACCATGCTGCAGTCTTCAAACATGTTTCAGTTACTACCAAAAGACTCTGGTTTGGGCAGAATGGGAGTCAGAGTAATAGAACAGTTGCTGAATTCCCAACAAGTGCCTTTTCACTGTCTTTTCTGAAGTGTTTTCTAGCCGAATAAAGACATACAGGGATGACCATCGGATTGATTTTCTATGTGGAGTAACAAAAAAATCATGATCTAAAGCTATACAGGAGACACTTGTGGAAAATTGGCTGGTACTTGTACTCTGCACTTTCCATTCTGAAATATTTAATTATACTCATAAGTATAATTATTTCTTTTCTTTTCTGGTATAATAAACATCAGGATGACGTCTATGCCTCCAGCATAATCAGGAAGTTGTTTATATATTGCTGTCAGCACATATTCCCTATACATTTCCTTCACAGCTGAAGGGTTTATAATCAAAAGTAAATAACTAGAGGAATTGTATGGGATTTGAAAATTACAAGCACAGCTACTTTGAGTTTAGACAGTAAAAAACTACTACTGATTCTTCCAGTGAAAACATTATCACAAGAATTAAATGATTAAGAGATTACTTATTATTGCTTTTCTTTCATGAAGTTTTTTTTTTAAATACTTCTCACTCCAGGTCATAAGATAGAACCTTGAAAATGTCGCCTCAATTGTCTTCCACATTTCCAAGCACAGTTCAAAATACTTGTACAAGCAATTGCAAATGAAAGATAAATGTGGTATGGTCAGCCCACACAAGTAGGTATCCATCATTTGCAATGGGTCAATTCTGACTGTTTTTCATTTGTTTGTTTGTTTGTTTGTTTTTGCTGTTTTTTTTTTGTTTTGTGTATGGTTTTTATTTGAACTAGCATAACTGAATTTCTTTGTAGAATATAGTTGTAACATTTTTTTAGTTCTGAAATTTAGATTTTAAAGCCTAAAGTTATCAATGACTAGCACAGCTAGTCAAATCCTACATGTAGAAGCATTCATTTGAATATGCATGTTCATACATGAGAAAACAAAAAAGATGTTGAACCTGCACAGTAAACAGCAAAAAATATCTTGTTAAAATCACTAACCTTGAAAGAGATTATAAACTTATATTTGCATAAAACAGTATTCTCCAGACATCAGCTCATGCAAATAAGTGGTGATGTGTGCACATTTAAAGAGTCAGATGTTAACTTTCTGCCTCATAATTCTGCAGATACATTTATGAAAGAGAATTCCTGTGTTCACAGAGCCACTGCTCTTGCTATTTATTGAAAGTAGATTAATTTCTCTGGTGCTATTCAAATAAGGCAGATTAATGCATTTCAGGGCAGATGATCCAGTGGCTTCTTACATTCTATACCAGGTGTGAAGCCCTAGATTTGCTTCATGTATCCCTTTTTTTAAAGATCTCCTTGCAAGTCTCTTTGCATTTCATAGCTTAATTCAGAATAGACCCTAGTTTAACAGTTGCTCAGGTAAAAGAATATACAAAAAGTGCAAAGTACAGCATATTTAAACATCTATACTGAACAATAATATGTATGGTTCCTGACCAAAACTTTTCTATAGCAGATGAAAAGCACCTCTATCACTTTTTTAGGTTTGTCTTTCAAAATAAAGACCTTATTTCTGATCTCAGTAAGAACAAGGTTAATGTTTCTGCTGATTTCAGTTTTACTCAGCAAACAGGCTTTTATTTTTGTATTCATAAATTGTTCAAAGGTCTACATTGGATTCTACAGCTAAATATGTGTCAATGATACATCTATATCACTAAATTCAAGTGTTCCCAAGAGTGTTCTCAGGTACTGAAACACCATTTCTTATATTTATGATCTGTGCAAATGTTGTCTTGCAGGCTTTTATTCCTTGTGTTCTATCAGGCAATTTTTGGGTGCTGGTCACAGCAGGTACCAGGCATAAACAGCACTTGCATGCTGGTACACTGTTTCCAAGACAAGCAAAGTCTGCTAACATGCAGATGGGACACTTTTTCCCCAGTTGCCTCAGTAGCCAGCAACATTCCCAAGTTAGGGATTTTACAACTTAATATGCAGATAATTGCCAGAAGGAAATATAACAGAAAAGCAGACTAATAAAGAAAAACTAGAATAAATCACATAAATATATTGTCTCTCTCTGTTAGTATATTAAAAATATTATTGCAAAAAATTAGGCTTGGTTTGTCTTCCTTAAATAATTTGTTTTATCAAATAATTTGTTTTATTAAATCATTTGATTATTTTTTAAATAATCAGTGCAGTTAGTAGCATCTGTAGGGTTCATATGTCAGCCTGCTAAAAACTGTAGAAGTGTGACCAGCAGGTAAAGGGAGGTGATTCTACCCTTCTACTCTGCACTTGTGAGTGTACAGGTCTGGGGCCCCCATCATGAGAAAAACATGGAGTTGCTGGATTGAGTCCAGAGGAGAGCCATGAAGTTGATCAGAAGTCTGGAAGGACCTCCCCTGTGAGGAGAGGCTGAGAGAACTGGGGCTTCTCAGCCTGGAGAAGAAAAAGCTCTAGGGGAACATTATAGCAGCTTTCCAATACCCAAATGGAGCCTACAGGAACGCTGGGGAGGAACATTTTATGAGGGCAGGTACAAGGGGAAATGGTTTCAAACTGGAAGAGGGTAGATTTAGAGTAGATATTAGGAAGAAATTCTTTACTGTGAAGGTGGGAGACTCTGGAACAGGTTGCCTAGTGAGGTTATGAATGTCTCCTCCCTGGAGGCTTTCAAGTCCAGGCTGCATGAGGCTTTGAGCAACCTGGTCTACTGGGAGGTGTCCCTGCCTATAGAAGAGGGTTGGAACTAGATGATCATAAAGGTCCCTTCCAACCCAAACCATTCTGTGATTTTATAACTATCAAATGCTTTTGCAAGATTACACTCTTCCTGACTTTGTCTAAATTTTCCTTATAGGACAAAGCCTTTGGGGACAGAAAGACACATGGCACAGCGTAGACTCCAGCTGTTAGTTTCATTTGATTACTGAATTGAACTGATTAAATGTGCAAGTATTATGACAAACACTGTATTTTCTTCTCCACAGAAGGAAGTAGATAATATAATTCTGTTCCAAAGTAATATGATTTTCACTGGAATAAGGAATCAAAAACTCTAGCCATCATACTAGTTCCTCTCTCACATTGGAGATGAGTAAAACATAAACAATGAAATGATGTCCATTTGCAGGTAAGTATACATTTAATTGAGGTACCAAGCTTCAGTCATGAGAAATACTCAGAACATTACATCCAACTCTGAAGATGAACTGATGAACTATATATGTGCAATTGACTGAAAAAATGACATGCATCAATGCACTGAGCCTCACATTCAAAACAAGACAGACATGAAAGAGAACCATAGCACAGTGATGGTTCAGGTTATAAAGTGGGGGATTCTTGAATCAAGAAATTCAAGAAGATTTAGGGAATCAGATACAGGGTCTAGATGGACTTGAGTAGAATTAGGGAGTTGAAATCCAAAAAATACTCCCAGCAGCACAGCTATTATAAAATGATACCATTTTTTAATCTTCTTCTTTAGCCAAGGATATTTAATTGCATGTCAGCTTTAACTGATGGCTTTTCATCCATAGCCATATGGGGTTGAGTAAAATGAAACGAAAATTTCCCAGGTGCAGAAAATCCAGTGATCCAGAACACTACAGAGAAAGAGAAACTATCAGCTTTTGGATTTTTGTCTTGAACATGTTTCTCTAAATACAGCAACTGTACTGAAACAGAAGTTTTGGAAATATTTAACAGGAAATAAATGTGTTAAAAGAAACTGCATCCTACTTGCTAGTAGACTGCGAAGCGGAATCTACATTTACAATATAGGACTTGAATTTCATTCCCCTGAGTGTAAGAAAATGAATGAATAACATTCTAGTAAAAGGGCAACTATTAAAAAATCAGATCTAAGATATCATTCCTCAAACTAGGAAACAGAGAAGTGAATAAAAATTTTGAACACAATCAAATTTCACAGCTACATCATTGCTTGTGACCTTAAAATTATGTTTTATGGTTCTCCAATGTGCTGAAAACTTGTGTATGTATGTCGGGATGATAAGTCAGTGCAGCTTGAAACAAAAGTTAAGTAAGAGTTATTACAGAAAGACAATTAGAAATTATGAATTCAATTATGCCTTACAAATTGTGAATTCAGATGACAGAAATGATAGTTGGAAGGCCAATTAATAAGTTTAATATTTTCATGTAGTAGTAAGACCTTTATCTGAAAACAAGTGATAGTTTTATGTTGGTTTTGTTTATTTATTTATTTCCACTTTTGCTCAAACAGGTAATACTACTTATTACACCTGTATCTGCAAGTCTAGCTGATAATACCACAGCTACTCTTGCAACTGTTAGTTCTATGTATTTATGTTAATGAGTTACACAACAGTATTGCTACTTTTACCTGTATCACAGCTACAAAACCACATCATGGCTCTTTATGTGTTACCTTTTATGTCTGACACGGAAAAAAGAGATGCTATTGCAGTCAGCATACCACGGCTCTTCTCATTTCCTCCAAATGGACACTGCTGTTCAAGTTCTTTGCTCCAAAGCAGACTGCATTTGTAGGCAGAGATAGCATCTTTAATTAGACTGAGATATGTCATGCTAAAATGTAGACAGGCTTTTGGGCATGCAGATCTGAGCAGCAGCAGTAGACTGCAAAGCTAGATTCAAGATAAGAACAATTACATAGGATTTAATTAGTAGTATATGAGAATGGGAAGCAAGAGAGACAAAAAAGGCTGTTTCCCTGGATGAAAAGGAGAATGAGAAGCTATTTGCAGCTTTTGGAGTACAAACAGATGAGTCAGGGTCACAGCTCTAAATAAATATTTCTATTAAATTTAGGTATCCAGAAGAATTATGAATTTTAGTTCTTTTTTCTCATTTTTGGAAGATACTCTTTGAGGCTCAAACTTAGAGCAGTAAGTGTTCCTTCATTTGTTACTGCAGATTCTGAGCTCTTTAATGATAGCAGGGGTACAGATAATAGAAAAACAAGAAAAGAGGCAAAAGTGTCCAGAAAAAAAATGGAGTCATGAAGAAAAAACAAATAAAACACCCAAGCCATGATCAAAGCAATTCTATAATAATAAGGGCTGTGTTTCAAACCAGATAAATATGTACATATACAGGCAATTCATTAAAAAAAAAAAAGTCTATGGATTTATCAATGACTAAATAAAACATAATGTAGAGTTCTGATGAATGTATATATAGCATGGAAATAGATATTGTTTTGAACAATTTTTTTTCTATATATGATGCTACTGATACGATTCAGTATATGCTTATAATGCTTACAATTGCATACAGTACTTCCTCTTTTACCACTGAAATCACATTGACATACAAAGGAATTGTCCAAAAGGACTGTTCTAGAGCATGGGTTGTGAGTAAGAATGAAAAGATAGACAGTTTTTATATATAAATGAGAGATATATTTCATCTAGAAAATAGTATAGCTACTGAGAGGGCAAAGATGTTACTGGTTCATTCTAGACCACAGAGATCAGAAAGAGCATGATTTACATTAGAATGTTGAAATGCAGAGTGTTGTGATAGTACAGAATTTTCATTCTTCTCTTAATGCTTACATATTGTTCACAGATTCTTCTTCCCTTATGTACGTGTTGCTTTTTTTCCAACTCTGTTGGAAAATAAAAATACAGAATTAAAAACTGTATTTAATTCTTATTCTTCTTGAAGGAAAAAAAAGTTTAAAATCAAAGCTATTATGCTTGGAGAGAGAAATTGTATTTTCCACTCAGGAATTATTTTACTGCCATATCTATATATTGTGGATATTTATTCCAGTGCATACACCATGTGAGTGGAGAATGGTCCAGATTATCAGCTTTCTTCTAATGAATTGGAAGGAAATCACAACATTATTGCCCAAAAGGCAAAGTCAGCTAACTAAGTAAACATTAGTGTACCTCATGTAAGTATATATTGGCAAGTTCTTTAGGACTTATCTTATAAAAGATTAGTCTCCCTCCCCTTTCTGCCAGACAACTGACATCATCAGTGATCTGGTTGTGAAATGTCTAAAGGAAAATAGAAGCTTTACCTCACTGAAACCAGTGGAAGATTTGATGATTCCTTACAAGGAAGCAAGCTTTCAACTACAGTCGAGATTTTACGAAAAACAGACTGAAATAAGAAAAGATTGAGAAAAAAAGTCACCTCAACATTGGCAACTGTATGCTGTTTCACTTTTTATATTTTATTTTACTTTGTTCAGTTAATTTTTCCATAAGTGTTAAGAGAGAAGAAAGACAACTCCTTCACGTGAACACACTCAAAAAACCTATTCAAAAGCTCTCAGGAAAGCTAGGCTCCCAAGAAATATGAGCAGAACCAGCTACTGAAAGCTAGAAGTCTGACCAAAAATGTGATATCCCTTAACAAAAAGAAGAATTCTGAAGAGTTCAATAGTCTTTAATGGTTTACATCAATATTCGGCTGACTCAGTAAGCAACTCTGAGTAAAGTATGACAGTTCGATGAATCTTGAGGGTATGATATGAACCGAGTGTGAACAGTACTCATTATGAATGCAGTAAAAATGACAGATTTAATGATACTCAGGAAATTAAGATGCTTGTAGGGAAATATTCTGGAAGTAAAAAAACAGCTCAATAAAGTCTGTTATCAGTTACATATCCCACTAGGTGGAGTGCTGAAATAAATAATTTTAAAAGCCATCACTATTTTCATTAAAAAAAAAAAAGTAAAATTCACTAAAAAATTAATGAGTATAACTGCATACATTTTAAAACAGGGAGTTTTAAAACTCACTGTTAAGGCTCAGGCTGCTGTTGCTAAAGGAAGATTAAATATATTTTGATAAATTTTCTTTAAATAAAGATCATGGAGGAACTCTTTTTCTCCTCCAAGGATCAAAGATATTAAAGACAATCAGACATTAGGCTAATCAGTGACAGTGTAGAACTCCAGTAGCAATGCATGATGTTAACCAAAATGAATATGAAAATAATGTGCACAAATGATGAAAAAAATGATAAAAATATTTTCATAACTAAAAAGCAAGGGTTGTAGAATACTATCTAACTATTGTTTGTAAGGAATGGCTTAATTACAAATAACAACTAGAATGCTGAATTTCAGAGTAAAGAGGAAACTCAGTTGTTTTTTCTTGGATAGTTAACCATTGATCTATTTCTTGATATCAGCTAACTTACAAGCAGCAACTTTAGTGCAATGTTTTCTGCTTTTTATTTTAAATTTTAAAATAAACTTTAAAATGTACTTTAAATTGTTGCAAAGTATGTTTATGTTTTGCTGAAATTATTCATAATACATTCTTTCCTGTCAACATTTTTACCCATTGCAATAAACTAACACATTGATTATTAAGTAGGGAACCATAAAAGAAAAGTTCTATGTACTACAGGAAAAAAACTTATATGTCCTGCAAAATTCAGGAAATATTATGTGTATTCTTTAGAATCATTAGCTGTTTCTTTAATCTTTATTTTTAGTGTCTAAGTTTTATATAAGAGTACAGGCACAGATGAATTAATACAAGGATGCCAATGGCCCTGAATCTTTTCCCAGATTACATTCTCAAATTTTGGGAAAGGGAAAATAATGTTGCAAAAGCAAATATAATACAAAAAAAGAAAACTGGGATGGCAAGGCTTTGGGAATAGAATTCCATGGGAAGAATTAGTTCATGTAAAAAAGTAAACACAATAAACACAGAAAATACTTTTCTTGAGAGGTTGGTGGGGCACTTGGCAAAAAATTTCAGTGTTTAGTTCTACAAAATTATTTTGTAATGCTGTAACAGTATCTTATTATTACTGATGTAGGCAGTAAATTAACACTGCTGGCAAATGACACTATTCTTTATAGTGCCACAGAGTTTTTATTTTTTTTTTCCTAAGTATTCATTGAAAAGACCTGTAGTTCAAAAGACAGAAAGCTACAAAACAGAAACAGGAAGTCCTGAGTGCAGAAGATGCAGGAGATATGGAAATATATGATGAACTGTAGATCTGGATGCTCATTTGAATGCACTAGAACTTTAGTCTGAAGGGTGATTTATTTACTCGTTTCTACTTGTATTACGATTAATTTGCTTCTAAAGTTTTCAATTCAAATACTCTCATCTGAGGGACAGTAGAGAAGAAAAAATGCTTGCTATCTTAGCATGAACATATTAAACCAAGAAAACATAGTCAAATGATTTTATGCTTCCACCCATCACAAATTGCAGTATTAGAGAATAACATGGAGAACTCATGGAGATTCTTGCCTTTCTTGAGAAAGTGAACTGTTGCTTATTGGCCTTATGAAGGGAGTTTCAACAGTGCACCGAGACTCACAGTGCCTAAAACCAAAGTGATATAACACAAAAAACTGTGAAGAAAGACATGCTTTTGTAAGGTTCATCCATCTTCTGTAATTTCAAAGAGATACTAGTGGTTTATGTAAACAATCTAGAAAATATTGTTTTGTTTATTTACTAAAGACAGTACTTCTCAAACTGTGAAGATAAACTTCAGTGACACTGCCCCTGACACCACCTAGAGTACATCAAGGAAGGAAAGTATGTAGGTCACTCTGAAAGTAAGGGCTTGTATTTATTTACATGGAAATTACAGTAGGTAAAAAGCAGAATAACACTATTTGACAGAAAATTCTCAGCTACAAAACAGTACTTTTTTAACTTAGTCACCACCGTTAGCCAATTCCTGCAGATTTGCTGATCAGAACACTTCATTTTGTGGCGTGACAGCTGTGCATGGCCATCTGGAACAAGACTTGTATTTCACATTTCGCCATTGCTGAAATGCACCACCCACAGCCTCATTGTGCTCACATTCACTGTTTGGTGTCCATCCTCATTCAGCAAGAATAAATGAATATCAGTGAATGCAATTTTTGCAGCATGGAGGAATTCATTTACACACCTTCCCTTCTTACTCAAATCCATGTCAGATGCTGTTAGACTGACCCTCTGCCGCCCTTTGTGGCACAGTGATAAAACTTAATGGAATATCATTGGGAAGGTTCAGCCTTCGCTGCCATACCACCAACCTCCACCTCTGACATTATGGGCCAACATAATAAGATACTTTTGGAGCAGCCCTCATATTATTTTATTACATTATTCTGGGCACCTTTAATTTCAACTGAGATGTGTTGGTATGTTAGAGGCCACATGAGATCAAAACCAAAGACTGAATGATTTGCATATTGTTGAAAACCTTTCCAAGTTTGAAATCTCTGGAAACTCTTCAACTCTGAAGTAATTGTCTGATACGTTTTGAAATGGACTGAAGTGTTAGCTCCAGAGGGACCAAAATACACTGCATATATTTCATGCTGGATTTATGTTTTTCATTATGTTTTTTTTTTTCGTTTTTCAGTGGCTTGCACAGTGATCTCTGAAGACCTGTGTATACCTGCACTGTAGAGTTGAAGACACAGAGTGCTTGTGTCACCCTGACTCCAAAGGAGTGCAAGCCCCAGACTTCCTCATGCTCACAGCAGGCTCAGCTGTGAACTCAGGCAAAGTCACTCAGCATTTATCTAGGTGGTTCTTGAAAACCTCCAAAGACAATGACTACACAGCATCTCTTGGTGAACTGACCCACTGTCTGACTGCTTGTGGGATGAGAAAAGGATTCTGTTACCTCAGTCCGAACCCTTCGTTCCAGCTCTTACCCAGTCAACTCCTGCCATGCTCCACTGATAAGTTTTCTTAGTCCTGTCAATGCTGGGTCTCATGGTCTTCTGAAGCCTTTCTGTTAACACTACTAAATGCTGGCTCCGCCTCTTGCAAAATATATTAAATTTAAGCACAATAAATGGCAAGTTAAAAATAGCTAGTGTCATTTCCTAAAATTTGGAATCACTTTCATTTTCTTTTATTCACAGATAGAAGAACACATTTATTAAGTGAAGGTGGAAAGAAAATGTTAGCAGCACATCCCTCTAAGTAAAAGGGAAGCAAATTGAAATCTTAGTCAGAATGAACATATATTCTCCAATTTCAATTTAATGTAACACTACCATATGCAAATAAAATAATGAATAAATCTGTCTTATCTGAGTGTTTCTCCTCATATCGTCACTTGTTAATTCCCATAAGTCTCTTTCTATAACATAATCATGATAATGTGTTTTCAGAGTAGGAAAAAAATACTGTTTTTCTAGCTCTTATGGAAAATAACTGATTTTGTTTGGGTGTGTGTATTTAGAAGCAAAGCGAAATTTAATAGTGTTTATTCTGTCAGTAAGCTGAATAGAAGAACGTTTATCTAATATTCCAGGTGAGTTCAGAAAAAGACGTAGTCAATAGCTGAGAAGAGTATGAGTACAGCTTTTTCAAGGTCAGGAATGAGAGAAGATTTGGATTTTTTTTTGCTGCAGGTGGATATAAATAGTTTTCTGTTGGATTGTCACATGTCTGAAGAGTCTCCATTGACTCTGATAAGGTTATTCTGAATTAAGATCACTGTCACTGAAAATAGAACCTGATTTTTTTGATTTAAATTAGAAGAAAAGCCTTTCTGATTCTGGGAACTTGCAGATACTTACGTAATAATTTTTTTTTATATATAAAGCATGCAATATAATCAACTTCTAACTGGAAAATCAGAGAACTTGAGGGTAAATAAGTTTATTAACCAGTACTACAGCTTTTTCATCAGCAAAACTCAAAACTCCTTCTGATCATACCTACAAACTTTAAGCAGCATAACTCCACTAAAAGGAAGATTTTCATTATGAAACAAATGGGTCAGTGACTCTAGTGGAGCTGATGACATAAATGACCTAGCATTAGATCTGGCTATGGACAGGACTCGTTGAAGGTGCTGGGGATTTGGAGCACTGCATGACTGCAGTTGTTATCATATGTGATGAGGAGTCACCCATGACAATCATTGACAAGATGATCAGAGGGCTGGAGCAGCTCTCCTATGAGAAAAGGTTGAGGGAACTGGGCTTGTTTAACATGGAAAAGAGAAGGCTCATTGTGGCCTTCCAGTACTTGAAGGGAGCATATAAACAGGAGGGGGAATGGCTGTTTATGAGAGTGGATAGTGATAGGACAAGGGGGAACAGTCTTAAACTGGGGGGAGATTTAGGTTAGATAATAGGACGAAGTTTTTCACCCAGAGGGTGGTGACGCACTGGAACAGGTTGCCCAAGGAGGTTGTGGATGCCCCATCCCTGGAGGCATTCAAGGCCAGGATGGATGTGGCTCTGGGAAGCCTGCTCTGGTGGCTGGCAACCCTGCATGTAGCAGGGTCTTTGAAACTAAGTGATCATTTTCAGCCCAGGCCATTCTATGATTCTGTGATTCTATGATTGATAGATACATAAAGGCTTCTCAAACCTAAGAGGTAGATCCAGCTGACCCAGCAGTTAACCCATCAGCTCTAGGGTTTAAAATGGTAATGGACTCTACATGCTGTTCTGTACAGCTCACTTTTTGATGAACATTTATTTTCATCTTTTTCAATCTTGATTCAGAGATTCATCAACTTATCACAAAGGAGTGCAGGTCTATTTTATCTAATTCATGTTTTTTGTATCTCAAATGCAACAATAAACTGGTGCTTCAATTCTTCACCAATCATTCAATCCAAAATTAGGAAGAAATTAAGTAATTTCATTGGACTGCACTGTTCCAGGAAATATCTTTTTGACAAATAGAGATAAGGCACTATGGAGATGAAATAGGAATATTTTCTACAGTAAAGTGCAGTTATATGCATCTTTTCATGAACCTTTCATTATTGGTACACCCAGTGGGCCCACATGTAATGTAATATATTATCATGATGTTTATTCATCTAACTATTCTTGTAATGGTAAAGACAGAAAAAAGGATCTGTAGGTTTCTGCCTTTACTGTTAATTTCCTCACACTGGACTATATAATAAGCCAAACCACTTTGTGGGGACTGGATTTGTAAAAGTCAGGTAGCTTCATTTTTATGTAATGATGAAAAATAAACCAAGCGGCAGTAATTCAGATTACTTTGCTGATCAAAAAACTCTCAAGTTCAGCTGCATTTAGAATTTAATGTAGTGCTCATTGTAAATGATAATTACGATGAATCCATTATAGGTTGTGCAGAATGTTTTATGAATTTCAAAAGGTTTCTTTCTGTGGCTCAGCATTAATTAGGCATTTGTTATAAACACTTAGATAAGTGTCTGTCAACTTGCCAAGTTTTAGATAATTAGCCTTTTTTAGTTCATCAGAACCACACAATGACTATCAAAGGAACAAATGCAGCAAACAAAATGAAGAATAATGTCAAGGTTTCTTTCTACAATGCACATTTCATTTTGTACCAGCTATGTTGATATCAGCATCTATTTACAAGTCTGAACTCCCTTTCAATGACATTATACTCTTCCTGTGTAACCAAGTGTCATTTGTTGATATTTAAAACTGAATAACCTGTTTTGTGTTGTACTGTTTTGTTAGGATGGTCATTTGAACACTGACATATAAAACCTGATTCTGTAATTGCTATTATTATTATTATAAAAAGAGTATTAGTAATCTTTGGCAGAATGTTAACATTACATCATATTCATTTTCTTGCCTGGTTGTAAGGATACAAGGAAGAATTATTTTACAAACACAAACAAAAAAGAGAGGTTTTCAGAAGCCTCAATTTTTAGAGGTGTAGAAGTTTAACTGATTGATCAGAATGATTGCTTCCGTAAGTAACAGTTTTCTCTGATCTATTGGATCTTGGCATATTTAGGGCTACAAAACTGGAACATATACGCAAGTTGAGAGAGCTGTCCTGTTTAGCCTAGAGAACAGGCTCCAAGGAGACCTTATAGCAGCCTTCCAAGGTAGATGAGGAGAGATTCTTTGTCTTTGTAGTGATACAACAAGGAGTAAGAAAAATATAGTAGATTAAGATTAGATAATAATAATAATTTCGTTACTTAAAGGGTAATGAGGCACTGAAATAAGTAGCCAAGAGAAGCTGAGGATGCACTATCCCTAGAAATGTTCATGGCCAGGCTGCATGGGGCTTTGGGCAACCTAATACAATGGAAGGTGTCCCTGACTCCTCCTACTCAAATCCTTCTGTGATTTGATTTGGGATTAAAACGACAGTGGACAAACAATGGATTATAATGTCAGTTAAGAATGAAAAAGAGGACACTGAATAAAGATTATACAATAATAATATTTAGAAATGTGAAAAACTTTTGCTTGCTCTTTGAAAATATCTAAATTACACTGAAGGAAAGGTGTGGGAAATAATTTTCTAATGCCAGATACTGAAAATACAACTAAAGTTCACATGGGGAGGTTTCAGTATCTCTGGCATTGAGGATCTTAGCAAAAAAAAAACCCTTAAAAACGCTTCTCAATAAATCTATACTTGACTAATTCTGCCTTACACAGAATGATAGACTAGCTGGGTATTGCAGTGATATGATGGTAAGAAAGTTTACAGTTTGTTCTGGCATTCTTCATGGAAATTCTATAGTTAATTGACCACTGATAGCACAGTGAATCAAAATGAAAAAAAAAGTCAATAATGGTTTGCAAATTGGGAGCCTGGGTAAGAAATTTCGTGAATGAGTATGTGAGGATGAAAGGGAGTGATCAGTGCTGTGATTTTATAGACACTGCAGTTAGCTCAGTATTATTACATGCAGAATATATTTGTTTTATATCCATTTAAATTTTATTTGAGATCTTGGAGATCAGAAACTCAAGTACACAAATTAACACAAACATTCTTTCACTTCAGTCTTTCAATGTAATTACCAGATCGTCTGATAAGAACCATTGATTGGCTACCAACTGTGATAAAACACTGCAAATGCTGTCATGATTGTTGATAATTCTAAAACTACTTCTGAACATTTATGACTTATTGAATTAAAGATATGAATCCCGCAATAAAGCCTTACAAGGCACTTGCAAAGTATAAATCCCAATTAAATTGGATGAATTTTAAGCCAAACTACTCAGGCACCATAACCGACAAAAACAGGAAAGCAAGCTCTAACTCCTGACTATAAGGCTGTGGAATTGTTCTTTTTAACTTCTTCACAAAAGCTTCATTAGCTGCATGACCTCTTCTGAGTATGGTCATAATATACTTTTGCAGTTAGCATTTTTCATTCTAATTAACAGAATCAGAGCAACAGTATTTATAGCCCTGAAAGAAGAATATGCATGTGGAAGCATGTCTCCCTAGAGTACTTGTTTCCAGCAACTTCTATATATTGTTACTTAGATCAATTTGACTGGAAATAACTCTTCAAAATGTTTGTGATACATATCAGATACATTGTGGAAAACTAAAATGAAAAGCAAGTTTTTGTTGGTTTTTTATTTTTATTTTTATTTTTTTAAAATTTTCTGCCTCACCTTGAACACTGGGCGCAGGTTTGGGCTCTACAGTATAGGAAGGACATACAACTATTAGAGAGTGTCCAAAGGAGGGTTACAAAGATGGCAAAGGATCTGGAGGACCAGGGGTGTGCAAGGAAAGATCCCTTGGTTTGTTCAGCCCAGAGCAGAGGAGCTGAGGGGATGCCTCGTGGCATGTGCAGCTCCTCACAGGCAGTAGAGGGGCTGCGGTGAACCAGGAGAAACGGCATGGAGCTGTGTCAGGAGAGGGTAATGTTGGAGGTAAATAAAATAAACTGTCTGGCAGCCTGTTGAAAGAACAAATGAATGAATCAGAAGTCTTAGAGCTCTTGCCAGTGTCTCCATTTCTCTTCTGGTCAAATGCATTCCCCAGCATGTAGGCTGTAGGGTCTCTCCTCGCTCTTACCTCAAGGCACAAATCTCTATTCCCCACTGTTCCTTTAGCTGTAGTGATATTGTCATGAGCACTGATTAATGACAAATTTGAATACTGCAATTAGGGCATAAATGAAGAAGAATGTACTGCAAACATTCTATAAAATTTTAAGGAGAAATAATGTTTCTACTAATGGAAATTCATAAAAAACTATGCAGCTATTTTTTTAGCAGTAGAGAAACAGACCTTTCAGAACTGTTCCTGATGATAAAATAACATTATTTTACCAAAATTTTGTCCACACATAACATAATGCCTCTTTATGAAAGCACAGCTGGATTTTCTTCATTATTTTTGTTTTATAGAACAAATGCTAAAATTCTATCAAGTGCATGACTGGAAGAGATTGACATTTAAAGCATGTGGTAGTGCACTTCCATTATATTCTCAGATACAGAGCAATTGCAATAGCTCCAAAATGGAGTTCCATGTGAGAATTTGAGCTGATAATCCGAAGATTACATAAGGACAGAAAGATTTCTGAGTAATTTGAAATAACTTCAAACAAAACAACACATTTTCCTCAGAGATACTGTAAACTAAAATATTTTCCCCAAGAAACAGGTTTTTACGGTTTAAGAGCTCTGTTCGTATGACAGAGGTAATTGTTATCACTGACTTGTACTAATAACAATTTATCTCAAAAAAGCTCCAATTTTGTCTTTTCTTTAGAGAGTTCAGAGTACATTTTTTTCTTGCTTTTTTTTGTCTGTCTTACATTGCATCCCAGTAGGTACTATGATTTTCCTTTACAGCTTGGTGAAATACTTTTCAATAACTTGAACACAAGCAAACAAAAAAAAAAAATAGAAGCCCCCAGACTTATAAATAGTTAAGTGGTTTTTGCTTGTTTGCTTTTTAATAGGTACCTAAACATTCAACTTTTACTCTTGAAATTCCAGTCTCTTCAATCAATCAGAAAAATACACTGGCATCTATTATGATTCTTTCTGCCTAGCTAAATAAGGTGTATTCCATCAATCTCCAGCATGACTACACTAACGATACTATAGACTTTTCTGACCCACGCCATAACTGAGCTCTTACTTCCATGGCACTAAAGAAAGATGTTTTCAATTTTATTTACCAAGTTCAGAGATTTCACTTTCTCTAAATCACCCTAGATATATGGGACAAGTAACAAACTCTGGAGTCAGTAAATAAAATGCTTGTAATATTATTTTGCTTAACTATTGTTTCAAAATGAAACATTAATTATGTTTCAGAAGACATTATGTGAACAAAGCGAAAGGACTGAAACAGTGTGTTCATGTTCCTAGTGACAGTCATGGTTTTTACAAAAAAACTCAAAGATTTCCAAAAGTATTTTTGGATGAAACGCTAGGTGACAGTTGTAACAGTTTCAAAGTTATTTCCAAACCCACACTTTTTTGGGGTTTATTTTTGATTCAGAATATTACTGAGCACTGTGAATATTTTTAAGCAATCATACTGGTTAAGTGTTTTTTAATGGAATTATAGAAAAGATCTTGAGAATTTGAAGATTAATATTTTATTTTTAAAATTTATTTACAAAATAAGGAAGTAGATGTTTCAGATAGTCTGAAATAATACATAAAACCTAGGAATTATATGCAATGTCAAATATTACAGTCTTTTTATCATTTCAGTGCCTCAAAAAACAGAGGTATTTAGAAGGCATCTTTATTCAATGGCATATGCTTTGCCCACTGCCATCCTGAATATTATGGGTCAGAACTACTATCCTCATATAAATGAATTCACTACTTCTAATTAACCTGGAAATAAATTTACTTTTTTACCTTCAAGAAGCATAGGTTCAATGTGTTTCACACATGGACCTTTTACATAAGGCAGAAAGTGAAGATGACCTATTATGACAAATATGTCAGGAGATGGAAATTGACATTATAGTTTCATTAAAATACATGCTAAATTATAGTCAACTTTGATCAGTCCAGCATTTTGGTCCGAGCCCATCAGAAAGACAGCCTGAAAATGAGCTGAAAAAGTGTATAATATCTTGATTTCTTTAGACAAGGACAGCTACATATAGTACATACATTTTGCAGTCACAGAGGCAGAATGAGAGTTGAATACATAAACATCAGTGACATTACTGAGAACAGGCTGTGGATCAGAAAATTTTGTAGTATTTACTTCTGTGAGATTAAAATTGAGTTCCTTATCATCTACAAGCTCTAAAGTTGCAACTGCCAGATAAGGACAAGTTAAAGAGAACTATAGGATTCTGGGCACAAGTAACCTCTAGCAGCTTTCAGCAAGCTTGTCAGATGCCTATAAGCCACAGAGCAAACAGCTGTTGTTGCAGTCTCTGCCTGATTAGCAAGGGTAAAGTGTACTATGTAAGATGCAGGTCCAGACTACAGCTATCACATACATCAGAGCATGTAGAAGGAAGTTTTATCTTGGTTTACTTGCCCAAATGATCTCAGGCATGGTGGTGATCTGGGCCAACTGACCTTGAGCCATGTAAAATCATCAGGAAAAATTATGAGCAATAGTAGCAGGAGGCTTCCTCCTGTGAGGGACAGAGGCACCTATCTCCTGACCTGACCTTCTTCTATAGAAATTTTCTATTTGTTTTCAGTCTGGATCCAAAACGCTGTAGAGAGATTGCCCCTGTGGCTACTACCTTTTCCTGATCTTTTACAATAGCACTAATAATGCTATAAGGGGTAACCTAGGGCTACTAAAATCCTGAAGTGCCTGGAGTATCTCCTTCATGAGGAAAGGTTGAAGGAACCGGACCTGTTTAGCTTGAAGAAAAGAAAGCTCAGGAGGATCTCTCATCGATGTGTATAAACACCTGAAGGGAGAGTACAATGAAGAAGGATCCAGAGACTTTTCAGTGGTACCCAGTGACAAAACAACATCAGAGGCACAGACTAGCAGACAGGAAGGTCCCTCTGAACATTAAGCAGTGCTTCTTTCCTGTATGGATGACAGAGCAGTGGAACAGGTTGCCCAAACAGGTTATGGATTTTCCTTCATTGGAAATATTTAAAATCTGACTGGATTTGGTTTAAACAACCTGCTTTGGATGCCCTACCTGAGCAGGGGGATGGGATTAGATGACATCTAGAGGTCTCTTCCAACCTCAACCATTCTGTGATCCTGTGAATGTAATTACTGGATAACAGCAGCTCTGAAAAGCATTTGGAGAAAGGAGTCATTTGATCCTGAGGAAAATAAAACGGTTAATTCCAGATTTCTTCTTTACAGTCAGTGGAGTTCAAATTCAAAACAGTTATTGAAAGAGAGTCATAGCACATTCTGTAGCTTAATTATATAGTAGGGTAGGGAAGATGGTTTTGAAAGGCCAGATAAGTTTGTTCAACAGATGAACAACCCAAAATTTATCTGAATATCCATATGAAGGGTGTAGTCTTTCTTAATGAAAATAGACATATCAATGGACTAATAAGAATAACTCTCTCTCTGTCTCTATAGTCACACACTGAATCAGAGACTCATGCTGCCTTGTGGTGAGAAGCATGTATCAAATGATGACACAGGAGCATAAAATACATGCACGTGTATGTAACTTTTGAAGATGACATCTGGAAAGGGGCCTAGAGAACTGACTACTGTTTTCTGAGACAGTAGTGCTTTCAGTGTTAACTCCTCCTGTAACTTTCTGTGATACAGTTTCTCTCTCTCAACTACTGGAAAAAATTTAAAAGGCCATACTTTATATTTAGGAATTAGGCTGTATTTCTTTAGTATGATTGATGGTGTATTCTGTTCGCTTATTTTTTTTCCCCCTACAGCATCCCCCTGTTGCTATATGCTACATAAAATAAGTCCACATGAGGAAAGTAAATCCAAATCTTTATACTATTGTAAAATATTGACTTTAAGTAGATAGGTGATATGAGATAGTGACAATGTTTTGTAAGATTCCTTACCGTTTAATTTCTCACAGTGATGTGGGAAACCATATAACAGTAAGAAAATGCCTGTTGACTGAAATCTCTATAAGCACAGAATTTTTAAGCATTCCTTACCACAAAACAGACTACCGTGCCTTCAGGATTACCAATTACTTCTTGACGGTGCTGCAAATACAGATTTAGTATGTTCATATGTTTTTTTTTTTTTTTTTTTGATTGCATTCTTTTTTTCATGATCAATTTATTAAAATCTCAAAAAAACAGATTTTATGTATTTGCAACAAAATTTCATATTGTTGCACCACTATTTTCAGTATCCTAGTGTCTTTCTTTTACTAAGGATTCTAGGCTCATGATAACATAACCTATTCTTTTGAAGGCCTCTAACATTTGCCTGTCTGGTTTCTAAACAAAATTGTTACAAATACCGGTTTGGGAAAAAAAAAAAAAAAGTGTATTTAAGTTAAGCTTTCTTTTTTTTTTCCCCCGCTCTCCAACACTGGTATTATCAAGTGGAGGCAGAGCTTTTCCTTCACTTAGCTTCAGAGCTTGCCTTAACAGGAAATACCAATTCCTTAAAAAAAAAAAAAAAAAATATATATATATATATATATATAATAATAAATATATATATATCTCCCAGAAAGCCACATGCTTAAAAGAAGTAGCTTTTTTCCAGTCCGCTAGAATTTTATCACAGTTACATTTAGCTTCAGCAACCTTCTTAATAAGAAACAGCTAATATTCAAACTGAATTTTCATCAGTTTTCATTTTTATTCTCACAAAGTAAAACAAGCATTGATAGAGTCAGACAAATTAAAAAGAACACACTTATGAAAGTAGGGATGTACATTTTGTGTAAAGTACTTGCTATCTCTTTTTTACTGTAGAGAGCAGGTCCACTCTGAAGATCCTTCAAGAATGAGTTTCTGGCATGTATTCATTCTCCTAGTACTCCAGGCATCCTGTAAGTGTAGTAACTGCACAATTACCAGCGACTGTGGTCTAATTTTCAAAATAAAACAGATTCTTGCTAAAGAGGTGTTATGGATGTCTTCATGCTTGACACAAAATGCTGAAAAGGCTGATTTTACACAGTGAAGAGAAATAAGGTTCATACATCAGCAGTTTGCTCTGCTGCATGGATTAGCCAAAGGTAAGGGGAGGGAAAACTGCTGCCTAAAGGTGATCTGCCAGCAATGCCCATATGAGTATGGAAGTTAGAACCATTACCCTGAAAATGTTCTAGCTGTACCTTTTTAATAAGGCACTTTATGTCTTCTCATCTGTTAGATTTATACAGATTCTTCAGTAAGCTTTTAATGCAGCATAGGGGAAAAAAATCAGGCAACCCATATAAAACTTTATTAATGGAACTGTATTCCCTTTGATCCAGAAGTGTGAATATAACACACTATAATATACACTATATATAAATATATATATTATTTTTCAAACAAGTAAGAGTGGGCATGTAGCCTTTCCTCTTCGGGAACTTTTGACTGCCTGCAAATACACTTCGTAAGCTGGAGTTAAAACATGTAAATTAATTTTTTGAATAACGAATAACATAGCATTAATATTCTTTTAAGTTCAGAAGAAATACACTAACTATCCCAATGAAGTATCAGTGGCCATGCAGTAACCACCCCAAGTGGAAAAAGATCACCTCCTTCTACTCTTCGGAACAGCGTTGATGAACTGCCATTTTCTGACCATCGTTTTTTCCCCTAATTCCACTCATTTTTAACTTTCTCAGCATCAACAATTTCACATTTGCCTTCACTGTTCACATATAACTCTAGTCTGCATATTTTCTCCACTTCTTCTGAACTCCACAGTATCCTTAGAAATCTGAATCAACTTTATGATGCACCAAAACCAGATCTTGTGATCGAAGGATCTCATCATGCTGAATCCTTGGTCAGTGTGTTTCATATAGACATTACGATTATCAGTGAGATTTTTGAATTCTGAATCTACAAGATCTTACAAGAAGATCTATGAGTTTAATGCAAAGTGACATTGAGGTCAGTTCTGATAAACTAGTACCAGGAAATATTTTTTCAGTATGACAGAAGAATATAAACTCTTTTTATTCAAACATTTGGTGATCTTTCTGCTGTCTTCTCAGAGAATAAGTGTACTGTATAGGAACAAGACTTTCCAAACAACAGAAGAAAGCCTTATTACTCTGGCTCAGCAACATAAGCAATTGAGTTTAGCATCCTGCAGCTAGGATGCAGTTACAGAAGCACTGGTAGAAGGCAATTCAGTCCATTTTTACATCTTTTCAAGTCAGATATAACATATATCTCTAGGGGAATAAAGGCAAAAACAATCTTCATTGTTTTGAGAGTAGAGGGCAGATAGCACTGGTCTCTCATTCTCATAGAATTCATAGAAACAGTCTAAGTACTTGTCAGTCATACTATGCAGTCACTGTGAAAGCAGAATTACTGCATCAGTGAAGGGAAAAAAAAAAGAGACTTTTCTGCACTAGCTTTTAGATATAGAATGGGAACATAACCAGGGCTCCAGAGGCAACAGCAGGCAGAGAAGTAAAGTCTGCAGCACATTAGACGTGTGCTAGAAATACAGCACAGTCACTGCAAAAATAAAGGTTGCAAACCACACGTTCATAGATGGAGGAAAAAATAAAGATCACTAGTTTAAGCACAAAGTGATGCCCCTGTAAAAACCGAAATGTTCACATGTGACAGATATAGAGGTGGAAGAAAGAAAAATAAGTGAGTACCTCAGTGAAAAGTAAAAAAAAAAAAATATCATACCTATTGCTTTTTTCTTTAGGATAGAAATCAGCAGTTACATGACATACTGTGGTAAGTGCTAGCAATGCTTATAGACAGAGATCCCCTTGTTTACTGCTGTTGATCTGCTCAGGATATAATTTAGAGGAAATAACACTTCTACAAGCTCAGAAATCTCATGGATGAGAAAAATGAAAGAGAGCAACTTTTTCTGATATTACTGACAAAAAGCCAAGAAATAATTAAGTAACTAATGAAGACATCCACAGCATGCAAAAGAGAGAAAATGATGCATTTTTAACCTTCAGTAGAGAAGGCATTTTAAAAACTATATGCAGAAAACATATGTTCGCAAGTTTAATATCTGAAAGTTCATTAAAATGAGTTTAACAATTGAATTGCCACAAGCACAAACCCATACTGAATGGCTTGAACAAATCTTTTATAGATGTCATTCATATTACCTAGAAAACAGAAGGCATAAAAGAAGCAGAGAATCATTAAGATTGGAAAGACCACTAAGGTCATCTAGTCCAATCACCAACCTATCAACACCATGCCCACAAAACCATGTCACACAGCTCCACATCTACCTTTTTCTTGATAATGTTAAGATTTCATTCTTGAAAAGTCTTATAGTCTGAATGGTATTTTTGCTTTCATAACTCCTTGCTTTTGAAAGTATTTCTAATACTTTCAGAAGGGACAGAGCTATATTACACAATTCTATTTTTTTTTCTTTTCAGTTTTTCTATACTGTTTCAAACTGACTTCCTGGAATTAGTACAGGAGATTTGATGTTTCCTCCACTAGTATGTGCTAGCAGAGACTATCTTTTATAATAGTGACTGTGAGAACTCAAAAAAAACTTCTTAAAATATTTTTTTCAGATTTTGTTGCAATGAATGAACTAACCACTTATTTTTTACTTTAGGGCAATATTTATTCTCTGCTTCCTCATTTCTACTACTTTATGAAATATCAAGCCAATTAAAAAATTCAGACAACTATGTACACGAGGGTAAGACTTCACTGACCTCCATGTGCTGTTTATGAAAGTTGTAACTTCTGATGACAGCATTCTATTGACTGCTTTAACTACACGGATCTGTTTTGTACAATAGCCATGTTTTAACTTCAACAGCTTCACATCAAATGATGGCAAAGAGTGTTGATGAGGATAGTCTTCTGCAGACTTGATTGTATAAACTAATTTTCAAAACAGATCATCAGCTGCTGGACTCTGTTAGAAATGTGTTTGAAGGAGTCAGTTTTAGGCACAGTTATCTCTTTCTCAGCTTTAAAAGCTCTTTACTCATAAGAGCATGGACACATGCTGCTTCAGATCTATTATCTTGCTTTTTTGTCTGCAGTTTCACATTTGCAAAAGCCAAGATTAACAGTCAGTAAGTTGCCTGGTCACACAGTATGACTCCTTTTATCATTATGGTTGTGTTGCAATTGTCTATATTTAGCCAGTCGGCAGCTTAATGGGAATATACTGAACTAAGCAACTGAGAGAAGGGAAAAATTGTACTTCATATACACTATTGATTTTATTTGTGATATAGAAAGGCCTTTATGAAATCACTCACCTTCACTGTTTAGCTAAATAGGTATAAGAGTTCAAATCTACAGTGAAAACATTCATATGATGTGCAAATTAATCCAGCTGTATCATGCAGTAATATGAAATGAATGCAAAATTCAACATCAGATTTTCATTTCAAAAGCCACCTGAGAAAAGCTCAGTTAAAAAAAAAAAAAATATTTTGTACAGACTCTTCTACTTTCTTAAGAGCAGAATTAACCACTAACTCACAATTAAGTAATATGTAAGTATAAACAGTGGAGTGACTGGTGAAGTATTCAGATCTGGATATCAATTTTTTAAACCTCTTTATTCATGTGTGGTTCTACATGTTTCCTTCTGTCCAAAATAACACTAGACTCTAAGTAGCAGTCACCCTAAAGTCCCTTTTTCAGGCACAAAAGTTATATCTTAGAACACTGTAAGGATAGGCAGCAGATGCAATTGCCTTTGATCAGTTGCCAGGTCACCAAAGAAAGGTATTAGTCACAGAAATCAAAGGAAAAGCTTACCCCTTTCCAAGGATCACAGCTCACTGGAAGCTCCCAACAGAACGATCTCCAAATAGAGATGCTTCCCTTTTTGTTGCCAGTGCTTAAATGAGATTAGGGAGGGGTGGACCCAGCTTCTGGTTGTACAGATGAATTGCTTCCACCTGAGCAGCCAAGGCTGGCCGCACCCCTTCACCAGGTGCTCAATCATCAGTTCAGACCATGACCTAATGTTTCCCATATAAACGTAAATTAAAAAATTTCTTGCAATACGTATGCATAGCATATCTTTGTGGAGGTGAAGACTGAGGGTAGAGCTGAATGTCTTATAAACTCAAAAAGAAAATCAACAATTCACTAGTACTATTTACTTAACATTCAACATTAGACAGAACAGCCTATTTCAGGAATTTCATTATAGACAGCTAATATTGTTTCAATTTTCTAGAAAATATCAATTAACGAAACAAATATCTCTCATTTAAGGGATGTTAAACAAATCTCTGTGGTTCACATAAGAGCCCAGGAAGTTCTCCTGGCACCAAGAGACTTTTCCTACTGACTCTTCATGGGTTGCACGTAAACACGGGAGAATTTAAAGTCTCTTACGAAACACGGACAGTTATCTCTGATGTATGGAAGTCAATGATATGATAGCAACTTGAAAGAAATTACTGAATTAATCTGTTTACCTAAATTTATATCCAGGTTACTGTGAACCTAATGACTGTAACTGTAAGAATAATGGCTTCTTTGGAAAAACTAGGTTTTATTTCACTGGAGCAAAATCTTTTTATGCGTTGTTATTGCTGTATGGTAACCTCCACCAAACAACATTTTGTCAAGTATACAAATAAGATACAATCTTGTAGTGTGTCCTTCTGAATTTCTAAATATTACAGCTATGAATAATTCTATAGCAACAATGGGCATTTAAATAAAATGGAATTCATAATCAGAAAAGCAAAACAACAAAAAACATAGGTTAAGAAGTCATCCTGTTTCAGTGATAACAAGCTGTAGCTGGAAACGAATCTCCAGAAAATAACTGCATATGAAATGAGAGTTTCAGATTTTGTGTAACTGGTAGGGACTTAAATTTAGATATCTACAGAAAGCCAGAAGTCATTCTAGTATTATTAGCAGGAAAGGGTCAAATAGTCAACTTCTTGCTTTGATAGGAGATGTTGTATGCCCACTTTAAAGTACACACAATCTTTAAAGTTAGCACAATCAGTAAGTATGGAAAAAAAAAACCACATTTGTGTTATCTCTTTCTCCACTCTAATCAGCAGTATCAGGGTGAAAAAGAAATATGTTTGGTTTTGTTCTACATTCTAGGTAACAAATGCATTAGGAATAAAACTGTGAAAATCATATAGCCATAGCTTTTCCATACTAGAGCATTAGAAAAAAAAAAGAAAACTTCTGCAAAGATTTTTTTTTTATGGAAGTATAAGCTTAGGGGATCAGACAGGTTTTCAAAATCTCACTTTTGCTAGTCATTATAATAAAATTTATTTTGCATATCCTTTCAGGGAAGGTATTTGGATTATATTTTTTTTCATTCAGCATAAAATAGTACAATCAAGACCATTCTGAATTCAGCAATCTTAAGTTACAAGAGTAAATAGCACTGAGTTTTGTATCCATCTCAGACTGATTTGGTTCTACAATGCTCTGACTGGATACAAAACATGTAAATTAGAAATATGCTTTTCATTTGTGTGTATGAAATAAATACAGCATCTGACAGAACCAGATGATTATATCACTTGTGAGAATGAAGGTACTCATTTCAGAGTTCCAGTCATTTCAGAAAACGACTCCATTATCTGCCCAGCCCATTATAAAGATATCACACTTTCTCTCCATTTACAGTATCACCATATTCTAGTGCAGAAATGTATGCTTGTAAATCAAGAAATTTACCTTTTAAATTTACTGTGCATTTTTTTCATTTGCATTTAAAAGCGTACACATCTGCATAACACAAAGTAGTTGAGCATAGAAGTTATTTTGTTGTGGGTTGTTTTTTTTTTTTTTTGCTTGTATTCTTTAATCTCAATGAATCCACTGTTTATAAGATAAGCATTTCTTATCAAGAATTACTGGCTATATCTATGCTGACAAGTGGGTACACATGATCCATCATGCATCACAGAAATAGTCAATTTATCCCAATAGCGATAACAGTAAGAAGCTTAAATTGAATATTTAAATTATGTCCATTTTCTAGTCTTATACTTGTATCAATGACTAATGATTTTCCCAGTCATTACTAGGCTCACAGAGCCTAGTACACTATATTCATCGCTTGTGATGCTGATGCAGAAGTTTGAAGATGACTAAACACTTGTGCTTTGCCGCTTATTCATCATTTCACCAGTTTCTACTGGACAGAAGTTCCCTGCAGCCCAGGAGAGGCCCATGGAAGTGCAGGCAGTCCCCCTGCAGCCCACAGGTACCTCAGGGGTAGAGGAGCCCACAGGGCAGCAGTGGATGTGGCCTGAGGGAGGCGCAGCCCACGGGTACCCCTGCAGGATCAGTCCCAGACTGGAGCTGCAATCTGTGGAAAGGGCCCTCTGGAGGGGGAGGGCTGGTGGAGCTGCTGCTTGTGGGAACCCATGCTGGAATAGTGTCTGAAGGGTGGGCCCTATGGTATGGAACCATTTTGGAGCAGTGCTTGGAGAGCTGCAGCCCGTGGTAAGCCCACAAGAATCTGTTCTGGAAGGACAGCATCCTGTGGGAGTGACTCCGTAGGAAGCAGAGGCAGAGAGGATACATGAAGGAGTGGCAGAGATGAAGAACTATAGACTGACTACAGCCCTCATTATCCATTCTGCACTTCTCAGAGGAAGAAAATAAAAGGAGGTAGATGTGGAGAAAGTGTTTTTAGCTTACTTTTAGTTATCACTAGCCTTGTCTGTTACCAATAGTCAATAAATTACATTAATCTCCATTACACTGAGTCTGTTTTACTCTGATGGTAATTGGTGAATGATGATTTGTTTTGAAAACAAAAAGGCTATACTTATCTTTAATCAGTGCACTGCTTTTGGCCTAGATTAGGATCAGCTTTCAGGGGTGACAAGTAGAATTGGGATCATGATTGTCAATTATGAATAACTTTCTGCAAAGAGGCTTTTTCTCACATCTGTTTAATTAAACATCTTTGGAAATGGAATACAGTGGAACTGTGACTACTGTGAATCCTAGTATCTTCTTACATCAAATTTTTCTTGCCATAGCAAATACAAGCCTGCAGAGGTACCCACAGAGGCAATGGAGTATCAAATCAATGACCCTTGTGCAATTGAATTACATATTATGTTGAAATATTATACAGAAATATCACTTCCCAAGGTGATACATCTGAATTACTGGCACATTGCTTTACAGCATGGCACTGTACAGCTTGATTTCTAGTGCTACTGTTGTTTCCAGCAGCTCTGGGATGTCTGATCTGTGCTAAGTTAGATAAGGAAAGCAAAGCGCAGTTGCCTCCTCCAGCTACTCCAGCCCAGTACAGCTCCTTCCAGGCAGCTGAGGCTTAGCCCAGTGCTCAGGGTGACAAAGATAGCTGCTGCTTTCTCTTTTGCATGTTCACCTAGTACTAAAAATCCTCAAGTCCTCTTACAATATTCACCTGCCCCCTACTTGCAGTTTAGCGTGATGTTCACTGCAAAGACATACATTCATGCACACATATCTTAGGCAAACCACATCTGCAAAGTCCCTCTTGTCACATCAGTACCACGCACCCAAAATCCTGGCCTTTACAAGCAGTCTCCCAGTGGCTGGCACTCCAGGCACAAAGTCTGTGGAGCACTCCTTGGATCCCTAAAAAGACTTCTAATTCCTACAGAGACTCTCCTCCCACCACAATTTATGATGTGCACTCACACAAAAAACTTGAAATTTGTAGCCAGGTAGGAAAAAAAACATTTTTTTGTTTGGAAGATAACTGTAGAGATAGCAGGAAAGAGACTATTTCTGCACATAGATGAATAACTCCTACAATACAAGAGTAGCCTTATTTTCCACGTATTCTTTGATCATTTGTCTTATATGTAGGACTGTTGCATCATCTGCAGTTCCCAATAGATGCATTCTTCCCAGCATGTGTGTAAATATTTCCCTGCCTTAAATGAAAAATTTGGGACATATGACTGAAAAGCCTTTTCACGCTTATGTTCCCTTTGTGCTTCTGAATTTCACTAAGCTAGATATTTTGCAGGTGATGAAAAAATCCTACAAAAATACAGTTAGGTCTGTAGGATTAGAAAAAACAACAAAACACAGGACCACTATATCCAACCTTCTACTCACGCAGGCCACTAGAGAATGTCCAAAGTCACACAAAACCAATTTTAATTGCAGGTATACACTACAAGCCAGGAAAAAAAAGTCATTACTACTACTATGCATTACAAGTTTGCAACCATACTGAGTTTACTATTAGGGCTCAGATACATGATTCAGCTGTGCTGTACTAGTTTAGTCACAAAGGTCAGCACGAAACAAACGTGAAGACATAAGCCTAGTTAAAACAGTATGAAGGAAAGTACTAGCTCCGCATTTTATTATGGCTGAATGGAGGGTAGGCAATTTGTTACTTTCCCCCAGAGGACACATGGCAACAATTATTGAGTTGCAGTAACTGGATTAGATGTCTGAATCTAGAGGTAGTCCTCCAGTATTTCAGTTTCTCTGAGTCTACTGCAGTACTCATACAAGCCATTGTAATTGGAGGAAACTGCAACTCTGGGAGTGTTAACCATTGGAAACTGAAGGAAAGTGTTTGCTCTTGTCACAAAAAATCTAAAATGTCATTTATATCAGTATTTTCTAACTGGACACATGAAAGATATTCTGTGCTAACTACAAATAGCACTGTGTCAGATAGGATCTGAAAGCTTGAGATGTTTGACTGTGTTGTAATATGGCCAGTGCTATATGGCATTTTTCAGATACTCAAGTAACTTTCCTTCCGTAAAATGATATCCCAAATCATACAATCCTGTATGCAAATAAGGACCAATTGAGCATGGCAAATGCATAGATTTTTGAAGCATCATAGCAGAGGCGAATGTGTGAATGGGAAGAGTATGCATCTTCCTTCAAAATTAAGTAAATATGTGCATTCTAGCTCTTAAAGGGCTTTGAATATTTGGTGAATATCAGTTCCCTGTGGTTGGCAAATATTTTTCTATTTATCTGCTTACTCCACTGAAATTTGACTAGTGAATAGCTTTCCAAAAGAAGAACTTTAACCATTTGGTTATTTTAATGTCTTTTTTCCCAATATTGGTTCTAACGTTGTATCTGGAATATTAATACAATAATTCCAGGCTAATTTGATTCTTCATTAGGTTATGTTATAAATTCATAGTAGAGAAATAATTAGTTAAGATGGTCAACAATATATCACATAGTATTCAAAAAAGAATAACTAAAAATAACTATTGGTCATTATCAGTGAAAAGTGAGACTGATTTGTTATTGCTAAGAAACAAATACTTACATTTCACAAATGGAAAAAAATGCTACAAAGTCCTCAAAGAGTTATGAAATAACAGGATCAGAGACTCAAATATGCCAGACACATTATTAAAAAAAATATTAACAGTCATTATTAACTACATCTCTAATTCTCTAAATCTGTAAACTCCCACTGAAATTGTCATGCACAAATTTAAAGGAATATAAAATGTTCAGATGTCTGGACATCACTATTTTCATGATTTGTGACGTTTAAAAACCTCCTAGGAATTTTACAGATTAAAAGTTCTAATCAGTGCCAAATGAGGGAAATTATTAACATCCTGTTATCATCAGGGATTTTTCAGTTAATCTCTACCTCTTTGCTTATTTTAAATTTTAGCTTTTTTAAAAAAATCTCTTCAGACAATTATTTAAACTGATGAGTTAGGGAAACAGTCCTACCAAGTAGCAGTGTTGGACAAAACAAGAATAACCAACAGCGCCATTGCTTCTCAATGTATTATTTAGAGGGAATGAAACATTGAACTACAGATGTTGATATAAATGTCAGTCTGCTGCTCCTTCAAAACAATATTCTCTTGAAAAATTTACTGTCATTAAGTTAGTAAAGTCATAAAATCATAAGAATATAAATGCAAGGAAATCTCACAGAAAGCATCAAAATGACTGGAGAAATTGAAAGGCTAACTTCTGAGGGAAAATTTGCAAATCTTAGTATACATTCTCTAGTGTTCAGGGAGCTATGTTTGTGAGAATCTTCAACTTCATAATTGAGATCACGAGAAAGAATACAAACAAAAATTGATTCTTCTATTGAATGGTTTCTTTCATTTTATGCCATAGCTCGCTGGTCTTTGTGAAGGTTTCTGCACAGTAAATTGATGACTGGCTTCTTTTCTAAAGGTTTTTTCTTTGAAGTTTTTTCAGCAGCAATTTGATAGTTTAAAGGAAATGAGCTCTACAAGCAGTACTTGTAGATAGTACTCAACAAGTAAGAAATCAATAAGTTTGCATGTCTAAAGAGAGGTTGGCAAGTGTTGAAAATTTTCACTAGCAAAGACAATATTGCAAAATGAATAAAGTTGCAGTTGTTGAAATGACTGTAGCATTAAGCATAGTAGATCTTATCTTTTGTTACTGCAACAAACCAATGTTAAATCATGTCCAAAACACCTGGATATCAATACCCTACTGAACAGCATCCATCCAGAAAAGAAAAACTGGAGGGAACCCCCTGGTCAGCAGACTCATAGTTTCAGTCATCTTTGTAATTGGCCACAAGCAGAAGAACTGATTAATAATACTTGATACCATCTCTGAGGGTAATTATACTGTCTTTACCCATCCTTCCTGTAGAGGAAATGGCTAGCTTAAATAATTTACCTGACAGAAAGAATGGCATGAAGAATATGAGATAAAAGAGTCATGGCAGTGATTATGAGAAAAGCACAGCAGCTCTTTGCAAATGGGAAGAACAAATGTAGACAGAGGCAAAGTGCAACCTATGATAGTGAAGAAGATGAAACATCATATTCCCTCATGTATATAGATCTTTACTATGGGAGAAAAGGCAATATTCAACTCATTTCATTAATTTTATACATAATAACCATCTGGTAAAGGATCATTGGGAAAGACATAATGGGATACAAACTACTGGTGTGTGGAGTGAGAAGAGAAAAAAGTATGAGGGAGCAGATAAAGACTGTCACATAGGCAGATTACATGAAATGGTTATAAAAAATGATTTGGTTATGGAAAGCACAAAGCCCAAAGCATGAAAGGAAAGGGCATTTTGGACAAAAGAAAACAGAATGGGACAAATGCAGAGTGAACAAGAATGAGAAGCCATGTCAGGGAGCTCGAAATGTATGTAACCTGTCTAGAAAAGTGCATTCAGGAAGTGGGGAATACATTTATTTCAAGTCTCTGATGTGAATAGTGCACTCAGCAAATCACAATAGCAGCACGAGCTTTGCTTCTGTGCATTGCTCTTTGTCATGAAGAAGTATTTTATTAGTGCTTATGTTCTTACTAACCTGACAACACTACCCTTCTTTGATGCTGCAAGACCATATATTTTTTCCAGAGTGAATTTTTTAAGTCACTGAAGAAATTAATACATTTAGTGACAAGTTCCTGAGTGCAAAACCTTTTTTCAGAAGTAGAGTGATAGCATACCTTGCTGATGTGACTGGTGGCTTTATAAGATTAGAATAATAAAAGATATAAGATATTTCCAATAACATCTTTTATTTCCAAATACCACATTATTACAAATAAAGCTTATATGATGCTTATTTTATTTTAGGGAGGGGATAGGGATGGGACATGATTGTTTGTTTCCTTCCACGCTTTTTCATTACTTGGAGCTGTTCTCAATGATGCATGAGGGCAATGAAGGGAGTATCTATCTTTTAATTCCCATGAGTAGTTCCTGAGTGAGAGAAGATGGGAATATTCACATAGCTGGTAAGTACCCAACATCCACAAGTATTATTAAATCAGAACTGACATAAATTGTGTTTCAAGAAAATCTTAGAGAAATATTTTGATAAGGCTAGAAACACAATTCAGACTACAGATGAGCAATTTTTATATAATTGGGATATTGTCTTTCATCTATGAGAGTTGTAAGTTATTAAATATAAATCAAACCTTTAAGACATAATTCTGCCTCTGCTAGAAGAGAATTGAAATTTAATATCACATCATGTGACAAATTATGTCCTAAGCATTCAACATAGATAACTGAAGGTAAAGACAGCTCAGCAAATTTTGTGCCTGTAATTTTGCACACTTTGCAAATTTAGTAGAGGAAATGGAGATTATCAACTTCTTCCTGGTGGCAAAATATGACAAATTATACCATTATTTCTATAAACAATTAGGGTAGTGAAAACTGAGGGATACAGTGAAGATGTATGTAACCATAAATTTAAGAAAGCCAGGAGAAAAAAAAAGCAGAAATCAAATCAAATTCTAGCAAATTGAGAAGCTCAACATATAGGAAACAATTACAGGGTAACGACCTTTGAGTTGTATTGCACAGGAAATGAATAGATTTAAGAACAATGTAGGCAAAATGAAAATAAATCCTTCCCTTGAAATGAATATTCCCAACAGAGTGCATTGATCGTGCAAATTTGTATAAGGAACTGAATAGCCTCTGGAACCTTCTAATCTCTTTTATAAGATCTTTTCTAAGATTTTTGAAAACAGGATCTTGAATCCATTGAAAACATAATCAGTTCGAAATCTCAAGTTATATATATTAGTTGAAAACATTTATCATTATGTCACTATACAAGTTCAAACAAATTAACTTTGTAACTAAATCAAACAAATCTAACTTTCATATCTGTGTTTATATGAGTGAAAACACACATTCACAGACATTTAAGATTTGAAAATTTCCAGCAGAGAATGATCTGCCAGGCTAGTACAGCTCCAGGTAAGCCCTGAAGAATGTATTTCTGTTAAGGATTTTCAAAAATAGGAGAAACACCTACTTAAACATTTCCACAATATTCAAAGAAGTGTAACTGATTCTACTCTTACTGACACTAAGGGTTAGAGTCCGCCCTTAGCAAGTTTGCTGATGATAGAAAACTGGGAGGAGTGGCTGACACAGCAGAAAGGCTGTGCTGCCATTCAACAAGAACTGGATGGATTGGAAGGCTGAGCAGTTCAACAAAAGCAGGCCTAGAGTCTTGCTTCTGAGGAGGAGTAACCATTGGTAATGCATTGTTAGTAATATAGACAGAGTAATAGATAGTAGTAATAGAGTAATAGCTAAAAAAAAAGAGTAATAGATAATAGTAATAGAGTAATGCATTGGTAGATCCATTAGAGGATGACCTGCTGGAAAGAAGTTCTGCAGATAAGGACCTGGGTGTCCTGGTGGTCAACGGATTGGCCATGAGCCAGCAGTGTGCCCTTGTGGCCAGGAAGGCCAATGGTATCCTGAGGTGCATTAAAAAGAGCATGGTCAGTAGGTCGACAGAAGTGATCTTCCCACTCTACTCTGCCCTGGCAAGGCCACAATTAGACAACTGTATCCAGTTCTGAGCTCCTCAGTTCAAGAAAGACAGGGATCTCCTGAAATGAATCCAAGAAAGGGCCACAAAGATGATAAAGGGTCTGGAGCATCTCTTGTGTAAGGAAAGACTGAGTAACCTGGGTCTGTTCAGCCTGGGGAGGAGGAGACTGAGAGGTGATGTGTTAAATGTTTGTAAATATCTAAAGGGAGGTGGGAGGCAAATGGATGAGGCCAGGCTCTTCTTGGTGGTGCACAGCAATAGGCAAGGCGCAATGGCCTAATACTTGAACACAGGAAGCTCCAAACAAAAATGAGGAAGAACTTCTTTGTGGTAAGTGTTGGAACATTGAAACAAGTAGTCCAGAGTGGTTGTGGAATCTCCTTCTGTGGAGACATTCAACACCAGTGACCTATTGGAAGGTACCTGCTCCCATGGGGGGGGTTGGACCTGATGATCTCCTGAGGAGATTTTCTTGAAAGCAATTCTTAAGAAACAAATGTTCAGTTCTTATTTGAATATGTTCAAATTTTTTCCTAAGCAGTTTTACAGTGAGATGTCACTCAGAACAAAGAATAAATACATAAATAAATAGATAGATAGATAAATGGAAAATGGATGGTCTTGCACAACTCATTTTCCAGTGATATGCTGCTGGACTTGTAGCAAGGATGATGCATACAAGATCTGCTCCACTGAAGTTCAGGCAGTCTCCCTGAAGCTGTCACACTGCTGCACATCTGAACATCTGCTTTATGCCATCTGCAAGAATTGAGAAGTTGATTGAAGAGGTTTGTGAGCGCAAAGACATACAACTGAAAATTTTCTGAGGAAGATGACAGCTACTGTGACACTGATGTATCTGAGTAGGAGGAAGTTACTGGCCTCTGGCACCCTGAAGATGGTAGTGCACATGCCCAACATAGCTGATTTTAGTTACCTCCTGTAGTCCATTCAGCAGTGTACTGTGCTGTGTTGTTTGTCCATATATTTACATAAGCATGTTTTACGTATGAGGCAGGGAATTGATTTATTTGTAAGGCAGACTGGGAGCCCTGTACTTAAGGACTCAGTGATCCTGAGAAGGCCACGTCTGTTCTACTTGAGAAACATTTCTGTTATCAATATGATCTGTAATATATATCTTCGGAAAAGTAACCCATGCAGATCAAGGAGTAGAATGTATTATCCTCACTGAGAAGCTGTTGGACATTTAAGAATCAGCAAGCAAATTACATAACAGTTAAGCTGAGCACATACAGGTCTTTGCTGTGCTGCTTGTACAGCTGAGCTGTTCAGGGCTGTGTCTTGATGCAGGATAAATCTATTCAATTCCCTGTAGCACAGGAGTCTGCAGGCATCTTGCATTCACTGCTGGGAGTGCCTTTGCTTTTATCTGCATGTACAGCAAGAGGTTTTCATGAAAACATGCTTCAGGAGTAAAGTTTTGTTTTTTTTTCCTGTAAGGAAAATAAATGCTGTTTGGAGGACAGAACCAAAAAAAGAGAGTTTCTCTCCACAGACAGGATTTGCTCTGCTCTGCACGGTGTATTGAATAAAATCTATCTGAACTTTGTCAGATGCTGCACAGATGCAGGCTGCCCTGTATTTGAAGGGGTATGATTTACTATCTATATTCTTCTTATTATTGTATTGTATTAAAGCAGTTAAAAACCAGTTGTCATTTGGTCTTACTGAGATTCAGAAGGAACCTGGTGTCGTCTCTCACACTCTACCTCTTTCCTCCAAAATCAGTTTTGGAGCTTCAGGAAAATATTGCTGAGTGCTGCATGAAAGTATGTAGATTCAGTGAGCCAATTTCCATTTAACTAATCTCCAAATCCAACCTCCTACTAACCACTTATAAGTAATACAACTTCCAATGCATCAGTAGTGTTTCACAGCTGGATATAGAGACTTCTGACTTTCACTTCACTTCTCAGCATATGCTAACTAGCACATAATTTTCCATTTCTCAGTTCTGATCTACTTTCCACCTGAACACCCTGCATATTCACTGCAGTCAAAGCATCTCTAGTTCTTTGACTTCACTATGGGCAAGCACAGTACTGCAAGAGTTAATAGGGCTAAAATGACAAAATAGGCAGAAACGCACACAAAGGGATTTGAAGAATGTGGGAGTCTCAACTATGTTATAACACATCACTGAAATGAGAATTCAACTTAGAATGACAGAATCATAGAATCCTTAGGGTTGGAATGGCCCTCTGAAGGCCATCTATTTCAACTCCCCCAGAGTGAACAGAGTGAACAGGGATACCACAGCTAGATCAGGTTGCTCAGGGCTTGATCCAGCATTGCCTTGAAAGTCTCTAGGGACCAGGCATCAACCACAACACACGGCATACTGTTCCAGTACCTTGCCACCATCACTGTAAAAGATTTTTTCCTTATGCTTAACCTAAATCTACCCTTTTTGAGCTTGAAACCATTTCCCCTTTTTCTAACACCACAGACCCTGCTAAAGAATCTTACCCTTCTTTCCTGTATCTCCCTTTGAGATACTGAAAAGTCACATTGCAGCCTTCTCTTCTCCAGGCTGAACAGCCGCAGCTCTCTCAGTCCGTTCTCATAGGAGATGTGTTTCATCCTTTGGATCATCTTTGTGTCCCTCTTCTGGACTCATTCCAACAGGTCTATGTTTCTCCTGTATTGAGGACTCCATATCTGGATGCAGTACTCCAGGTGAGGCCTTGATTTTTTTTGGATACAGTTCAGGATATGGTTGGCTTTCTGGGCCATGAGGGCACATAGCTGGCTCATGTCCAGCTTCTCAAACACCAGTACCCCTTGATCTCTTTTGGTGCTCTTTTATCTTCCAGCTCGTATTGGTAATTGGGGTTGCCTTGACCCAGGTACAAGATCTTGTATTTGGATTTGATGAACCTCCTGATGCTCACCTGGGCCCACTGCTCAAGTTTGTTTAAGTCCCTCTGGATGGTATCTGTCCATCTGGTGCGCTGACCACACCCCATATCTTGGTGCCATCAGCAAAATTGCTGAAGGTGCACTCGAGTCCATTGTCAGTGTCACTGATTAAGACATCAAAGAGTATCAGCTCCAGCATCAACCCCTGGGGGACACCACTCATCACCAATCTCCATCCAAATATTGTTCATCAGCCAGTAAAAACTTACACTAATATTAAACCAGTTTCAAGAGCGGATTTGAAAAGATGGATAATCTCACATGTGACTTTATGAGAGAACCTGTGACATACTCTGTACTCTACCTACATATTCAATCTCACTGCTTCACAGGTCTCTAGATTTGGAGAGTCCAACATAGTCCAGATTTGGAGATCCAACATACGTATTGAGTTAAAACTGAAAAATAAAATGCTTACCCTGCTTTTTGTAGAGGAATGGATGCCTACCAAAATTCTAGACTGTGGGAGATGGATTCACCAAGAATGTTTAGTCTGGCTCTTCAAATCTAGAAACACTATGGCAATTCAGATGTTAAATTCTAGAAACAACTTGCAAACAAAAATGTGAAGAACTTGCATCAACGAATTGTACTTAATCTCTCCTCCAACATTTATCATCCTCTACAGTGGATAATGCACCCTAATTCATAAAACGCTGCCAGTTCACTCATCCCACACTCAAAAACAGTTTACATCCTATAATCCTATTTCTGATAGAAAAGTTAAAAATATGACATTCAAGTATATCTATTTATGTATACAGGTCTTCCATGTGAGTCCAATCGTGCAGCTATTGTTTTACAAAGCAAGATCAGCTGTTTTCTTTAAAAGAAAACACGAAACACGCTTTTATCAGAATAAGGAAAAAAATGATTACTTTTATTCTTTTCCATTGCACTGAAAGCCTACACAGCACTAAATCTTCCCAAAGGTAGGTAAGGAAAGTCAGAAGTATAAAATTTTCTTGCTGTCTCAGTCCTATGGAGACTGTAGAGCTGAAGTACTTTGCGTCCTCCGTTAGTCCAGTGATATGGGTATTGCACCTGCTTTTAAGCAAACCACTGAAACAAAGTGGCAGTGCTAAGATGATTGCCAGCCCAAACACAAATAGAATCTTTCGAGCACATTTCACATCTTGGATATCTAGCTCTAACACTTTTTAAAAAATAGTATACATCAAAGCAGAATGATAACTTTGAAAGGTGGAAGGGCATTCTGAAATAAGAATGTTTCTGAAAGTCTCTGCTCAGTTATGGTTTCATAACCCTGTGTTATGCTATGCTTAAGTCAAAGAGATAATTTATTTAAAGGAAGTTTTTAACATGGGAAGAAAAAAAAAATCACTTTGTAATGTAATGTTGGCAACATATTTCCAAATGGTAATTACAAAAAATATCAATATGGGAAAAACCAATTATCGTGGTTTGTACTCTTTCAAGAACTAGGATATTTTTTCCTTTTTTTTTTTCCCTTCCCCTTCAGTACATAAGCACCAAAGTACTACAATTACCTGACTCAGATTCAATCACAGTGTGGGAGATACTTGGAAAACTAGCTCTATAAAATCAATTCCTGTGTCTGTATTTAGCCTGATGTGCCTTCTGTGTACTCATACTTGGCTAAAACAGAGTAATCAGTTAGTGCTACTGTCATGAACTTCACTCTACAGGAGAATTTTTATCTTAAGGATTGTTTTTCAGAGAACTTCTATACTTGGGGCATTATCCAAACTGATAAATCCATAATAGAAAACATACATTTCCATCTAGCATGTAACATATAGAATATATGATATGATTTCCGTAAGGAAAAAAAACAGCCATGATCACCATGGCCTAACTCCTAAAAATACAGTAATGGTATCAGTTTTGCTTTGCTTTTCTAGTGCTGCAAAAAAACCTTCGTGATTTTCAGCTTTTCAATATTTGAGGCACAAAGCTGGTGTTGAATGATGGGAGAGGAGACAAGTAAGTAGAATAACTTGATTTGGTGTCCCTTTACACTAAGCATATTAAAATATCAATATGTGTTAAAAGCCTGAAGATCAGATCCTTAGAGATTATCATATTTGGAAACAGGTGGTAAAATAAGAACTGTACAAAAATCTGTGTTTCCAAGTGCACTATATATCGGAATTTGGAAAATTACTGCTATTAATTATTACACGTTTATTTTCTCTACTACTGTGGAAGACAGGAATAAATATTTTAGCATCAATATTAATATTGATTTTGCTACTGACAGTGTCAAAGCTTAAAAGCAACAGAAGTCTGCATTTCAGCATCTTGAAGTCAACTGATTTGCTGGGGGTTAAAAAACAATAAAAAAAATTACCAAATTTCAATATTCAGCATCGCTTATTTCTTGTCTGCTCCATATTTTTGGTGATGTTGCTAAGGGATTCTAGAGATTAAAAAAAAAAAAAAAAAAAAAAAAACAAACACAAAAATGCTGTGTAGATGTTAAGTATAATTACCATTATAATATTTGAAGATATGTAATCTTTCAGAGAAATCACATGATTGTAAATAATTTACTGGCAAAAGGAAACAGTAATGGAGAAGATACTGCATTCTAATGCAATGCTAAGAAAATCACCATTCCACATTCCAAATATTACATTTAGTGTGTACAATCATTGGAGGTCTCAATAAGACAAAAAATTACTTATTGGATAATTTTAAGAAAAATTTCTGTAGAATTTTGTTTGGTTAGTTAGGTTGACCACTATTGTTGATATCAGCTTTGTCAAATGCCCCTTCCTAGTGATTTGATAAAACAACAAACAATTTATGAAGAAGTACATAGGCTGCAGCAGATAATACCTTGGGATGTCTCTCCTATTCAGTTATCTGGTATCAATTTCCACTCCCTTCTCCAATTTGCTCAGTCTTTTCCACCAAAACAAATCCTCGAGCACACAAACAAACTAACAAAAAAAACAAAAAACAAAAAAAAAAACCCAACGACCAATAACAACCAATACCAAAAACCTACTAAACAAAAACTATCTAAGCAAAATATATTTGTCATATGTTTGTCTCAACCCAGCAGAGATGTTATTGCCTCAGGTAACAACATGCAAGAGGAAGTGTTAGGTGAAAGAGTCTTTTTCCACTATCTCCAAAGTATTTTGTCAGATAGGAGAAGGCATATCACTGAAGTTCAACTTTTAAAGCCCCCAGCAGTACTTTGGGAGGAAACAATGCATTGGAAGTGAATGGAAATTACACTGGTAGATGAAGTCAAGACCTTCAGTTGGCTATTAAAACAAATTGAAATGACTTCAAACTATAGTATGAATACATCATGAAGTACAGCTGACTGAGTGAGCAATTATTTTCTACATCCTATATTTATGAAATTTTCTTGTAGTAGTGTGCCAGAATGCATCCACAATGAACTGTGATTACCTTTAGAGATACATTTGCCTGGAGAAATGTTCAGAAAGAAGATTTGGTCAGTGTGGTCTATCTGTTCACAGTGCATGGCAAGAATGTCTAGAGTTGCTGTAGATACAATAGCATAGGAGGAAAAACAAAACCATTTTGTTTTATAAGCAGGAACAGAAAACATAGAGCAATTAGGTTTTGAGTAGTGGATTCTCCTGGGATATATATTTCACTAGATGTTTCTGGGCAGTCTGCCACTGAACTTTCCTTCTTATCTCAATAGCCAAACACTACTTGGCTAACATTTTTGTACAGATGATTCAAATCAGGTTCTGCAACTCTGATGAGAAATCCAGTATAAATATACTGTTTGCTCTATGTCAGCTGCTGCTTCTGAATGTTTGTTGTGGTGGATAATCAAGAATTATCTACAGTCCTTTTATTCAGTGTTGCCAAGATACTGTCAACAGGAGAATGGGAAGATATTTTCATGATACTGGAAGAACTTTCTAAGGATCACAATAATGTTCAACACAAGTACAGTGGAAGTCTAACACTACAAGAATCTGGAGAGTATATACAAATACAGAAGTACGTACTTTAAGAGTTTAAAGCCATGTGCAGAAAGCTTATCTTTTAATTCATGAACACCCTCTGCCTAGTGGTTTTAATATATATTTTTATACAAATACACAAATAATGCAGACAGTTGTATGTATCTACTTCAACAAGACAGAAGTACTTTACTTTTTGTTTCTTTTAAGGCAATAATGTATCAACTAAAACATTTATTAGTGTTATGGTAATACCACTCATGGGTGATGTTAGTATAGTAGTCACTGTGACAAAGGAATTGTTAAGTAAAAATTATTCTTACCAATTGCAGAGACTGAAATTCAAATGCTTAAGGTCATAAACATTCTGGTTGTCAAGAATGAAACATTTCAGTCCTCATTGTCCTCTGAAAAGACATCTTCACTCTGATTTCTACACTACAGCTTAGAAATCCACAAAACTATCTACCCTGCAGACTGCATCTTTCATTTCCATTGACACAAATACAGGAGTTTTGGAAAGTAGAAAAATAATTCTGCATACTTCTAAAAAGTGAATTCCTTCATATTTTTTAAGCAATTTTATCAGTCATATTTGTTTATCAACTATGAGTACTTCAGAAAAGAAACAGATACAGATTTTATCATCATGAGCAGTTACAGATATAAGACATGATGTAAGTGGTTATATTTTGATTTAAGTACCCTGAGGAACAAAGGGCATTCTTATGGATTGATTTAGGACTTCCCTGTAACATATTTGTTTAATATCTGATGTTTACTACATTGTACCATAAAAAACTTGATGTTACAGAGAACCCGATCTCCAGTTTTCATAGTCATGAGTATAGCTTCAGATACAAAGCAGCTACATTCTTAAAACAGCTTATAGTTTATTTAGTAAGCTGAAATAACTGGATATGAAATGGAAAGAGTTTACCAATTTACTAGAACCAAATTCCACTTCTTATTACAAATATAGAATTTCAGAACTGTTCTACTGAAGATCCCATAATCTTTATAAAACAAGAAAAAATGGGCTGCTTTTTGAAAGTGTTATCAGCACTTATTTTGGGCCACAAGTATATTTTCCTCTAAATATCAAAATATTCATTCTAAAACTGGAGAGAACATTCATTTAGTTGCTTGGTAAAATCCATCATTTCTAGAGGAAGTTTAGAAATAGAATTTAACATTATGATATTATATGATGTACAATGTCTTTTTGACCACAGTGACAACACCATAAATTTTTAAGGATGGTATCTAGACATTCTAATTAATGATCTAATCTGAAGTAATTCAGTCCTTAAATCATTTTTGTGTGTCAGCTGGTAGATCTAAGTAAAGGATATCACTTTTATTATGGAAAGGAAGAGGAAACTTCATTTTGGCTCATATTCTGCACAATTCCTTAGCTAGAATATTTTCCGTGGACGTCTTTCTAGCTGGAGAAATAACAGCTGTATATTAAACTCAGAATTTTAGTGTCACTCACCTTGTAATAAAAGTGTGCTGACAGTACCCAAAGTTTCTGTACTGTTTATAAATGAATGAATGAATATACCAACAAACAAAGCTAATTACTGCCAGAGGAATTTGCCACTATTTATTTCATCTTTATTTAGTAATGGATACAGGAGTCATTAACATATATCTAAGTATTTATTGCTTATGTTTCTGCTGTGCAATGTGAAATGCATTTATTAACTGTTCTTGTTCGAAGGCATGTATAGATTTCCTAAACACCATATATATTATCTAAGAAGTCCCTACTCAGTGTTTTGTTTGTTCACTTGCTTGTTCTCTGAATATGTTTTAGTACTGTTTTCTGATAAGGAATCTATAGAATTTTTGTTGAAAATGAAATTAAATAGCAAACTGCAGTCTAGGAAAAAAATCCTTCCACTGTTTTTACTGTAGATCAAGTTTAAGAAAACTAGAAAAATTTTATGAAATACTACCGTGTAATTGCAGACACAGTAGAGATTTACATATACAAAGAGGATGTTCTCACAACAGGTTGACAAAGAGTTCTGCCATGAAAGTCATTTTCTTTGTAAATAAATACAAGGAGCTTACAGAATATGTAAAGGACTTTGTTTTAGCCTTTAATTGCTACTTGCAGAAGAACAAAATTTTAAGAATTTTCTTTTTTTAGGACAAAGTAGCAAAATATTGGAATAAGCGCCCAAAGAAGTTGTGGAATCTCCATCTTCATATGTCTTCATAACATAAGGCCTTCAGCTGTTGCTGAATGTGAAGAAGTCTGAGGTACTCAACATTTTTGCATTGATCTTTACCAGCAAGTGCTAGTACAGCCTGAGAAGTAGGACAAGGCAAGGACTACGAGAACGAAGAATCACCCATCAGATTTGAGAAGACATGGCAGTCTGGTGAAATTCTCATCAACTGGAAAAGGGGGAACCTAACCACAGTTTTTAAAAAGATAAAAAAGAAGACCTAGGGAACTGCAGGCTAGTCAGTCTCACTTTATGTTCCAGGTAGATGGCATCTACCTGGACTTCTGCAAAGCACTTGGCATCACCCAGAATAAGAGAAACATGGATTTGAGAGATGAACCGCTTGGTGGATAAGTAATTGTCTGGACAGTCACCCTCAAAGGCTTGAGGGTGAAAGTGTCTCAATGCCATTTAGAAACCATTGACAAGTGGCTTTCCTCAGAGACTGATATCAGGACTGGCACTGTTTATTAGCATTTATTCTGGTGATATGTACAATGAGACTGAGTGCCTCCTCAGCACATTTGCTGAGAACATAGAACTGCAAGGTGCAGTCAGTGCACTGGAGGGAAGGAATGCCATTCAGAAGAAACTTATATAAACCTTACTAAGTTCAACAAGGTCAATTGCAAAGTTCTGCACTTGGGTCAGGGCAATCCCAAGCACAAACATAGTCTGAACAGAGAATGAACTGAGAGCAGCCATGAGGAGACCTAGTCAGGAGTGCTGGCTGATGAAAAACTGAGAATGATCCAGCAATATGCTTGCAATCCAGAATACCAATAGTATCCTGGGCTGCATCAAAAGAAGCATGACCCAGGTCAAGTGATTCTCCCCATCTACTCTGTGAGACCTCACCTGCAGGACTGCGTTCAGCTCTGGGGTCCCCAGCATAAGAAAGACATAGAGCTGTTAGAGTGTGTCCAGAGGAGGGTGGTAGGGGGTTGCAGTACCTGTCCTATGGAGACAGTCTGAGAGAGTTGTGAGTGTTCAGCCTGGAGAAGGCTTCAGGGAATCCTTACAGTTGCATTCCACTAAAGAAGGGTGGGAAGAGACTCCTCATCAGGGAGTGTAGTGATAGGACAAGAGTTGCAGTTTTAAACTAAACAGAGGTAGATTTAAATCAGAAACAAGGAAGAAAGTTTTTTACTTGAGGGTGATGAGGTTGTGCAAGAGAGGCTGTGGAATCCCCACAGCCCTACTCCTCTGGGTCAAGTTGGATATGTCAAGATGTCCTTGCCCATTGCAGAGGGGTTAAAGTTATATGGTCTTTAAGGTCCCTTCTATGATTCCATGATCTAACACTGCAGTCAGATCTAAATTCAAGTTTGTCCTTGCTCTAAGTGGGTAACAGGATAGGTTGATTTCTGAGGACCAATTCAATCTAATTTATTGTATGATTCAATTGGTATTTTTGAAACTATCTCAATCTTGCTCTAACTGCATTTCAAATGTTAAGAAAAGGTACTTCTGTAAAGCATTTTTTGACAGGTATTTCATTTTTGCTGTTACTAAACCTCTGCTTGCATCTCCAGGGAATTCTACATGTCTTGCATGACTACAGTCTCCTTATTCAGATGTTTAACTGACAGCAGAGTTGATTACAACTTGACAAGGCAGAACTTGAGGCAGTCATATCTTGAACTAACTTTCTGACACATTAATTATTAATTAGGAGCTATCTAGTACTGGCGCACACCTACTGAATACAAATGTCACTAACAGCACATTTTACACTATATATATATATATATATATTTTTATACACAAGAACCATCTATATTACATTTTATAGCAAGTAAAGTGATAAAAATACAACAAAGCATGAACACCGTGTGATGATCCAGGGAAATAATTGACTTTGTTCAGTGCACATAAGTACTTAGCATCAGCTGAATATTATATTATCCAGTAAAAGATGAAAACAGGGACTCAAACAGCAGCAAGGAGTAGTTGCAAATTCCTAGCAAAAGCAGCATTACAGAAATTGAATCCTTCTGGATTCAATAGCTATAAAATCCAAAGACAACAGCACCCACCCTCACTAGGGTGATTGTCTTTAGCTGGAAACTTTCCGTAATATAAAATGGATGCAAAAAATGTTTTAAGACTGTTGAAATGTTTCCATGCCTTGATTATTCCGCTTCTAAGAAGTCTGAATCAACTTGATAAGGTTTTTTTGTTTTTTTGTTTTTTTGTTTTTTTCCTCAAAACAAAATGGCTTTTTCTCCCTTGAACCAGAAGACTTGAACATTTAGGAATCACTTTCCCTAAACAAAAACAGAGAGATTTCACTTAATCATTTTGACCCTTTACAGATTTAACTTCTATTTGTCTATTTTGTACTTCAAAATTTCTTCCATGTTAAGGCCAATCTGGCACATATAGTCTCTACACAACTAAGATTAACAGGTTTGCAGTATTATGGAAAAATCCAATAGCTGGAAGAAAATGTAGTAAAATTAACAGCAAGGATCTGCATTGTCTTTATGTACTAGGTTCCACAGTGATTCAAAAATTTTTGAATGGTTACTTGACATAATTATCCTAGATAGGGTTTGCTAGAATTCCTTATTAAAAAAAAAAAAAAAAGGCAAAACAGTCCATAAAAAGTAGTTTTCCTAA
>NW_024962252.1:50703025-50723895 GCF_019238085.1 Lagopus leucura | reverse complement strand
AAAAAAAAAAAAAAGGCAAAACAGTCCATAAAAAGTAGTTTTCCTAAAAAATCTCAGTTATTTTTGGAATAATTTTGTATCTACAATTATTTTTCAGAAACCCCCTTTTTTAGAATGGAGATAAGAGGCAATCTTGTGTCATTAGAGGATTCACCCGAAAAAATATTTAATCATAATGTAAATTCTTTGAGAATCATTAGCTTCAAGGACTGAATAATATCTTCCCTCATTACCAACTACGGTTGTACTTATCAGGTATTTTTCTCTATCCTAAAATGAACATTAAGGAAAACAATTTAGAAAGGAATTTAAATAATTATGCAGGTATATTTTCTAGAGTTATAGGCAACTTCTTGCAAGTCTTACTCAAAAGCTTCTGTGACATAATGATTTATTTTTGGATCTACAAGTCCAAAAGTAAATCTGACTTCAAAGATCTCACAGATTTTCAAATGTAACCCCGTCTCAAGTACCAAACATTACTTCAACTGAAGAGAAGTTTGGTGTTTTTACCTTCTCAGATTACAAAGTCACTTCTGCACCAGAGAAAGCTTCATTACGCCCTAGGTTTCCAAGCTTCCCTTTAGCACATTTTCTAAGATGCCCTATGTGGACACTGGGCGTTCATTTGCAGCTTTCCCTGGAGCTCTGTCAACTACATGCCAGCAACTGAGCTCTGGCCAGATGATATCAGATTGAATATGCCAGTGATCAAGATACTCATATCCTACCTCAGGTTAAAAATCTTTCGTCCACCTAATTCTTTGAAAGAATAATTTTGCTGAATTCATCCAAAACAACTTAAATTATTTTATCAGGTATCTGACAGACAGCATGATAGCACAAATATATTTTCCTTATGAAACGAGGCCAAAATCAAATTAAAATCCTATTTCCTCTGACAGGGATTTTTATCTTATTCTGCTGCTACTGGTATCAACACTCTGTAATTTAAACACCATGATTCAATAACTTTGAATTATGGAACATCAGCACAAGGGATGTCTCATAAAACAGCACATCATTACACATTTATCTACAGGCGACTTTGGGGAATAGGAATGACCCACTTGACTAATAATTTCTTAGTCTGGAGAAGCTTTGACAGATAAATAGCTTTTAAAAATTGATGTTCAAATGTAGTCTTCAAAGCACATATATAGCATTGAACACAATACTTACTATTCTCATTAAAAGTACTGGCTTTTTACAAATACTCATCATCTCTCTCCGTATTTCAATATTCATTTTCTGCATTTAAATTACTTGGTTGCAGGAACAAGAATAGCTTAATGTGATCCAATGATATCACGCAAAATATTTTATATTAAGGATTAAAATAGCATTAAATAATGTTGAATTATTTAGCATTAAAAATGCTGGAGACAGATTGTTACTGAAAGCTCAGTGGGTAACACCATTGCCAGATAAATCAGATTAACACCAAGACTCATCAAAGAAATGTCTGGACATTTTTATTGTTGCCCATGTACAAGAGAGAAGATGGAGGAAATACATAAATAAGACAGTGAAGAGCACCTGCGTGGATGGCATTAACTAATAAAACAATCTATTGCTTTTCCAAACAACATAAAGAAGCCTTAAGGACTTTCTACACTCAAGTTGAACTGCTCCAAGTGGGAGTGGATTGTATTGCATCCAAAGATAAAGCATTGCTTATTCCAAATTCCTGATATTAATGCTATTTTGACACTAAATCTCAAGTTTTTCAAAAGTTCAGAGATTTTATGTATAAATATACACATTGTCACTCAAGAGAATATTAAACTGCCTGAACAAGTTCACCGTAAGAGCCAGACAGAAGCTGAGAAGACTTACACCTTTCTTTCCACATTGCTAATCGCAGAGGAATATTTAAACTATTATAAAATATGAGAGAAGCAAGCAAATATGCCTTAAGTGGATTGTGATGATCAGATAACTTGTTTAAGGAAATCATGCAGCAAGCATGCAAAAGGTTCAAAGAGACTGTTTTCTTTCCACATATGAAATAAAGCTCTTGATTTTCACAAAGATAAAATAAAGTATCAAAAATAAATGCAAAAATGATGCCACAGTTCTATTTATTATTATAGTTAGGTCTAATGAATGCGTCATTTTGAAATTCACTTTAATTTATAGTACATTTAAGTTTATACTATAGTGACATGTGACACATAGATCTATGACAAAGTCAGTGATTCTGGCAACAGGATTCTTAATTTGGATAGCTGCTAGTATATATCTCAGTTACAACTGAATTACAGACAATATAAACTGGCAAATCTGTATAGTTAAATGTTTCTTTTTGGCAGGCAGGACATGGCTTTCAGAAACTGGGTTCCCTGCCCACGGCAGAGGGATTGGAACTAGATAATCTTTAAGGTCTCTTCCATGCCAAACTATTCTACAGTTTTATGACTCCTTGAATATAACTACTTATTGTTCCTCCCACTTGCTGTACAGCATGTTGAAAGAAGAAAAAGTGGATTTAAATCCTTAAAAGTGCTGGAAACCTCTGAATAGAGTCCCCCATATGTTGGAGAAATGGCATAACCATTAGGAAGGCAGAGTTCATTGTCTCCATCACCATCATCCTCTTTAGTTGTGGTTATATATATATATATATGTGTATGTATATATGTATGTATATATGTATATATATATATAGCTGATCTCAGATGAAAATTCTTGTCTATGATTTTCAAGTTAGCACAAATGCCTGTGTTTTGAGAGGGCTGGATATGGCATATGTGTCAACCATTAGCATTTCTCATTATCTACCCTTATTTGTTCCCCACTTGGCATGTAAGGATTATTATTTTGCTTAAACATGAGAAACCATAAAATCATGCAACTAAATCAAGCTTTGGAGTTAAGTAAAGCTGTGGCTCTACATATCCTGCATTCTTAATGGCACTCTTTCTACTCTATTAAATATTGTAATGTGATGGAAAGCACAGCAATGACAGCAAAGCAGTAAAATCCCAGCCTGCAGCAGGTGAGGACTTGCTCAAATGCAACAGCCAAGAGCTCAGAAATAAAGGAAAGAAGCTGCATACCTTCCAGAAGCCTCAGGTATGCATGGACCTCAAAGAAAATATCTTTGCCTCCACTGCCAGCCCTTAAATGAGGTCTGGGAAGGGGTGGAACCAGATTCACCCCTTCCTACCATGCAGGTGCATTGTATGCACTTGAGCTCACCTGGGTTGGCCCTGCCTTCCCACCAGATGTTCTATCACTGCTTCGAGCTCTGACCTAGCACTTCCACTACAAACATCTTGGCCTTTCTTTTCATTTTACTGTTGTCGGTTGCTTCTCAGAAGATAAAACATGTGGATGAATCCCTTATATTTGATTTTTAATATTTTTTCACATCCATCTTGAAGGTGAATTTTAGGCAAGTGCTTGTCAAAATCTTCCATTCTACACACATCCCACTGAAAGCAGTGCTTCCACTTTATTTCCATGGAAACAACAACAGATATAAAGAGCACAATAACATTATTTGATTGAGTACATTCTCAGCTACAAAATACTATTTTTCACCATTAGCTACACGTGTTTGCCAGTGATGAACAAGAGCCTGTGTATTATGCTCATAAAAATCTGTACTAATGGAGATGACCCATTATTTCATAGCTCCTATAACAGCATCTTTGTAAAATACACCACTGGCCACCTAACTGTACTAACATCTACCATTTGGTCTCCATAACATTGAGCAAGCATCAGTAAATGTCAGTGGGTGCCATTTTTTTTCCTGCAGGAATTCAATGACACACCTTTGCTTCTTCATAGACACTTCCATGTCAGACATCTTTTTATTAGATTGCCCCTGTGCTGCTATTTGTCACAGGGCAACAAAATGTAACAGAACACTTGTGGAAGGATTATCCCCTACAACCATATCACCAAAATTCATCTCTGATGTCCTGGGCCAATATAATAAAATAAGAAGCATTGCTTTTGAAGCAGCCTTTGCATGTGCCAGTGCCACCTGCTCGATTGCATTCACAGAAATTCTTCACTGCAAGTAAGTTTTCAAAAATAGGCAGAAATAAGTGTATTATTTGTTAATCTTCCAATGAACTACTGAGCCATCACTGCCTTTGAATGTCTTCTCTATCAAAGCAAACATTCATGCCACTTTTAGCTAATCATTATTTTATTTATAGGGCCAAATATGACCTCTCTGGGTGCCAAACCAGAAATAAAACAAACATCGTATTCTTAAGACCAGAGTAACTTACATTCTTCGAAACTATATTCAGGTTGGATAGGGCTTAACAGTTGTGACTGCAGTAGAAATTATTTTGTTTTACTAGATTTGTATTACTATCAGTTCATAAACATTTCTTATTGTCAGATATTTAAAGAGTAGATTAGATCTAATCAGTTCCTAAAAACAAAGAAGCAACCAAAAGCTGTAAATGGAAGAGTTTAGAATACATACAATAGGTTAGGTAAGGACCGCTATTTTAAAACATAAGAGTTCTTTCTGTCACTCAGAAATGTTAGTTAGCTTCAAAGGGAAGACACCAGATACTCTTCCTTGTCCAACAAAGCTTGTTCTTAGCTAATACAAATTTCCAAGACTTACTCTTTAAAGTTTTTTTAGCTGAATACTGACCTAACTACTTGTTTAGCCTAGCAGATGCAGTCCTCTCACAGCATCACTTCAGGCAATTTTCTGTAAAAATTTTTACTTCATTTCATTGACACCTGTTCTTCCTCTCCAGAAATTTCCCATCAGTAATTTCAGTATTAAATGACTCTTAGAAATTATCACAGCAGTTAAACTAAAAGTGTGAGAAACCACAGAGGAAATCCAAAACTATCCTATATTCAAACTGAAGAATTGAAAATAAACACTGTCAATCTCCCAATATAACAGGACTCCCTTATACCTATTTTCTTCAAACAGATTAACTAGTCATTTTTACCGCTCATTACTTACCTAATTTGAGATGGTCTATAAGTATTCTTCTGAACTTATATTTTGAAACATGGGATTCATCAAGAATAACAATTATAATAATAATGCTACAGTCATTTTAACAACGAAATGTACTAATGTTCAGCAAGAAGGCACAGCAAGTCTTATTATAATACCAAATTCAGCAACGTCATATATATTTCCTCAAGGAAACTTTCCTTTTATGAAGATAAGGAACAAACAGAATTATCTAAAATATCTAAAATCTTAAAATCTAAAAAAAGTTAGATTTTATTTCTGCTAGTCTAGTGCTGAATCTTGCAGAAGTTTTCCTCTGGCTTTGCAGAAATCTGAATTGATGATACAAGGATAACAGAATTTTATTATTTATATATATATATATTTATTTTAATATAACAGAATAAATTAATTAGTCAATTAAAATCTTAAGATTATTTCTGGTTTTCTGTTTTTTGGTGTTTTTTTTGTTGTTTTTTTTCCCAGTCTTAATTTTTCATTTATTATCTATTGTCCACTTCATAAACTGAAGGTTTCTTAAGTAAAAATTTTTACTCTCACTTCATTTTGGTCTCTATTCCTTGCATCTTTTTCACCAAGTTCAGTTACCTACACTGGTCAGTACAGATATCCTAGCCAAAATTATACAAAACTAGTTTAAAAATCAGTTATTCTTTTGATACAGACTTCCCTTACAACGATTTGGTTTTTCTGTGTATTCTTTTCTTATTTTAAGGAATAGCAAATAAATAAATAAAATAAAATAAAATAAAACCAACAGTGAAAGAACTGTGAGGTGTAGCAAAATAAAAAAAGAGCAGGATAGAGAATGCAATTACAATTTGATTCAGTCTACATTTTTCACCTCTATATTAAGGATTGATTATAAGTACTTTGCACTTTGTATGTACAAAGAACTAAGTATTAAGCACTTTGGTGAGTCCTCAGTGTATTTGAAAAGATAAAGAAATTAAAAGGACACCCAAAACTGAATAGCTTGAATTTGAAGTGTATGCCAACTTTTCTGTCTTTCATGTTACCTTCTTGTTCAGAATAGAATAAGGTCATAATAAAAATGGGGATGCTAATAATTTAAATTTGTGCCCATTGAATTAACATGAAAACTTATGTTTCTGTAGGACAGTATTGCCCCTCTTATTTGAAAAGGAAACAGCCAATGCAAAAGAGAAAAATTTACCAATGGAAATCCTATCCTGTTCTCTTGTCAAAGGTTCCCTACAACACAGTTTCACAGCTCACGTGATTTTTTTCCTGGTTTCCAAAAGTCATGAAACTTTGATCACTACTTTTTTGCCAGTGTACTTTTAAACTCACTGCACAAATTCAATCTAATATAACAAATAGATAATACTCTTAAAAATATCTGTCACAGCAGCAGCTACAGGGCACTGAGTGCAAGACTCTTCAAGGTCATGATTAAAAAATATGTGTAACTAGTACTTCAGTCTGCAGTTTATTATCAGAAGAGTCTTTGCTCCAGAAGTGAGTAAATGCAGTGCTTAGACACAGTTATTTTGCATCATTTCAGAGGCTCTATAGCATGCAGGACATTTGTAGAAGGTATTGCATATAGTCTACATATCTGTTTCTTTTTCTATAATTTTCCCAACATCAATCAGTTTCATCTTTGACATGTCATGTCATGATTTTTGGAAATAGCTCTCTTTCTCAACTTAAACTTAACTTACAGCTCTCACAGTGAGGGTTGATATTCCAATTTTGCAGACCCACCAGAGCATTTCAGGATGTAAGGAAAATAAAAGAGAAAAAATATAGTTCAAAAAATGATATTTGAAGGAACGAGTATAAGTAGTTGTATGTGCTATGCTACAGGAAAATCTTTATGGTTAAGAATGAAATACTGAAGTTTGCATAGCATACTTAGCATAAGAATAGCCTGGAGAGAATTTTCAACATCTGTGGAGCACATTGGAATCTACTGCACATTTATCTTGTCCATCACATTTAAACTGGGACATTTTTATTCTTCTGGTAGTGTGACATAGTGTGACATAAAATAGAAAAGTGCACTTCAACCAAAGAACTTCCTATTCAATTGACTCTTCATGCAGTTATGCTGAATAAAGAAATTGTGAGCCTGTCAATGATCCTTTTCTTACAGAACTATTGTGTACACTTGTTGCTTAGTACAAACCGTGTTTCAACCTAATCCATTAACTTGGTTAATGCTCTTTCAGACTTGTCCGTTAGTGTCATTTAAGCTACCCTAGGTTGTATGTTGTCTAATAACCTTAATAAAGTAGTAAAATTCAGGTGTACTGGAAAGATGCTGAAAGTGACTCATTTTTAATCTGTGATGTTTAGTTCATTTTTAGAACAACTGTATCTCCAAAAGAGCAGACCTTTGAGCTAAAGGGGCATTAAAGAAACAGCATCATAGAATACCTAGGTTGGAAAAAACTTTCCAAATCAGCAAATTCAACCACCTACCCCACCTACGGAGTTTCATCACTGAATCTTGTTCCTTAACACCCCAGCCTTTTGTCTCCTAAATACCTCCAGATATGGGCACTCTCTTTCCTGCTCCACCTTCCTAGGCAGCCCACTGCAATGCTTGATCACTCTTTCTGTGAAAAAATTCTTCTTCATTCTAAATCTTCCTAATTCTAAACCTCTTCAGGCACAGTTTGAGTCCTTCCAAAGTACAGCTCTCCAAGCACCACTCCAACACTGCTCAGTACTAAGGTGCCCACCCTTCAGGCACTGTTCCAGCATGAGTCTCCATGGGCAGCAACTCCCCCACCCCTTCCCCACTGCGAGCTCCTTTCCACAAGCTGCAGCTCTGGCCTGGGCTGCTTCTGTGGGGATATCCATGGGCTGTACCTCCTTCAGGACACTTCCACTGCTGCGCCATGGACTCCTTCATGACTGGCTGCATGTGGAGATCTGCTCTGCACTGTGCCCACGGGCTGCAGGGGGACAGCCTGCTCCTGCATGGGCCTGTCCTGGTCTTCTTGGAGCACCTCCTGCTCTTCTGTGCTGACCTTGGGGGCTGCAGGACTGTTTCCTCACGTTTCTCACTCCTATTTCCCACATGCTGTTGCACAGTGGTTTTCTTTGTTTGTTTGTTTTTTGTTTTTGTTTTTTTACTTTTGTTTTCTTAACCCTGCTCTTTCAAAAGCACAACCAGCATCATTCATGGCTGAGATCTGGGCTGGCTCTGATCTGACATAGGGCAGTGCTGGGCTCTGCTCACAGAGACCCCCTCCCGAAGTTCCCCTTCACAAAAACTTTGCCACTTAAGCCCAGTACATTCTTCTACCTTGAAGATGACTCTGAAAGTAACAGTAACCGAGGAGAGGATGGAACTTCACACACTGATGGCTTTTATCCTTTTAGTAGATAATATTAATTAAGAAATAAGTTGAAGTAAGGATAAGGTATGAGTGCAGTATCTTCGAGGAGATAAAATGTAAGGAGTTTATTTTCTAGTTTCTAGAGAACAGTTTTGTTAGTCTAGAAACTAATTATTTTTTGTTTCTAGAAATTCCAAAAATCCTTTATTTCTTCATGCTAACACTATATACTGTTAGAAACCCTCCACCTAAAAGGACAAATATTCTTACTACCATCCAAAAAAAGAAAAAAGAATTTTAAAAGATGCTCCTTTTTACTTTGTTGCTATGCACCTGTCACATTTTGGACCTGCAATTAGCATCCAGAGATAGTAGGTCCTACTTATGAAAATTTCTGCTTGGCTGTTTTCTTCTATTTCTCATAAGATGCTAATTCTTTCTTCTATCTGAGATACAGCAGCCTGGTTCATGACCCAGTTGACCAACTACTGCACAGAGAGTCAAGTATCTGTCAGCAAAATTTCTATGTCTGTAGTATGAAGACAGGCAAAAGTTAACTCTGAATGATGTATCTTGTAAAAGGTTTGCTCTCAAGCTCGGTTACTCACCAACCAGTTAAGCTAGGCAATTAAGAATTCATAGATGAATACTTCAAATGAAGTTCAATTATTTATCATGTTTTACAATATTTTAATTTGTTGGAGATAAGCTCACGGTCTTTGAAAATTGATAACTGTTAAACTAGAGTAGAGTACATACCTCAATATGATTTTGGCTCATTACTATGCTTCATCTGGGAATGATAATTACAATTCGGTAAAAAGCTGCTGGAAGTATGGCAAGTATTGCAACAGGAAGAAGAAAAGGAAACAAAACGAATGTTTGCCTTCTATCTAAACTGAATTAACAGTACAGTGTTTCTCTTTTTTAGTTATGGATTTAACTGAATGTTGTTTTTGTTTGCTTTTTTTTTTTTTTTTTTTTTTTTTCTATTATGGAAAGAGCCAATACTTCAGTCCAGTTTCAAAATGCAGAAGTGGCATTCCTTCTGATGTTATCAAAGTCCATTTCCCTCTCCTATTGAGCCACCTTGTGGTTGATAACAGTAATATACTCTTTGATACATTGCAATTTAACAGGAAAATTCTCAGCCCAGTGTTACCCAGCAGTTCCATTGAGTTACTGTCCTTTATTCTTGAATGTTCGTACAGCAGATTTCTTGTGGGGAGAAAAAAATCACAAATACGGAAACAAACAACAAACTTATTGTAAGTATAAATGTAGAATAAATATAGAATAAGATATCAGTAAGGAAGGGGAAATTATTATTCTTTAACAGGCAATTTAATACAACAGGCACATTTCAAATGAGGCCACACAATTTTTGCTTAAAGAAAATAAACTTAATACTATATATTCCCAAGCACAATACCTACAACTGTAGTGTCTTAAGCAGCCATTGATTCTTCTGAGTCAAGTTTGGTAAAGTGATTATAATTTAAATACAAGAAAGTCAATGTTTCATGTTATTTAGTTACCATGGCCATAGTGATAGTAACCTCTATTATTTTTAGGTAGATTTTCCTATAGACAATCCTGTAAATTTAGAAAATGTTCAGAAAATATGTGATGTGATGCCAGAGACAAACAATGAAAGATTTCTTTCATGCACAGAAAATATATGCAACTCCCAAAGAGGAGAGTAACAAGTGATTTCAGTTGTATTATTTTACTCTACAGCAATCAATAAAGGAACATTCTAGAAAACAGTAGAAACTGTGTTATTTTGTGGGTTTTTTTCTGTAAAAAGCTAGGCAGATTTCATTGTTGGTCATCTTTAAGAAAAAGTGAGTAATTAATTTATTATTCATCACTGAATAAAGATTATTCTTTACTTTACTGACTCTGTTTAAAGGCTAAACTTCTGAAACATTGTTCTCTCCATCTCCACAGAGTAACTCCCCAGACTGTGAATCGGCACTCATAAAATATCCAAGCCTTTGACAACATTTGAAACCCATCAGTGGCAATCCTCCAAGCAGAAAAACAGGACTATGGTACAGATAAAAATAAAAAGAGAAGTCTCAACCATTTCACCCTATATTCCTAACTAGGGAGCTCAAGCAGTAAGAAAAATCATGAGATAATGGTACTGAGAGCAAGTTGTTCAGAGACCTTGATGAATTACGATTTTTTCCTTACTTATGCTAAAGGATGCTGACTAGGCAACTATCAAAGGCATTCAACGTCCAACATAAAAAATTAAAATGTGAGATTTATATTTTTAAGCAGAAAGTAGGAAAAAGAGACTAAATCAGGAAAAGTTCTTGCAGAGCAAATCTTGCTGGTTAACTAGATCCCAGGTGAGGGCCTAGTGTTCTGGGAGTTGTGACTTAAGGGAACATGACTGGGACACTGGGTGTTCATCTTAACAAATAAGAATTTATGGAGAAATGTAAGTCATTGAATTTGGGCTCTAATTTATGAAGCATGAAAATGTTTTTGTAGTAAATAGGATAGGGAGTCCAAAACACTGCTGGTAACAAGGCCTGTCGCAATAATCAGAATTGAAAACTAGCAGAACAGCACAAGCCAAGACACTCTGATATATGTGTGTTGGTGTTCATGTCTACGTGTGTGTGTTAGGTTTCACAAACACCAACAGAATGTGTTAATGAAATAGACAAAAGTAGCACAATTACATCTCACAAAATCTTTGTAGGAAAAAAACTTTCATTTTTACAACATTAAATGGCTGATATTAATGGATACTAATAAGTGAGCAAAAACATTTATGCTGCTATTGTTAATAATACATAAAAAGTTGAACGAATAGGAGAGCAATCTGGTAGAACTCTGCTTTTTAAATAGGTCAGCATATCTCCTTTAAAGAGATAATTTACATTCCTCAGTGAAAGAGCAGCAATGTCTGGCATAAAAGAACATCTATGTTTAACCTCCTTAGAGGGGTGCCATGTTAGGTGGATAGAAAACCAGTCCTCCTTCCAGTGCAGGATATTCTGTGATTATGCAGAATTTCCACGTGCTCCACAGAATCACAGAATCATGGTGGTTGGAAGGTGCATATGAAGATTATCAAGTCCAACCCCCTCCTTCTTCACCTCCCATATGATTTCACATTTAGAGGGAAAACAAAGCAACTGACCAGACAAAAATGTTCGTTAGCTTTTGAGTAGGTCCAAATGCAGAGCAGATAGGAACAGTATGTAGAATATGTCAAGTAGGAATTTCTAAAGTATATCTATAACACACACCATCACATACACATAAGTGCATTTGTGCAACTCCGTTTTTTGGTGGGGGAAGGGGTTCACCAGTAAATCAACACATAAAATAATTCATCACGGCCTCAGGAAACACAATGGCTTCATCTTTTACAATCCTTAGTGTTTGTGAAATGTACTTAATACATGTAGATGTACAGTAAATAATTTCTGGGTGAAAAATGTTAGAAATGAAAATTACTTATGGTATTTGACTTTTTTATGAGTTTACAGAAGGTTTTAAAAACCAGAACAATATGTTCAAATAAGACAATGAATAACTGGTTTTGATAGACATATATTTACATAGAACTAGGAGAATCAGTGTATTAATGGAGAATTAGTTGCCTTTTCCTGTGCTGGAAATAAACAAACACTCTACCATTACTTTATCATTATCTTCCCTCACAGCTTAAAGCAATATATTAAAGCAGAGAGCAGTGGGCAGTAAAATTTAGAAAGAAAGAAAAACAATAAACACTTTTTTCAAAAAAATGCACAGTATCTCCAGTTCTTACTTATCAAAGAGGCATAAGATGACTCTTACAACTCCAGTAAAATGACTAGAGAGCTGATAAAGACACAGATGGTTCAGAGCACGTTTTCTTAAAATTGCCTAATAAAACATATGAAGAGAATCCTCAGTTCATGAAAATTTATAGAAAATTTTACTAACATTTTACTACAGATAAATCTATTTCAGTACAAATTAAATTGTCTAGAAAAAAAAAGAGCAGTAAAATATATAGATGTTTAAGGTTAATATTGTAGTTAGAAGAAACAAGATTTGAAAAAGAATAATGATTTTCTACACAGATATTTCTGTGAATAGGTAGAATTTTTTTTTCGTTATGACATAAATTAAAAATTTAATAATCAATGTGGTAATGGATAAGATAATGATATTATTTAAAATAAATGGTGATCCTCTCTGATACGGTGATGAGGAATGGGCAGCTGTGACTGGATGGATAGAGCTTCCTGCAGGGGGCAAACTTGGGCCATTTTCTGATTGTAAACCAGATCCACTCTGATTTATGAGTGTTACATTTCTGGTTCATTTTACTTCATTTTCTCCAACCGTTGTTACGATTTTGCAGAGCAGTTGTTTATCTCAATAATCCTGAGCCAATTTTAAATAACTGTGTAGAATTCAAAAGAAATAACAAATGCAAACCTAAAAAGATCTTAAATCAGGCTTCAAAGAAGATGCAGTAATGACTGCCAACTAAATAAAGAAACAAAAACTGTACCCCCCTTGTTTCCAAAAAGGTTTAGAAAGTTTTTCCATCACTTCCATACTATCTTCCTTTTTTTTTTTTTTTTTCCCTGTTTAGGATAATGAAGTTTACAGTGTTCCTTTATAAATGCTAAAAATGCTACAAGAAGCACTGTTTTCCAAGTAAACTCAAAAAATTTGTAACTTAATTTGCAACCTCACAAAGATCAAAAACAACCTGAGTTCCAAGCTTAGATCTACATGAAAACTCAGTAAATACTTCACATTTTTTTCTTTTGACATATTGATATTGTTTAATGAATCTACAAAATCATAGTATGGCTTGAGTTGGAAGTAACCTTAAAGACCTCTGCCATGGGCAGAGCTGCCACTCATCAGATGAGGCTGCCCAGTGCCCCATCTGATCTTGTCTTGAATGTCTTCAGGTATGGGACATACTCATCATCTCTGGACAAACTGTCCCAGTGCCTCACTATCACCTGAGTAAAAAAATTCCACCAAATATCTAATCTATAGTTTGGGTGATTGGGATAGTAAACACATTCATAAATGAAATGGTAATAAACTAAAGAGTAACAAGTTTCCAATGGAATAATCTAAAAAAGAAAATTTTTATTCCAAAGTTTCTCATAATGTCTCAACACAACAGCCACTAAATATCTAGGTTTACTAAGGCTGAAACCTAAAATTAACTGAACTGAAAACAGTATTATTAATATTCTGTTTTAGATTTGTCAGTAAGCATTATATAATAGAGTAGCTTACTGATCACCAGTCTTGCTGACTAACCAGAAATCTTTCCTTAAACAGAGCTCACTTACCATGTAACATATTCATTGCAAGCTTCCCTGCAAAAGTACAGACTGTGAGTATCAGAGGTTTATTCGATTTCCTGGAACACACATGGGATTTTTATTTACACTGCACAAACTTGAGTCAAATCTTTCGAGTTTTACAGATTTTGGCTAGGAATCTCACGAGAATACATTCTCTTACACGATTTGTAGCACACATTGCTCTTCTGGTAAGAAACCAATTAATACTAAGAAGGAAAACAAACAAACAGAAAAACAATTCTAGTGGGACTTGACTAAAATAGAAAGTAAAGTCTCAGAAAACTGAAAAGCTGATAAAGGTTACCAACTCATTTTGGAATGAAAAGGTTTTAATCTAAGTTTAGGAGAGACATAACTTGGAAATATAATCTCAGACATGCACAGTCCCTTCCTCTGAGAAAGTACATGGAGATTCATAGCACAGTCTGCCTATTAGTCACTATGAATCACTCTCTTTTTTAGTGGCAAGAATATCATGCCTTCTGGAACCATTTAATAATTGTAGGAATTTTGTCATTCTCTCATCTCCTGCTAGAGCAGCAGCAGTTCTCCCGTACTTTCTGACTGAGAGGACAGGGGACAATTCCTCAGAGTTCTGTCAAAAATAAGTTGGATCTTTTCTTAACCTGGAAATACTTGAAAGATTTGAAGGTTTGGGTGCTGATTTGTTCAGATGTCTGAGCCAGGTTCACTGGTATTTTAAAATGGGCCTGATAGCATTTTGGCTTGGTTGCCTGCTGACTGCAATGAAGGCAATAAATAAAAAAGGACTAATTAAATAAAATTGTTAAGGTTTTCTTGTTGTTGGGTTGTTTTTCTTTAGCCAAAAAACCAAATTGTAAATATTGTAATAATTATAACAACAAGTTCATCTAATAAGTATGAAAGACATTTTTTTTTTCTGCCAGTGTTGGGGTAAATGTTCTATGTGTTTGTTTTAGTGAGAAAAGTCCCAGCTGACCATTCATGAAGAATTCCAATATGAGCTATTTTCAGTTCATCTTGACAGAGGTCTTGCACTTCACTCAAGACAACCAAATGTTTATCAGAGAGAGAGGGATCATACCATCCCCTGAAACAACTCACTTAGAGGCTAAGATTCTCAGTTTCAGTCAAGTAGGAGGAGATTTAGAAACACAAACCATCCTTCTGATAAGTTATCCACACAGAGGATCCAGTATAAAGCATGTTCATAAACCATGTAGCACTGAAACATCTAATCTTGACTGTATTTTCTGCAGCTTGAAATCTAGCTGTTGTGCTCTGATAATTTCTGCTGGATCAAACTCCACAGAGAACATGCAGGAAAGCAAGAGTGAGACTTGTCAGGGCTCAGGTGCCAACATAGTCTTAGAAGCTGTCTTGAGCAACTTTAGCAGCAGAAACACCAACAGTTTTAAGCTTAGGAGTAGGTATGTGTAAGCTTTGAAAATCTGTGTTCAAGCAGTGGTACCCTGGTGGCTGAGATAATTCAGTGTAGAACTGAGGTAACTGAGATTTGGAGGTCCCCTGGTGGCTACAACTGATTGTCTGACAATATCAAAATTTGTGCTACAACCAAGAGTTATACTTGCCCAGTAGCCAAAAATGTAAAATCCAGTCGGTCACAGTAATTAAAAACAAACAAACAAAAAAAAGACTCCTTTGAACATCCTTTTCAAACTTAATCCAGAGCACTGCTAAAATGCAGTGTTTCCATATATCTGGAGTTTTTGTCATAGCAAGTTATGCAGACTGATACACCTTACTTTCCTTCTCTACCTATATCTTTAAGCTTTCCACTTCCTTCTTACTTTTATCTCCACAACTGAATTGCATGTAACAAACAGCCTAACACCAACCTCAACTCCTAAATGAACATGTTCTCTCACTTTCAAAATAAATATAAGATCTGTATTAGATCTACTTTGAGACTGGTCTGAGCTGTATTCTCAAAGCTGAAAATTTACATTACATTCAGCTAAAATTCAACATCTTTTGCTTTGTATCAAGCAGTTGTAAGGGTTCTCTTAGTATACTACATGTTGTGGGACTCCTGTATCTTGCTACTAGAAAAGGTTTATTAAATCAAACTACTCACTTATAATTCTGTTCCTTTAACCTTCAAAAAATATTTCTCTGAGGCTTTCCTTTGATATCTGTCAAAAAGTGTGGTCTATTCCACTTAAAAAATGGAACATTGAAATGGATGGTAAGAGCAGAAAGGCATAACCATTGTCACCCTATTTTAAGATGAGGGCAGACATTTCCGATTATTAAGTCAGAGTGAAAGAATAGCTGCTAGAGAGTTTAAATTAAAAAAAAAAAAAAAAAAAAAAAAAAAAAAAAAGTGCTTGAATGAATTCCACTGAAGATAAGAGAAGCAGAAATGGTATATTTCATTGTGAACCTTGTAATAACTTAAAACTGATTAGTGTTTGAAGGCTGATGGATAACTGCAAAGCATCGCTTTTATAAAGCAAAGTGCAATTTTTGGTACCATGCAACTCCTTCCAGATCTCTAATTTTCCCCTCTTTTATGATATTCACAGCAGAAAAAATAAAGAGATATCTGTCGTTCATGAGAAATGAGTCTAGTTCTGAAAATTATATTGTTAGTCATGTCAAGTTTTAACAGAAACAGTGAAATAATGATTTGAAAATAGTGGGAACCAGGATCAGAAGGAATAGTTCAGACACTCAAGTGCAGGAGGTCTCTATCTGCTTAGAATCTCAATTACAGTAGGTCAGGCAAAGGGAGCTCAGCTGCAAACATGAAATTTAATATGAATATATTCAATGGTATATGGAGGAAAAAGCTCATATAGGTAAACCACAATTCAGTCATGAGCTCCTGAGTAGACTATTTAGCCTTCTTTATTTCTTTTCTTTTTCACTAGCTGGCACATAAGAATTTATAAGGTAGTAGATAGAAATTGTGCCATAGAAAAGGTGCACTGGTTTTAAAGGATAAGTCAGAGCCTCAGAAAATATATGTGATACCAAGTTATCTTTTACCAAGCAATAAATAAAAATGTTATATTAGAATAATGCAATTTATAATCTAATTTTGAACTCAGTGCAGTTCAATTTATAAAAACATTCTTTCCCTGATTATGTTGTCTTGACAAACCAGAATGGTATTTGAACTATTTCATTAGAATCCAGTGTCACATACATGGTTAGATTCTTTCCACTTTTTATTTTTCAAAAGGAAAAAAAAAAATCAATCAAACTCTCCTGTGTTGAATTTTTAGATGGTAGTAAATCTCAGCTTCTTTTCTGGGTACCTTCAGGCTTCAAATTGTTATAAAGACAGATGAATAAGTAGGTAGGTAGGTAGGCAGAGATGTGAACTTCTTTCTGGCAAACATTGTGATGAAAGTAGACATGAAAAGTCTTCACGAGAACTGAAATTTAAGAGGGTAATGTTCAGTAACTGTTGAAATTAGGTTGGGATGTGTAACGACAACACAGATGCTAGAGTCATCAACTCTTATAGGAACACTATCTTTGGCTAGAGCTTTCTCTTCGCTGACAGAGCAGTTAAGAATGAGTGCTGGGAAAATAATTGATTTTATTTAAATTTAGCTTTCCTGGCAGGAAATGAACAAATTCATTTAAGAAGAAAAGTAAATTACCAATGATTTCCAACTGACTTTTTTTAAGGAAGCACTCAGTAACAAATGTGGGCCTGACAGATTTTCAATAGATCTGCAATAATATGGAGTAGAATTTGGTTGAGCTGTGAATATTTATTATTGATAGCTTCCTTTTAGATGGACTGTGACACTGCCTGGAAAGACTGCATGTTCCAAATGAAGCAAGGAAGAGCAGGTTTAATATATATCGGATTTTAGTGTTTGAAGAAGTGGTCAGAATATTCTAAATTGGGAGAAAGAGAGTGAAGAAACATCTATTGAAACTTCTTTTCATGCATCTCATTCAAGCAACAAAAGAAAGTAGGTTTGAAATTTTTACTTAAGGAAAATGGGCTGCTAATAGATAGAGAGCAATCTTGTCAAACTGCTGCCTTGGTAATAGTAGTACTGTAAGCTTTCCTCCATAACACACAGCAATTTTCTGTTTAGATCCCTTCCAAAGATGATCTGCAAGTTGGATTTATTGTTTTGCTTCTAGCTTTACTGACCTCAACAGTCTGAATTTATAAATCCAGCAGAAATGAAGAGGAGGAAGTGAAAATTGTTTACCTTGGAAAATACCGTTACTGTTTCATTAGGTTATGGCCTCAAATTCCTTGGCAACAACTATGTGACACTGAAGAATTAAGGTAATGTCCAAAGGCCATCCAGTCTTTTACAGATGCACAATGGATTTTCATTTGTCTGTCCTTTTTTACGCCTGTCTCAACAATTGAGGTATATATAAAGAACAGAAAGTGGATAGGAAAATCATTAATAGTATTTATCTGATAACCAATAAGCTTTTAACTTCTCTTTCTGTCCACTAAACTGGTACTGTCCCTGCAATTGTATGTGCAAAACAAAACAAAACAAAGCAGGCTCTGAACAACACAACGTTCATTCATACTTATCTGTATGTATAAATTCATATATTCATAATATTCATATTTACATCTCTTTATATATCATGAATATTCTGCTAAAAAGTTGATTGTGTACTTTCAAAAATTGGTGTACAAATCCACATGAAGTTCTCAAGGAGTGCTTCTCAGAATTCTTGACTCTGTGGTATGGCAACATCACATGCAAATACTATAAGCCTTGTGATAGTGTCCAAAGAGAAAATTTTCTTACTAACAAATTATGTTCCATTCCTTATCTCTTTATCGTGCTGTACAATACTGTACATCATAAAGACCTCATAAATTTTCCTTGGCATCTATTGTCACTAAAATCAAAACAAATAGTTATCAATAATAAACGTAGAGTGGAAAGTGAAATTTAGAAGAAACCATGTATATGAGGGAGAAAGTGCTCCTAGAAAGAGCATTTTTCAGAAAGTAAATATGTATCTTGTGATATATATCAGAAAAAAGTTTTTGGGCGGCTTTTAATACATGATTGAAAAAGAATTCATGGAACATTAAATGAAGAAAAAGGTATCTGAGCAGAAGCTGTGGGAACTGTATTAAGAGCACAAAAAACACCCAGGAACATGCTTGGGTTCAGTGGTTGGAGAGCTTGGGGTACTAATGAGCAAGAAGCTGACCATGAACCAGCAATGTGCCTCTGGAGCAAAGAACCGCATCTTAAGCCACTGTAAGCAGTGTGTTGCTAAAAGGCTGAGGTCTTCCTCTCTGCTCAGTTCTGATGAAGCAACATCTACAATAGTAGACTCTGTCCACTTCTCAGCTCCCAGCATCAGAAAGATACTTACTGGAGCGAGTCTGTTGAAGTCCCATGAAGATGATTAGGGTGCTGGAATATCTCTCATATGACTAGAGGCTGAAAGAGCTATGACTGCTCAGCCCAGAGAACTGAAGGTTCAGGAGGATCTTACCTGTGTGAGTAAATAGCTAATGGAGGGCTATGAAGAAGACGGAGCCAGAATATTTTTGGTTGTGCAAGAACATAGTACAATAAGCAATGCACACAAATTAAAACACATGAAACTGTATCCAAACATGAGATTATAATTTTTTTTCTGTGGAAACTGTCAAATGCTGGAATAGGTTGCCCAAAGAAGTTTTTAAGTCTTGATCAGGGAAACTACTCAAAATTTGAGTGAATACAGCCCTAGGTAACCTTGTGTTGTAATCCTGATTGAGTTGGGAGGCTGAACTAGACAATTTTAAGAAGTCCCTACTAATCTTAATGTTCCTGCAATCCCATGATGAGAATTAAAAAATAAAAATAAAAAACATCCCGTCAAAGACTGAAGTACTTTTTCTTTATTACAAATGTTTCCCCTAACTTTCCAAGTGCAGACAGCTGAAAACTTCTAAAATTGAATAACATCCATCTCTGAGCATGTGGAAGACAAAGTGATCAGTAGTAGTAAACTTGGATTCACCAAAGGGAAATTATAATCAACCAACCTGATCTATTTCTCTAATGAAACAACAGACTGGATACATTGAGTGCAGTGGATGTTTTCTACCTGAACTTCAGCAAGGCTTTTGATGCCTCCATAAAATCCTCATAAGCAAGCTCAGGAAGGGAGAGCTGATTTAGTGGACTGTGAGGTGGATTAAAAACTAGGAACAGCTCAGAGGGTTGTGATCAATGGCAGTAAGTCTAATTGGAGGCCTGTAGCTAGTTGTCAGTATGGGGTCCAGTATTGTTTAACTTATATATCAGTGACTTGGATGAAGAGAGAGAGAGCACCTCCTCAGCAAATCTGCAGATGACAGAAAACTGGGAGGAGTGGCTGATACCCTCATTGCTGTGCTGCCATTCAGAAGGATCTCAAGAGGCTGGTGAGGTGGCTAGAGAGAAGCCTCTTGAAGCTTAACACAGGCAAGTGCAGAGTCCTGCCACTGGAAAGAATAACTCCATGCACCAATACTCATCAGGTCTGAGAGCGAAGATTACATCCCTAAACCTGCTGGCAGTGATCTTCCTACTGTTGCCCAGGATGTCATTGGTCTTCTTGGCCACAAGTATAGGAACATTATTGGCTTGTGGTCAACTCATCAGCAGTCCTAATTCTTGCTATACAAAGCTACATTCCAGCAGTCAACCTCAATTCTATGATTTGCTGATTTGATAAACATAGTGATGAGGGAAACCAAACTCTTTGACATCTCATCTAACAATAAAAGCAGGGGCAACAAAAAGATACGTTCATAATTAATTGGCTGTAATCCTTTTCGGCTGGGGGAGACAGGAAAAGACAGAATTTGAAAGGTCAACTTACAGCATTCCAATGGACTCTACAGTATTGTTTCCGCATTCCTGTGGTTCGTTTTCAGCAGAGTGAAAAAGGCACTATCCTCTATAGCAGTCACATGAAAAATTAAGGTCTTTGGTTTATCTCTACAGTATATGACCAAAATGTTCTTTAAATACTTCTGTGACTAGTTCTAAACTTGTATGATCTGTAGCTTCATGTTCAAGGGTAATTTAATCAGGACAATACTGACCCATCATTATCGTATAGGTTAATTATTGGCACAACATCAGTCTGTGCTAAGTAAAACACTTCACAGAATCACAGAATCACCCGGGTTGGAAGGGACCCCAGGGATCATGTAGTTCCAACCCCCCTGCCTAGCAGGGCCACCAAACATACACATTCAGATCAGGTTGC
>NW_024962252.1:50656457-50703015 GCF_019238085.1 Lagopus leucura | reverse complement strand
TGCTCTCAAGGACCACTCCTCCCAGCCTGTACAGGTGCCTGGGGTTCCTCCGGCCCAAATGCAAAACCTTGCACTTTGCCGTGTTGAACCTCATTAGGTTCACCCGAGCCCAGCCCTCCAGCCTGTCGAGGTCCCTCTGAATGGCATCCCTTCCTTCCACCGTATCAACCGCACCACTCAGCTTGGTGTCGTCAGCAAACTTGCTGAGGGTGCACTCAATTGCCTCATCGATGTCATTAATAAAGATGTTAAAGAGCACCGGTCCCAAGACAGACCCTTGGGGGACACCACTTGTTACCGGCCTCCACCTTGACATAGAGCCATTGACCACCACCCTCTGTCTGCGGCCTTTCAACCAATTGCTTATCCATCGGGTCGTCCACCCATCAAATCCACTTCCCTCCAATTTGGAGATGAGGATGTGGTGGGGGACCATGTCAAAGGCCTTGCTCAGGTCCAGGTAAATGACATCGGACATGAATCATAGCAATGAATTAAGAGCCATAGGTGGTCTTCAGAGCAATTTATAACAAGATGCTTCTTTATTCCTTTCCTAACAAAGCAGAAAACATTGCCTCTTCCACCTTTCTATCACCACATCCTTTCATTAATAACTGTATACTGGAAAAATTGAGTGGAAATTCTACCCACCTGCACAGATGAGAGGGAAATTTATTTTTCTGATATGCTTATAATATGCCTGATATCATAGATTAGACAGTGCCTAATGTCTTTGCAAGTAACACAAATGAAATTTTTAGTGCATTTCCTTTACTATCTAAAAAGACCCATATTCCAGGGAAAGAAGCAGTGTCAAGATTATTTGTAATATTACATTCAAAAAATGTATTAGAAGAACATTGTTTATGGCCTCAAGTTGCACCAGGGAAAGTTTTGACTGGAACTCAGGAGAAGTTTCTCTACAGAAAGGGTTGTTAAGTACTGGAATAGTTAATTGGGTCTCAATTCCTAGAAGTGTTTAAAAGCTGCTTTGATGTAATGCTCAAGGACATGATTTAGTGAGGGTTGTTAGAGTGAGTGTAGTATGATTAGGTTATAGTTAGACTTCATGATCTTGAAGGTCTTTCCCAACCTGATCTATTCTATAATTCTAAGTTCCAAGACTTAAGACAAGGTCAAGCACTCTCTATTCATTCTCTGGTGAAAGGTACAAGAGGTGCTTCATTCCACTTCACCCACAAGATCACAGGAGTGAAAGTGGCCTGAGCTGCAACATAAGAGACAGTCAAGGTCCTAGAATTATGCTTTGCCTTACTTTTGACCATAGATTATCAATCTGCTCAACAATCAGTATAGGTGTTTTTTTCTTTGTACAGACTTCATTTATATTGTATCTTTCAGTAGGAACCAGATTCTAGTCAACATACAGAATAGACAGTGCTTACTTTGCCAGAAGTTTTCATCCTCTTCTCAATGCTCAGCATGTCTTTCTGTTAGTTATACACTGTACAGTGTTTTGATCAGTTCCTCATCCGATTTTCTTCTACTGTTTATCTGTGGAATAAAGAAAGTCATTACCTTGCTAATGAGTAAACAAGTTTAGCAGTAACTTGAGCCAGTTATAAATGAGGCACCTGGCTCCTATGTGTGTTCAAGTTGCTGTTGCAAGAGCATAAGTGCTGTAAGCATCTACAATAAAGGTTGTTCTTAGTTCTTTGTTCTACACCAGCACACGAGTCAGCACCTCTTCCGTTGCACTGACAAGGAAGCTCACAGCTCTATTGCCACACTTATCATTGATACATGAATGCTTCATAATTAATTGAGAAGCTGAGTGTGCAACTCAAACAGAAAAGAGTTAAGACTACCAATGGAAGTGAAATAAAACACTGTATGCCAAACAGCCAAAACTAATTTCTGACACCAACGTAAGAAATTTTTATCTCCACAGCAAGTAGTTGATATACATTTTTCTGAGAAATATTTTGGGTTAACTGTTATGAACAGATGACCTCAGCACCAGGTCCTTTGGTTCAAATCCCCATAGAAACAAGGAAGCTGTAAAGCATGTATTTTGTACAGCCTTTACACTCTTTTAAGGAAAAAATTACCTGTGTACCACAGTATCTAATCTCCATTGCAGCACAGGGTGGAATTTAAGTTACAGTGTATTTGAAAAACAAATTCTCTCACAACTTCATATACAACACTTTTTTTTCCCCCTTCTTGCCTTGGAACCCTGGCAAGGCAACAGGGGAGATGTGGTCTGGGAGGAAGCTGTCATGCTCACATCAGGCATATTTCTGGAAAACTTGAGCATTCACAGTAGAGGGAACAGAGCAAGTTTTTAATTATTCACTAGAAAATATTTGTGAAAAATAGTGATAGTATTCCTTAAAGTCAAAAGGCAGACTTGCAAAATAAAGTTCACAATTATTGTAAGGCCTTTGTACATGCACTCCAGTTGCCAATGAGAACATCCTGGAAATGATTGGAAAACACGGAGGAACTTGTCAGAATAATTCTTGATTAAGATTGCATCCTGAAACCTGAATTTTCATTCTTATAATACATTATATAAAAGTCAACAGAAATATTAGCTGCACTGGACTACTTAACTAAAATACTCTAAATAGAAGGAAAATCAAAAGGTTTTTAGCATTTACTGTTTAAAATAATATGTAGGTTACTCTGAAAGCAGTGTGCCCTTGCAGCCCAGAAAGTTAACTGTATTCTGGGCTGCATAAAAAAAAGAGCGTGGACGGCAGGTTGAAGGAAGTGATCCTGCCCCTCTACGCTGGTGAGGCCTCACCTGGAGTACTGCATCCAGAGGTTGAGTCCACAGTACTGGAGAGACATGGACCTGTTGGAGCACATCCAGTGGAGGGCCACAAAAATGATTCACCTTATCTGTGAGGAGAGATAAGGCTGAGAGAGCTGGGTTTGTTCAGCCTGGAAAGAGAATACTATGAAATGACCCAGTAGCAGCCCATTGAGTATCTAAGAGAACAGCAACAGGAAAGAAGGAGACAGATAGGGTGATGATAGAAAAATAAAATAGGAAAAAAAAAGGGGAGGGGAAATGTCTTCAAGCTCAAAGAGGGTAGATTTAGGTTAGACATAAGGAAAAAAACAAAAATCTTTCCCAGTAAGGGTGGTGAGGCACTGGAACAGGTTGCCTCACGTTGTGCTTGATGCCCCATCCCTGGAAATTTTCAAGGAGACTCTGGATAAGAACCTGGGCAACCTGATCTAACTGTGGTGTCCCTGTTCATTGCAGGTGAGTTGGACAATTTGGAAGGGACCTCTGAAGGCCATCTCTAAAAATTCTACGATTCTGAAGTAATGCCTCTAACTTACTTCAATTGAAATTACAATAAATATAAAGAACACAACAGCACTACCAGATAGTTATTGTAGCCAAGAATTTGCTCTTCTTCAGAGTCACCATCATTGGGCATGAACTTCCATCAGAGATGAACAAGAACCTGCATGTCAAACTTGTGAATACCTGTATTGCTGTTCCACAGCTACTATGACAGCATAACTGGAAAATGGACTACACCTCCATCTCAATGTGCTAACATCTACTCTTCAGTCTTCATAGATGTTTAGCAAGTGTCAGTGAATGTCAGTGGGTGCAATTTCTTCCCCCCTTATGCCATCTGTCACATAGCAATAAAATGTAATGGAATAATGGTGGAAAAGTTCAATCTCCACTGTCACATCACCAACATCTATTTCTGATGTCAAGAGACAATAATAAAACAGGATGCATTATTTCCAGAGCAGCACTCGTGGCCATCTTTTTCAGTGTGCACACATTGGACAAGGGTGTTAAGATTTGCTTTCAGGTTCTTAAGAACCCAAATCCTTTCACTTATGCACAGCAAGTAATGCCAGTGAAGTACGTTTAATTTAACAACAGAATCTCAATTTAAAAAAAAAAAAAGACCTTCATAGCAGTTGAGGATAAAGCTATTGAAATGCTTTGAAATGCAGTGACTGGAATCTGGATGCATGTCCTGGAAAATAGAAAGACCTTAGATTTCAAAAGGAATTTCTGTTCCACTCTAAAGTTTGTGCATCTGTGGCAAAATATATATACACACAAAAAAATTTCGGTCCTAGAAGCTCATGCTGAAAATGATATCATGGAGAAATAGGTTAATTGGTACTTGATCACCTGTCACTTAATAAGAACAAGATTACCTAAATTATAATTTCAGGAGAGGGAGAAGGAAAATCTTGCACAAGTGCTTAAGACAAATCTTTTGTGCATCCGACTGCTGTGACAGCACAGACACCCAGTGTTCTGCACTGCCTTCAAAAACTTCAGCTTAAATCTGCACATACAAAACATTTTCTGCTTTTAGACATGTATTAGCCCTGTGTGAACACTGTTTTTCTGCCATACTTCACATCTTCAAGAGATTTATTTATTTATTTCCAGCAATACTTCCTGCCTTGTTGCGGGTTACCAGCTCCAGAGCAGTTTGCAAGAACAGAACTCACCCATGAAAGCTGTTTGGAGTCAGTGAAAGCAGAATGCCCAAGATAAGCCCAAGATCCATGCGGGGAGGTTGAGGAAGGACGTTTGTTCCTAAGTGCTAGGGACACGAAAATGCGAAGCTCACAGAGGGCTGCTGCTGGTTGCTGCGGGACCACGCGTGTCGCTAGGTGGCAGAAGCGCTCCTTCTGCTTCTCCTCATACCCCGCTGGTGTGGGCTGTAATTAGGTCAGTCTGTGGCAAAGTAGGACTGAGTGATAAATAAAGTAGGTTTTCGCTGCTAGTACACACTGCAGCTTAATTTCACTTCTTTTTAGGTAGTGTTACAAGGTGGATTAAAACTTTTAAAGGCAAAGAAAAAGCTGACTTGCCGAAGTAAATGAAATTTAAATTCGCTGAGGAGGAACGGGAGAGAAGGTAGAGAAAAAAAAGGAAAGATGACTCCCCTCTGGTGACATTGATATTCTGTTCAGAAGAACACTGAGGAGGGGGAGGGTTGTGCAGAGATGTGTGTTAAATCTCAAATCCAAACAGGCAAAATCTGTAGCTTTGCCTGCTCTAATGCAGGGTAATAATATGCAGTTTTTCCTTGAAATTTGTCTAATTTTGCAATGAAAAAAAATACAGTTTTATCCAGCAAAGCATGAGCAAGTTCCCCTTTGAGAGATCAGAGTAATGCATCTCACTACGGAGGTGTTATTGAAGGTCAGAGATGAGATAACATCTCCTGCATTGCTTACTCTCCATCTAACTGGGAACCACTTTACCCCAGAGCTCAATGTCAGCTTGTGGAAAGGAAGATACAAGTTGTCAGAATAATTATTACAGTGTGTGCTTAATCAGATTCACAAGGTTGTTCTTCTTGGGTTAAATCATGTTAAAGACTCAATACTGTTGCTAGTGAAGACAGTGCAAACCTCTCCGATTCCATTAAGAACAGATTTTGCCCTGGCATTTCTTTTCCCAAAAGACATGTTAGAAGAGAAGTTTTCAAGAAGAGAGAAGACAGGGATAATCCTCTTCAACTCTTCTGGCTCTCTACCTCTAAGAAACTGGGATATAACAAGACCTACTTAAAAAAAGAATGACTTGGCTGGCTGAAGTGGATTGATGGAAGGAAATTAAGAAGAAATAAAAGATGAACACAGGTGCTGAAGTATGATTTAAGCAAAATCTAAAATCATTCCTAAATGTAAAACAGAGACTTTAAATATGATATTGCAGGGGTATGCTTTGAAAGTTCAGATCATTCCTCTGTTCAGTTCTTCAGGTAATTACGGGTGTTGTTTTGGCTGCAAGACTTAGTTAAGAAATTCCTGCTTAAAACACACCAAGACCCAAACTCAAGTAAAGTCCTGCATTAAATCCTCTAGAAAGCCTGATTTAATCAACATACATAAGTACGGATGACTTACATTGACAGGATCAGTGATCTCAACAGTGCACTTGTATTTGTGTTAATTGGTAAGTGCAATAACACTGCTAAACAGTAGCATCTCTATATACTATATATACTCTATATACTATAACATCCTGGCAAAGCAAAATCATAATGAGAGTAAAAGTTTAGTGGCATCACATTAAGTTTGAATGAGGATTTCCAGAAAATTTCAGTTCTGCTTGATAATGGAACGGCATCTCTTCTGAAGAGTCCTTGTCATCTCTTGTTTATAGCCACTCCTAAGGTGGCTTCACCATAGCTCTCTAGATGTTGTATGGCTGTTGACCAAATGAATATATACTTAATGTGAAACTAAGTAGGCTGGTATAACACTATAATGCAATGGAAAATATGGTAATAATAGCAGAGTGGCACAATTCAGCAAGCCCAAATGCAGCAGCTATAGATTCAGAAAAAAAGAAAGAAAAACTATTTACCTTTGAAGGCCTCAAAAAGTCTAGGATCTCAAGCAAGGTAGCTTTGCCTCTACTGCCAACTCTTAAATGAGGTCTGGGATGGGGTGAATCCTGGTTCAACCCCTTCCAGTCACCCAGGTGCATTGTATGCATCTGAGCTGGCCTGGGTTGGCCCTGCTTTCCTAGGAGGTGCTCAATCAATGATTCAAGCCCTGACTTAGCACTTCTGCTACAGTTGGCCATTCCTGGTTTAGCTGTTTGGAGATTAACTTAAGAAGGAGGAACCTGGGGTCCCATGTTTGAGTGTGATATCTGCTTTTATAGTTCTACTCCCAGTTTTACACAGCAATCACAGCTAGCATCCTATAGCTTAGGGTGTTTAAGTGAAGAAGACCTCAGTTCTTCCACCTTTTCTTATTCAAGCCTTAGCTGGTCTCTGAATTTCCAGTTCCATTCTCTAACAAGTAAGCTGTTTTGTAAATAGAGGTTGCATAAATCATCTGACTTCTAAAGGCTATGCTTTGAACTCTGCTCTTAACAAGGGTTCATGAAAGCAAATATTCCATGGACTCGGGTTTCCCCTTTTCCAGTGACAGATGGGAGCTGAGATCACCCTTCCTTGGTGTCAATTAGCGCAGCCTGACTTTTTTGGAGAGATCATGTTACATAGCATACAGCATAAATCCTTGTGTATACCACCATGAATGACAATGCTTGAAAGATTCATGTATCTCTTTTTATAGGCATCTAAGTCTTATATTGGACCTAGGGATATGACTTCATTTTTTATTACTGTTAATGAACTTAAATAGGACACCAGTTACATTTACATATGAATTCTACTGTGAATTGCAGAGGCTGGATACATTTATGAAGAAGTGAGAAGTGGGAAACAGTTCTGAGATCCACATACTATTTTCTCCCACTGGATGTGGGCAGGCATTCTATGGTGGGAATAATAGTTACAGCATAAAGATGAACCTGAAAGAATGAATGTGTTAATACTAGCCATATCAGTTAGGTCCTCAGATGGAGACAGATGTGATGGAGCAGAATGTTAAATAAGTATTCTCCCTCAGTTCATTTCTATCATCTGTATTTATTAAGGGTTTTCTGTAAGGAGCTACTGAATTGTTTTTAGTTTTGTGTGGCTCGCCATTTTGTGTGGCTCAAACATTGAGCAGTACCACAGTAAAATATCTTGTTAGCTGAAGATCTTGCCAGGCATAGATGTCTTATATCTACTGAGATATCACCAATGTCCCTACAGTTACGGTTACTGTTATCTCTAGGAACAGCTGATGTTACTACTGACCTCACCTGTAATTGGCTGTCCTTGTGTTTGATCTGAAAATCATGCATGATTCAGTTGACTAATACGTCTAAGTTAGTCAACTGCCATGCTTGCTGGAAAATCACTGTTCTCAGGATTAGAATCTTTTCAACAAGGATTGGTTATTGGTTTTACTGCCATCTGTAGAAGACTGTGAAGAATTGAAAGGTGATGGTGACTATAGATGGATTTGACTGTGAATTTAGAGTGCTAAAGATAGTATTTGACAAGTTAGATCCCAAGCAGATTATTTTCATTATATTCAAATTTGAATCTGGTGCAGGCTGGTTATTTTTTATTTATTTATTTATATTTTGTTTTATTTTTACAGCTTCTGAAAACATTTTGTTGAATAGTAGGAGTGGTTGGTACTTTTCCAATTTGGAATTGCTTTGCTCTTGATTTCATGAAATAGCTGCTACAACTGAAAAGTATTGCAGACTTATAAATGCATTACTGTTTCTTTCTAACTGAGGTCCAGATGTTGAAAAGAAAACACATGAACAAAAATGATTTTTTTTCTTTTTAAAGTACAATGCTTTTTTTTCCACTTGCGGAATTATATAGAGCTTAGTGTTTCTATTTTACAGTTATGTGATGCATTGTAAAACTTAATGCTATGTTTGAGATTACCAAGTCAGTATCACAAAATATGATGTATTTAGCTTCCTGATCTCAACTATTTTGCCATAAGAATCAAATCACTGTGGTAAGGGAAGGATTTGCATATTGTCTATTAAGTGCTCTCATAGTGAGAATCGACTTAAAGCAGAGATGCTTAGTCTTTCAGAAATTTCTAGCCACAAAGCCAGTGATGGGACAATGTCAACACCTCATGCTGTCACTTTTATACTGTATATATATTACTGTCAGCCTGATATGCTATATTCTTGCCATGTGACCTGGTATGTATATGTGAATGCCAGACATACTATGAGCAAACATGCAGCACATTTCCTTCTGTGATATTTTCCAAAACCATCATTGTCTGAATTATTGTATGACCAGCTGTGTATACCCCCCCACCACTCCCAATGCCAATTCCGTATGTGTAGGCATGGCAGAGGAGCACTCTGAAGACATGAAACAGGGAACAGGCACCAGCTTACATGCCGAGCTGGGCTGCTCCTGACTCAGGATGCATAGGCATCTGTCTACATCCTAGAAAAACCATTAAGTGCACAAACATTTGGGATCACATGTTCTGACTGTCACAACAGTTTAAGCAGATGTATTACTTTCCACTTGTAGAACAAATGGACTTTTCTGATAAAAGATACAGCTACTTGATTTCAAAATCAATTTTATTTTGTGCTGAACAGGTGAATATCAGTCCACTCATTCATGAACTTCAGCATAGGAATGAGGTTGTTTGTTCATCAAAGATATCAAACTGTGGTGAACAGGTTACTGCAGTTTTAGTGATGAACTTAATTGGCATCCAGTGGCAATAAAATAACAGAGGGTACTGCAGGTCAAACTTCGGCTCTGTTGGCAGAACTCTGTGGGGAAGATTCCACAGTACCTGATGCACTATTATTTCTCTATCCAGTAAAATCAGCATCTCTCTGATGAGATCTAGGCTCTTTATTTTAAACAAACAAAAATACCATCTCATATGGGGTTCTTTGTGCTAGAATGGTATAATATATCATTTGCGTAAGAAAGGTGAACAGGCTCAAAATACCTTGTTGAAAAGCAAGGAGTAGAGTTTTCCTTTTTAATCATAAATTCTCATGTCATGCTTTATCTCATTGTATGTCTTCCACAAAATCATTTGATTAGAAAACTGAGGATAATTGACATGATAAAAACAAGAATTCAAAAAGTGAGGCATTATATGCTATTTCCACAAGTATTACAAATAGTTGTGTCAATTAAATTACGTAATTAGTCTACAGTAAATCATTTGAGCACACACTAGCAAAAATTCAAAGCATATGTCTCTACAGAGAAATGAATATTTTTCCTGAAGGGTCAGAGTTTAGGAATTGCTATCAGACATGGCACAAACAGAATAACTGTGATTTGAATTTTGTTAATAATCAAACACAGCTAATTAGTCTGCAGGTATTCCCACTGCCTGGACAGTGATCTGGTAGTAAGCATAGTACCTGACATGCTGAAAGCTGATCTGGACATATTCTGACTATTTTAGGAAACAATCTAAAGCCATGGCTGTATCACAGCAGGGTTGAGCCCCCATTAAAAAGCCACCGGGAAGGACAGGGTATTGTCTGTGTTGGCCTGTGCTCCACTAGCTTTGAGCAGGGCATGCAAGCCAGTAAAGGCAAAACCTTCACCAGTCAGTTTAATGACCCTAGGACCACTCTCTCTGGCACTGAGACCTGCTGGCAGAGAACAGCCCATGCCCATTCCATTAATCTCTCTTGCAGTCCCATGCGGGGTGCCCCTTGCCAGAGCTTCTGTTGAGAATGCTCTTGCTAACTCTCAGACTGTGCCCCGGAGTTACTGAGGTGAGTGCCAGTTCACACAGGCCAAGACCATCTTGGACTGTTCTCTCATTTGGATGGCTCAGAAGGTCAGGACAGCTCCCAAAATCCTCTAGAACTCTGAATTTGCTATGTAGAAGCAGACATGTTGTATATTTTATTCTGTGCCTGAAACTCTGCTACAGGTCATCACTGTTTTCATCTGGAGAGCATAAACTGACTGCTGACGCTGGGGTCATAGGTGACAAACCTAAGTACTAAGCTTTTCTCCAAATTAAAAATTTTATCCATGTTTGCCTATGTATGATATTTATCTGGAGCTAGAAATTGAAACATTTAACTAAAGCTGGATTCATACTTTTCCTATACATACACATATGCCTCAAACTGGCAGACCACCAGTCAACTTCGTTGTCAAGAGCTCACCTTAATCTGGGGCAATATCTCTAGTAAGATGAGGTACAATGTGTGAAATATAAGACGAGCCTTAGGAAACCAAGGGCATTTAAAAGTTGCATTTTGAGGTTTGATTCTTTCTGGAAACAGACCACTTAGCAGTACAATATATAAAACAAACAAGAAGTGTCCAAGCAGCTGTTAACTACAGATTGTTTTGGGAAATCAGTGTCTGGAGGGAGCTTTTGCAAGGTAATGAACAAGAATTTGTCATTTTTCACTTTGGTACCATTTTATATCATTGTTCATTGATATTTCATTTGTCACATTTTACTATTTTAATAAGAAATAAACTAAATCCTTATTCAGTTGTAGTGGGGTAAAACTACCTTAAAATCACATGTACTTACACACGTTTTAAAGCTGACCATTCAAATGCTGTCTTTTCTTGAGGTATCTGATCATGATATCCTCCTTTCATGTTTCATTTTTATATAAGTTTGTCTGAAAAAACTCAAAAGCTTTCCATAGAAGACTATTTAGATTGTATGAAATGGTATTTGAAAAGAGTAGAAGAATTTTAAAATAGGAAATGGAATATGTGTACCGGAAGAATTTAATTTCTCGGTCACAAGCTGAATATTTTAAAATGAATTTTTCAAGTTGCAAAAATATCCCTAATATCTGTAACTACAAAATGTGAAATAAAAACATTAAAGTTTGTGAAGGGCAGCACTGAAAACAAGTTTCAGATGGGAGAAACTTGTGCCTCCCATTCAATAATTTGCCACTCCCCAGCAAAATCTGATTCATAATCACCATATACCGAAGTTTTGATCCTTTTTACAATTGAAATTCCTTCCTCATTTTTTTTAAAATCCAAACTGAAGTATTTTTTTAATTATTTTTTGTTTTGTTTTGATCTCTGTGAAAATCATATTTCCCTTCCTTTCCACCAAACAGGGATGTTTCCAGTCTATAGAGTTTCATAGGAGCTGTGTAAATTGTACAAGGGTTTTTTGTCATTTTTCTTGAAAGCTCTAACTGCCTTCTTCTTCTATAAGTACAGGAGGCTAGTTCACAAAACTATCAATGCCTCAATTAAGAAGTGTACATCTAACTTCTCATTATCTAAATGTCATAAAATTATACAAAGTGATAAGTGATAAGTTCTCCTTTTTAAAGTATATTATTTAATGACACAGTTGTTCAGGAATAAGGCTTTTAGTAAAATAATATTCATAGATGTTCTTTCAAGGACTGGGTGTGCCTTTCAGAAAGAAAGAATGAAGATTCAGTATCTGCATTGCCAGGGAAACACCCTTAATCTCATCATGGTCAGTCTTCTTAGAGCAACGATGCTCTGTATATAGTAATATATATGTAATACTTAATTATTTCTAAGTTTTAGTTTTTTCATTTATTATTCTTTTATTACTGTTACTTTTTTTTTTTTTTTTAGGATTTTACACTTATTGCAACAGAAAAGCACAGTCATATGATTGTTCAGAATAGAGAATGAGTCTATATTGAAGGAATCGGTTTTAGAAACTGTTAACTTGATTTACTTAACTGCATGCTGGTCAGTCAAAAGTAGGGATGGCTATGAAACAGTGTTTGGAACCAGAGTCTGAAAATATGTTTCTTTCTGCTACACCCCCCTCTACTTAGTAATCCTGCATCCAAGGAACTGACCCAGTCTTGCTGGGTTAATGAGGGAATGAGAAATACATACAGAAGATGATTAAGAGGGGCTTGATTGGATATCGGGAAATACTTTTTCACTGGCAGGGCAGTAAAGCAAAAGAACAGGCTTTGTCTCCCCAGACTTGGGGTTCAAGACCTGAACCAGGTAAAGCTTTGAGCAACCTGTGCAGCTGATTGTCTTTTGAGCAGGAAAATGGAGGAGATCTCCTCACCTCCCTTCCAGCCTGAATGATTTTATAATGGAAATCAAAATGATTGACACATTCATATCTCAAATAAAATGGACCAGAAATGGTATTTGGTTTAAGAACTTAGTCTTAACATCTCAGGATTTTTGCACCAATATAGTAGCATTAAATGGTGTTCACAAGAAATAGCTACCTTATGGAAAAAAAAAAATCATACCACTGCTATACTAAAATGGTAATATCACATACCAAAAGATGCATACTCTGTGTTATCTTAATGGAACACACTTTACAGACAATGCACAGATCCACAGATCCTTGAAAATGTTTGCTATTTTTGATGCTAGAACTGGTTTGGGTCATCTGCTTAATAATTAATAATAATAATAATTTCTGAAAATTGCTTTGCCAGACCTCAGGTTTTATGTTATCATAAGCACAATTCTTTTGCCAACAAACATAGTTAGCATTTCTGGTTAGCTTTCCGCTGAGGGATAGGAAGATATTTTCTTCTTTCATATTGTCTCCAAAGTAATAACTGGTTTTCATTGTGCTGAGCTATTTCAACAATGAACATGCTTTCCTTACATTATGAGAAACAGGTGCCATGTTTTCAAAGCATGGGTGATGCAAGCAAAACTGGGCTTTGGGACCATCCTACCTTTCCCCATCCTGAAGTGTTCTCTCCTCTCTCACAGCAGCAGCTCACAAATGTGCTGCCTTCTGGGTTCTCCACAGGGAGCTCTGGTGGGCAGAAGACAATATCTTGAATTTCAGCAGTGCTGTTCTCACTTTTCTCTATAAAAGAAAAATCGGTGGGATATATTCTTCTTACAAGTCGTGCCTGGATCATGCCACTTTACTTTTATGAAAAACCCTCTTGAACAAAAGAAGAAAAAAAAAAGAAGGAAAAAAAAGGCAAATAGGATAAGTAAAGATTTCCCTTCCATTCTTAATTCTTTTTCCTCCTGCTAGCTCTGTTAGTATATTTTCAAATAATTCTGGTACTGCATGCAAAACAAGATTACTGAAAAAAGTAAGCCTCATTATCACAAACAAATGTACACGATTGTCTTTTAGAGGTAAAAAAAAAACACACTAACAAGCCCCACACAGTTGTAAAGGTGTGCAGAAACTTCCTCAAACACAATCAAATTGCAGCCAGCTTAAAAGAAAGGAGCATCAAGATCAGCAAAGACAGAAAAAGGCACTGAGGGTATGAAAGAAGTAACATCCTGATTTTTCTTCTGAGATCAACTTTTGCCTCTTTTTGTAGTTTTAACACCGAATGACTCAGCATATGACCTTTATCAGGAACATTGTGAGTCTGTTTTGACTTTCTATTTTATTTAAAGGTGGATCTTATTGATTTTATTGACTGCTCTGCTTCACAACCAGTGCAGTTGTTCTAATGAAACGTAGCTCTAGTATTATGGCCTTTTAAAATTTGCTTTACTTTCTAACCACTGTGCTTCATAATCTAGAAATAATTAAACATTCATATAAAGATATTTCATAAATCATGCTTAAGCATCATCATAAATATACATATAGGATTCTTTTCCTCTTGGAAGGAAAAAATGCGCTTACAATGATGGATTTAATTTATTCATAATTATCATTACAAATTTGCATATGAGCGATTTTTTCCAAATGTAAGATATTGCTAGAATTGCATTACTTTTTAAAGGACTTTACTAGACATTTTAAACAAAATATTTTTTAAAAAGCACCTAAGATGTATTTACTAAAGCATTATTGGTTATTGTGAAGACCAGGAAAGGACATTGGTGCACTATAAGCCACAGAAATGTGTCCATTTTCTTAGAAGTAAAAGCTTCGTTTGCTGGGAACATATGTTTATAACAGATCAAGAGATGATGTTGTCTTTACTTGCCATTTAAGATAAAAGTCCCAAGTCCATTCAAATGGTCCAAGTTTCAGGTATAAAATTTCTTCTTCATAAGGGAAAGAAATCCTTCTGACAAGGAATGAATACTTAGCAGAAAATGCTTCCAAAGCTATAGGAAAAGTTTGGAGTTCTATAGCAAATAAAAATTATTCTAGACTAAAGATAATTGCCCTCCCAGGTGGCATGTAGTACTGCATTTGCACAGGGAAGAGTAGGTTCAAGAGGCAGTCTTCTAAAATAATAGAGAACTACCACTGTATCACAAAAAATGGCAAAAAGCAGCTGATCACATATGTGTATGTGTTCTTATGTATGTACCATAGCATAGTTCATGATTTCCTTTACTGTTGTTCACTTTCTTTTACAGTGAATTTTGCACAAAGGTTAGAGACCCCTGACATCTTCCTGCTGACTGCATGTTGTAATTAAGTTAGGCCCCTATGTGCACATATAATATGATTCTGACCTCTGAGATCTGTGTGTGAGACAGTATCAGGTTTGGAAGATGACTGCAAGGTGAATGGCAGGACAAGACTTTTGATGTAAATTCTTAGATGTATGTGCTAAAATACGCATGCTAGGTTTCACACTACAAAATGCCAACAATGGTAGTTCCTGATTGTCTGAATATGGGACAGAAATCAGAGGGAGTGTGGGAGTTAAAAATAAGATGATCACCATCAGGTGGAATTAATGTTAAGAGGCTTTAAGTTCACTTTCTTCTTTAGTAATAACTAGGTATTTCAAGTAGGAAGAAGAATTATAATATCACCATTGCCCATTCAAGTCTGAAAAAAGGATTTATTGTTAAAACCTTTTCAATTCTGTTTTCCATATAGTATTGTAAAATTGGATAGAATAGACACTGTTCAAAGACTAGTGACAGATGAACTAAAATTAAAAAATGAAAGAGAAAAGGTACAATGAATGAGTACAGAGAATTATGAAATCATAATGAGGAAAGTAAAAACAAAAATGGATCTGTGAGAGATCTGATGGGAACACATAAAAAGAAATACATGGGAATAAGCATAATATTTCTGGCTGGGGCTCAGTGGGCATTGGCCCTCTTCCATCCTGCTTACTAATTGCTTCTGGAACAGGATTTGCAAAGTTACTCAGTATGTGAGAATTTAAGCTAAAAAAAAAAAAAAAAAAAAAAAAAAGCCATCTTCCTGCAAAGGGAAGCTTGTAGGAATCTAATTTGGACCACGATCTAATTTATGTCTGGATTGCACTGATATAATAGCATATCACACACCTAGCCCTTACTGAATGTAATGGGGGGGATGTCATTATTTCAGGCTGCATAGCAGATTAGAGGTGACATGCTTGTTTTTAAGGCCTACTGCATTCTTCTAAGGTAACTTCTGCCTACAACGCTCTTAGCCAATATTGAAAAGCTACATGTTGGAAAGCAAATACATTGCTTGTCATTTTTGGTAGAAGACACAGCTGCAGCTTCCCACTTATTAGACTGAAAATGTATCCTCTACCCTATTGCTTTGAGCTTTGTCACTGTACACTGTGTGTGCATTTTTTGATACAACACAGGCTGATCAAACAAGACACAATGTGACCCATGTAACAAAAGCACTAAGAAGAGATTTACTTTTTTAATGGATAAAAACAGGCAATTCCTTTGACAACATCATTTCCAGATGTCTTTTTATGTTAAAGATAGCTATGCTTATTAGCAAGTACTCGACACTACACCCGTATTGAATTTCTGCTTGTTAGTTCATTCAGAAACAAGAAACATCACCGACATGATATTTTGAGTTTATCCTATGATATTTGCAAGCTTCATACACAATCGCATATAGCTTACATTCTGCCTATAGGGACCTACTGAAAGATATGGAAGTATTCACTACTGCAGTTATATCTTGTCCAATCTATTCTTGATAATAGCTGCATATTGCGGACATATGCAGCCATTAAGATCAGAAATTCCTTTGTGTATAGGAGAAATGAGTGTTTACGTAGTTCTTTTCATGCAAAGAAAAAGAATGTCCTAGCCTAGTCAATATATTTCTCAGGCACAAACTTCTATAGTTATAGAACCAACACTATCAAAAGTGGAACTGACTTGTGCTTTTTGGACAACAGTTGCTAATCCAGCCACTCAGAGATTCTGCATTTTTTATTTAGTGGAATAGACATGATTGTACTACAGTGAATATCCTAGCCATTCCCAGGTGAAATAATTGGCCAAGTTGTGAAGAAGTGTTGATCTGCCTGAAAGTAGGAAAGCCATGCAGAGAGATCTGGACAGCCTGGATTGCTAGGCTTAGGCCAATAGGATGAAGTTTAACAGGATCAAATGCTGTGCGCAATGCTTTTGGAGTTGCTGGTCGATGCTTGGCTGAATGTGAGCCAGCATGTGTCCAGGTGGCCAAGGAAGTCAATGGCATCCTTGTTTGTATTAGAGATATTGTTGCCAGCAGGAGCATGGAGGTGATCATTCCCCTGTACTCAGCTCTGGTACAGCCTTATCTTGAATGCTGTGTTGAGTTTTCAGCCTCTCACTACAAGAAAGATATTGAGACTCTGGAATATGACCAGAAAAGGGCAATGAAACTGGCGTGGGGACTGGAATGCAAATCTTATGAGGAGTGGCTGGGGGAACTGAAATTGTTTAGTATGGATAAGAGAAGAATCAGGAGAGACATTATTGGTATCTACAAGTGCTTGAAGAGAGATCACAGTGAGGTGGCAATTGGCCTCTTCTCCTAGGTAACTAGCGATAGAATGAGGGGGAAAGACCTCAAAATTTTCACCAGGGGTGGTTAAGGTTAGATATTAGGAAAAAATTCTTCTCAAGAAGAGTGGTCAGGCATTGGAATGGGCTGCCCAGAGAGGTGGCTGAATCACTGTCCCTAAAGGTGTTAAAGAATCATGTCTATTTAATATTAAAGAACATGGTATTATGAGTAATATTGGTGGTAGGTGGGTGGTTGGACTAGATTTTAGAAGACTTTTTCAATCTCAGTGATTCTATGGAAATAGTCTTTAGGGGCTCAGAGACAGATGAGTGCTTTTGACAATGCCTCATATAAAGAAAACTATACTTCTAGATTTGCTTTGTCGTGTACAAAACTCTCAGTGCTTGTAAAAACAGGGGCCAAAGCCTCTGTGAGCCACCAGTGAGCCACATAAAATCACTTCTGTCGGAGAGGGCCAACAATTTTGGAATGCCTAATATACAAAACAAGTGACAACATGTTAAAAAAAAAAATGTTGAGTAATGCACTGTTCCAGCTCCCAAGAGTATGGTACTCTTGCACCCAGCTGAAGGTACATCAAGTACACTCCGAACTTTGCAGTAAGCATTCTGCCCAGATCCCAGTCTTCTCAACATTATGCTGTATTTCACAGACATCATTCAGGGCCACTTAAATCAAGGACATATTTATTGCACTGAAAACACAAATGATAAAAAAATCATTTTTTATTATTTCCCAGGATAAGCTGTTAAGAGTCTTGCTTTTGACCTTCCATCTTTCAAATTAGGTAAATTTCTGAATTTTAGCAGAGTCTTGGGCATCTGATGTTTGCCACATATGTGGAAAATACAAAAGACATTTCTTGATTTTAGAAACAGGTAAAGTGGCAGGTTTTGTCTTAATGGGTAAGAAATTAATGTCCATAAAAGTAAGCAAATAAGACAGCATGAGCCCTATGCAAATGGTTTCTGGACACCCTATTTTTACACAGATTTGAAGAAAACCTATACAACCCAGCCAGACAGTGAGATATGAACAACATTTCACTGTGAACTTCAGTCCTTCCTGTAACTGTTGTCATTAGCTTTGGTGCTTTGCTATAAGACTTGCTCCACAACTATTATAATGCAGTTATAACCAGGTATTTACAGTACATTAAGACTAATACATTCATGGTTATAATCAGTCTTGTTATTTGTTGAAATACAAAGTGCTAATGGTCATATCAGCAATTATTGAGATGAAAATGCTGTGTGAAGAGAGGATAAAAAGTAGGATTTGTGTCTTGCGTCTGGGGCTTGGAAGAATAGTTTCTTGAAATACAGCAGTATTAATCAGTGAGGCTCAGTGGAAAACAAACTGGGGAAAACAAACTTTGTTTTGGAAGTAATATAGGCAGCTTCCATGCACTCTGTCCTTGATGAAAAAGTCACGCATGAACTGTACATTAAATCTCCATACTAACACAATATGAAATGGCTGTAATTAATGGGCTGGGGAAAAAAAAAAAAAAAAAAAACAGGAAAGAGGAAGAACTACATGTAGATTTTGAGGGGACATTTATATCTTCTGAATTTGACCAGTACAACAGAACTGAAGTAAGTAGCAGAGAATGCAAAGGTAAAGGAAATATTAATGCAGAAAAAATATCACTCTCCAATGTTTCATATAGCTCATGTTTTTCAATTCACAGCACTTGCTCTGTACCAGACCATTTCTTATCCATTCAACTTCTAGTTGGAAAACACTGTGAGGCAATAAATCACATTACTATGTTCACATAGTTCAGAGTTTGGAAGCCAGTTTGGAAGCTACTTGTGTTTCATCTTTTATCCCATTACCATCTATCTAGTATCCTAGTTTTAAGCCCTTTTGGAACAATTGTGTTTACACAACAGTCTTCACTATAGTTTATACTTCCTAGTTCTAGGTGCTTCCTCAATAGGAAAGAAAATTTTTAGATGTTTCTTAATTTAGTTGTATTCTTTCTGAAAGGCAAGTGTATAAACCTCTGTTTGGAGCCACACTAACATTATCAAATGAAAAATGTATTTGGCAATCAAGAAACATTAAATTCATGTTTGCTAAAAAAAATAATGTCTGGATCTATTTTCTGTAAGAGATCCATCTATTCAAAATACATAGCAACATTTTAGAAGACAAATGCACACAAATTAAACAGGTACTTCAGACATGACAAAATCAGAAAACATAAGAAACAACAAAAATTTTTCAACAATGGCATAATAAAGTTATTTGATTAACTTTTGTCATTATTTTTCATCCAAAAATTGTGGTTACATTAGTTTTTATTGATTACACTAGCTTCTAGACCCTAAATGGCAACCTATAGCTGGAGATTAGGAAGGAATCTTCTATGAAAAATTGAGGTTTTGGCATAACAGCAGAGAGAAGAAAAAAAGAAATTACAGTATTGGACTTGATTTAATTTTGGGAAAAGAATGGAGAAGAGTGACAAGAGACAAGAAGCTGAGAGCCTTCCTAATGAGTATGGATTTGCACGGTAGCATTCTGCATCTCAGAGTCAGAAAAGTATATAATTTTAAAATTATTTATACATGCATACAACATCATTTGTGTTTATCGTTAAAAATCTTTCAAATTACGCTGCTTTTTAGAGAAGAGTCATGTGGAATTAGACCAGCAAAGACAGACTGAATGTAAGACAATGTATATAATAATAATAATAATAATATAATGCTACTGAGGATTAAAAAACAAGCAAACAAAAATGCCCCACATGTAAATATGAGAAACTATCAGGATTTTTAGCCATTTATGTATTTGCACACATGCTTCTACAGAAGCAGCAGTATATTGTTTAGGCTAGTTTTCTTTATCAGTTATAACTATTTGTACAGCAGCAATCACAGTATCCAGGTGCCAGTTTTGACAAAGTTTCACTGGGAAATAAACAGCTATTATAGGCTTCATAGTGAAATAACTGGTTATCTGTCAGTAGCTGCTTTAGAGAACTACAAATATATCAAGACTGTACAAAATGAGTTTTACAGAGATTTAGGTACACATCACTGAGTGCTGGAGAGATACAGAAGACTGAGCTGTGTTCCCATTGTGCAGAAGACCAATTTTCCTGGAAAATATCTTTTGAGATATATTCAAAGGGCAAAATTCTGTACAAAAATCAACAGATTCCTGAAAATTAGAATCTCAGCATACTTCTGCACCTTTCACAACACATGAAAATTAAGTATACTTCATTCAATTACATTTGAAGGTGTTATAGATATTATAATTGATTTCCTAACTCTAGGATAAACTCAAACTGAGATGACAACATTGGCTTGGCAGAGACAACAAGTAATAGTAATGGCCTACTGCAATGTCTTAATGGATTTATATAGGACAATAGTTGTACTGTACTATAGCGACCACTAGCTCAAACTATAAGTTTGATGTTTGCTAAAGTAGGTACTCACCTTATGCTTTCTTTTTTGATCTTATGAAAATGGATTATTAAATCAATTACCAGGTGGCATAGACAACAATGCTTAAAAGAACAAGCTGTAGGGGGTGTATATTTGCAGTAGAATTTCATTATTTTAACTCATACCTGCTAATTTGTACTTCTAGTATTTCACTGCTCAGAGATACATTAGGAAGGCAAGATCCACATCTCTCCATGTTATGCTTAAGGAATAATTTCCACTGAAATTACAAGTTATTCAACTATGCATGTCTTTGACATCCAGGGCTCTTTATACTGGTGAATCCCTTGAGGAAATAATTTGTTATTCCACATACTTCTTCGAAATATGTTATTTAATTCTTCTAATAAAAAGTACTCATGTTCTGACACGAAATATATATCATCAAAAAGGAAAATGTTATATTTCGAGTCTTCAGGTCCTGACATACCTGCATATGTAGAATAGCATTATCTCTGTGTCCACTCTTCACAAGAGTATTTTAAGCTGATATGTTCTCTAATTCAGAAACTGTTCTTTAGCCACAATGCATGTCTCTGTTTATAGAAAAGAAGAGGAAAAAAAAGTGTTAAAAACATAGGAGAGAACTTCCCCCCCCCTCCCCCTCCCCTTCTATTCACTTCAAAGTAGTTTCATTTTAAGTTTTGGGTACATGTTGGGGTCATTTTTTTTTTTTTTTTAATCAAAACAGTTTTCCCATCTTAATTAAAATCAGTGGACTATGCAATTCTGTTAGACTGGAGGAAAGGAGAGTTTGTTAATTTACATTTAAATAAAACTGATTTTCTGAACTTCTGATATACTTGTATTTTTAATATCTTGAGCTTCATATTATATTTATAAGCATTACCATGGAATTATGGGGAGTCTTGGCTCACAATGCTGTTATCATTCAGCAAGGGTTTTTGTAACCATGCAGACTAAGAGCAGAGACAAAACAAAGGTTTAAGTGGGTTAATGATTTTGTTAAATCTACTGATATAACTTGAAGAAAAAGGCAATTTGAAGAAGAACTCAAAACACCACCCATTTTTTCCAACTATTCCATTTGGTCCAAAGGAGGGTAATGTTCACTGCAACTGCGATTATACTGATTCTATTCTGCTGTCCTGTAGAATCATAGAACCACAAGGTTGGAAAGGATCTACGAAATCATCTAGTCCAACCATCCTCCCACTACCATTGCTACCACAAGCTATTAAACAATGTCTTGTAGCTCCTCATCCAGACACCTCTTGAACACTGCCAGGGATGGCGACTCCACCACCTCCTTGGGCAGCCATTCCAGTGCTGACCTCTTTCTGAGAGAAAAAGTTTTTCCTTAAGTCTAACCCAAAACCTCCTTTGGCACAACTTGTAGCCATTTCCTTGGGCCATGTTTGTTGCCCGGGAGAAGAGACCAAACCCCTCTTCATCACAACCTTCCTTCAGGAAGCTGTAGAATACAATGAGGTCTCCCCTGAGCCTTCCCTTGTTTCTTGATTACCGATTATCACCAAACAGATTTCAATGTCTTCAATAGCTTAAGTGTATGAAAACCTTTACTGTTCAAATAAAGTACTAAAGAATACCAATTAACATCTGAATTATGAGTAATTAACAAGAATTCTCCACAGCACAAAAAGATGTAATGTATTTATAACACTACTACAGTATGAAATATGTAGAGATGCATCAAAAGACAGAATTTGCTCATTTTGCACTTTCCTAAATTGAATAGCGCACAAAGAAATTTTCTATTTAGTAACTATTTTAACATGGAAACCTGAAGAGATTTCCTTAGTTTGTAATTAATAATATATATTTACGCAGTCAGTCCCTGACTAAGACTGAAAATACAACGCTTACTTGAATGCAATGTAACATTTTTGAGAACGCTTTCAGCTTAGATTTTTTGCTGTCATTGAAGATAAAAAAAGAATTTTTTAAATATCTGGTGAAAACAGAAGGATTTTAGAACTTTTTTATTGAATTGTAATAGAAATTAAAAGAAGAAAAATTAAATTGTGGCAAAATATAAATGTAATGAAATATTTAGTCCAGCAATAGACATTTTCAATGATTGTACTTCAATTTACCAGCTAAATATCATTTTAAAATTAAAAAAAAGAACTCTTTCTTAAAAAAACTATCAAAAGAAACATTCAAAACAGGTGCTAATTCACTTATATTAATTCAATCTGACTGTTACAAAGAGTAATCAGGTGCATATTTTTCTCCGATTTGGAACATTTATCCAACAAACGAAATGTAGGCGCTTGTTTGGTTTTCACAGAAATTCAAATCAACTGTACACTTCAATATATATATATTTTTTTAATTGTAAGAGCATATCAGATTTATTGTAGAACTACAGTCTACCTTTACAGTGCATGCACAATAGGTCCAATTTCTCCAGAATAATATATTGGAATTTTTGCTTTTCCAGTGAAAAAGATTTCTTTTTGTCAAATTGGTATTTCTGTGTGACAACACACATTACATTTGCTGATACTAGTAGAAGCACATTTGCTTTTTCCATTCACATCTTCCTTTAAAGCCTCGAGAAACTGATTCCTTGATTTTCTCGTATTTTGTGATTTTTTTCCACCGTGATTCTGAAATCAGGGAAAAAAAGAGAGAGAGAATGAGTGTTCCACTTAATGCTATCAGCACTGATTATACATGATCACCCTTTGCTGAAGAAAGTGGAAAGTTTAGACTTGATCCCAAGACAACAGGCAGTCATCTTACGTGGGATAATTTTGTTCTGTATAAAGCCGACAGAACAACCTTGCTTTTCCTAATGCTGTTTTGAAGAAATTCAAACATCACTTAGGTTGAGGGAATTTTCTTTCACATTATATGGAGTCACTTGAAGAAACACTTAAATACTTAAGACTTAGATGCCTTATATTGACAACTCCCACTATCCTTGTTGCAACTCTGCATCTGAAGATTTTTGTATCACATCTGAGAAAGCACAAATCCAAACAAAACTTGAAGAAAAAAAAAAGTGAAAAGAAATACCTGAAGCCTTATTGCATATCAGAGTAAAAAGAAGGGAAGATTTTAAATGCTTGCATCCAGAAATCTAACCCTTAGGATCTTTTTTTCAAGCTGCTAAACCTTTAGAGATGCAGCCATCCATATCGGAGATAAACTGATCGTTTTTGAGACAGTAAGAACTGTGTTCTTAAGGAAGGTCAATTTTTCTCCAGAACAGTTTGTTGCTAACTCATAGTTCCTCAACTTGAAACTGATCAGAACATAGTGTCATATCCACTTACCAGTTGATTTGATTTTGCTGTGCAACAGAACTTGACAATGAAAGAAGGTATGAGGTGCTGATACTACATTAAGCTTGGAAATACCAGAGAAATACAGTTTCCAATTCCACATATTCATTACCTATTAATGTTGGATGAAAATTAATAACAAATGCATTTTCATGAACAGCTTGTTTTGATTGGTGGAGTATTTGGTAGTTATGCCTAATCTCCCATTCTATTATTTAACCATTAATAGAAAGACAGTGTTTATCTATTAATAATGTTTTACTACCCTAAAACTGGTTCACATTTGATTCACATTTGCTATGTAATAGGTATCTAACATTCTGCTGAACATATCTACAAGTGCTCACATACAACGCAAATATTTTATCCATTTTTAAGGAGGTCTTTATGGATACTGTGAATATCGCTTTTTAGTTAATAACTTATTTCTTCCTTTTTTTTTTTCCCAATAAGTGCTGAGTATGCAATAATTAAAATATTTTTATTTTCTCACTGCTTTAGGAAATATAAGTTTTTGGTATTGTTAAATTCTGTATTTCAAAAATGCTCCAGGACTTGGCAGGACAGCAAAGGTGAGAATAGAGAAAAGTGAGGCAAGACAAGGTGGGGCAAAGCAAGAGATAAGGAGGTACAAGGAGAAAAAAGGCAAGAAGAGACAAGGAGAAGGGATACAAAGGGAGTAGAAGTGGGGAGAAAAGGGGAAAGGAGGGGAAGGAAGGAGAAGCATCTGAAACTTATTTATAATCATAAATGGGAAATAAACAAATATAGTTGAAAACAAGTAAACCATCTGCTCAGCTATACATAAAATTATTGCTAGTACTGTATTGACGCTTTACGTCAAGTACCCTTCATTTTCCTCTGTCAAATCTAATCAATCATTTGTCAGTATGATGTATTCCAGAAACAGTAACAGAACAGATGCAAATCCATTATCTATGAGAATATACGCATACTTCTTCAACAAAATCATTGAAACAGTGTCTAATTACTGTAAGGACAGTACCACACATAAAAACTATACAAAGAAAGAAAAAAATATTGAATTTGTAGCAGAAAAAAAAATGATAATTTAAAAAATTCCCCTTGATATATGTGTAACAATTTCAGTCATCTTTGGAAGATCTAAGTTCTGATCTTGAAGAAACATAAATACATCCTCAGAGAAGTCCCAGTGGTTAAAGTCCAGTAGGACTGATGTAGCTGAAAGATTTCTTTCCAAATGTACAAATAAATATGGATGCCTTAAGAAAACACCATTGGTGTATTTTGATACTAGTCAGTATACATTAGGTTTACTAAGGTATAAAGAGATCTAAATTCAAGTATAACCCAAGACTAGAAAGTTTCTATGCTCCCTTTACAAGAAGAATTACATGCCTTGAAACAGGAATGGGGACATAAGGCTGCTGAGCAAAAGCAGCCTCTCCCAGGAGAAAAAGCCATAAGGATAAAAAAGCCAAGACTTACAGCTCTTCACTTCCTAGGGTATCTGATTCTATCTCAGCCTTTGTGATAACACCTCTCAGAAACGTAGGAGAACTTCAGTCTTGCCATTCCAGGATGAAAATTCACATCATGATTGAACCCACTACAGAACTAAGAGAGAAAAAGAAGAGATGGATTAGAAGTGATTCTCATTGATTCTTGTTGATGATGGGCAGCAAGAACAATTCCAAATAGAGAGGCCAAACCTACCCAGGTCCTCCTCTTCCATTGTGACAGCCACTTCCCCACACTCTCAGAATTTGGTGAAAGGCAAAACAAATGTACGAGCTGTGATCTTTTTGTTACTTATGGCAGTTGGTAGTTGGACAACATCTTATTACTTCCAGTATCTATTCAATCAGCATGCTCCAGGTATTCACTCAAAAGAAGGTCTGTTTCATGTAAAAACTGGAATTGAAAAAAATGCTTTGGTATTTATGTCTGTGATGGAAAATAATATCTTTATCAATTAATTGAAAATTAATTAGTTACAGAATTCTGATTCAATGGCAAAAAAGTTTAGCCATTTTTTGTTACAAACTTGATACAGTTAACACTTCATAGGACTTTTGGGCTTGAATTTTATGATAGCACTGAATCAATTTCAAGAAAGCTATTTTAGTCATTTCTTATTAGTTCTTAAATAGCAAGGAAATTTTTTTTTGTAATTAGAGAGGAAAATAAATATGCAAATCTGTTGCTTTCTGTCCTATATTTCTTCCTCTCTTTTAATGGTTTAGTTTTGCTTGTTTGTTTACTTATTTTTGGGGGCATGGGACATTTTCTATCATATGTGCAGGGACAGAGACATCAAATTTACATTTAAACTTACTTTGACAAGTAGTTTTTTTTTCATTAAAGAGATATGATTGTTATTGAGTAACTATAATTACATTATGTTGTGCCACTGTCACTACTTACTTTAGTTTAGGTTGTAACAATGAGGGAACCTGACTGAAATATGAGCTAAAAACTGGAAGACCAAACATCTTCTTTCTTACTGTTAGGTCTCTGTCACTGTTTGTAAAGAGTGCTCTAGATTTTCTTAAGTTTTCATTAAATGTTCATTAAATTCCATGGTAGTAGAAGTACTCAGAAAAGAGACTTTAAACATATATCAATTGAAATTTCCAGCAACAAAAATTTGTTGTAACAGTTCTGTTGGCAGTATGAAAAGTAGGAAGGAATCATTGTTCCATGGGACTCTTTTACTCAAAAGAAAAATCATGTTGTAAGAAATATAGCTCTTAATATTAAAATGTAAAACTTCATTAAAATGAAAAATAAGAATCCAAATATTCATGGGTACCTATTGTGTTGAGGATAAAGGCAACATTTTTAATATCTTTTTCAAATCACTCAGTTTTCACTCTTTCAGAATACATTTAAGGGACTGCAAAACTGGATTGTATGTTTTTTCCTTTTTTTTTTTATTTTTAAATTTGTGTTAACCTTACATAATAAAATCAGTCTACAGCTCTGCAGTAGATAGAACTACAGTACTGTAATACATGATGTTTTCACCGGCATGAAATTGCTTTGGATTTCATGCAGACTTTTCTAATGCTCATTAGCTCCATTTCTTCAGAAGTGTTTTTGTTCTCAGAAAATAATAAGGGAAGGTTAAGATAAACAAATAGATCAGAATAAATAGGCTGTACAGTAAAATACACCAAGAGAAAGGAAGGGATTATAATTACTGCAGTTTTGAAAGATACTAAATTATTGGGACTGGCAAAGAAATAATCATTTGCATAGGTATCTGTCATGTGATTATTTATCACATGATTTATGTGCAGCCTTGACGGGCTACAGTGATGAGCACGCTAGAAATATGATGGATGAATGAAAGGTACTCAGTGAGGTGAATGTGAATCAGAAAGTCAATATCAATTCGAAAATCAATCAGAAAGAATAAGACTGCTTAGTTTGTGTGCACAAAATACTGGGTTAGGTGCTGTCTGTAAAGGCTAGGAGATTTCTAAATCTTACAGAAAATGTTCTCTAGCAATGTTCAAAAAGTCTGCTACAAAATGTATGTGATTCAGTTGTTTATAGCTCAGAAAATTATGATCTTTGTTATAGTAGAACCTTCTCTTTCATTTTCAGGAGCCTGTCCTGACTATCTGGGGTTTAGAGGAGAGCTGCTTCCCTTTCAGAAACACAAGAAGGGCAGAGCTGCAGCAACTCCCTGACCTTTAGCTAAGAACCCTATGGTAAAGTAATTCTTTTGATAACAGCTTTGGTGGAGACACTTGGCTGCTCTCATCTCTGTCTCAATTTGAAAGGCATTGCAAGAGAAAAAGCCCTATTGTTCCTATTCTGAACAACATCAATCTCTAAAAAAAAAAAAAAAAATCTGCACATACTTATACAAAAAACTACTTAAGGGCAGTCATTTTCTCTTACTGTTTTTTTGTAGTCTAGTACAATAGGATCTCACTCTTTATTGGGAGCTTTTAAGATTACATTATTAAAATGCATCTAAAAATACATTGAAGATCATTAAGGTTAAACGCCAAGATCTCCAACCTTAGGAAATACCAGAATTATTGTTGATAGCCTTTAGTTTAGGTTATACATCCTCCTTTTGAAAATGTCTTTTCGATGAACTATTTCTGACTGATTCCCAGCTTTGTTCATTGCCCAGGAAGACTTACTCTTAGTGAATGAGCAAAAGTTAAGTATTTCATTCCATTCTCTTGTTCAGAGTTTGGCAACATGCTTTGAATACTGCACACCACCTAATTTATCATCTCAGTACAAAACTAATATTCACATGAGATTTTCTATGACACTTACTGCTGTAGTATTTGAATGTGGCAGAGGAATAATTTAATCATTGTCTTAGTATAAGATCCATGTCTGTATTTCAAAATCTATTTCTCCTTGGTAGAGCTATTACAGAAAGAAAGAATCATGTCTTTTTTTTTCCCCTCTAGAATTCTTTGCTTTCTGTTCACACAATAAGTAGGGTGAGAGTTCTCAAAGCAAAGGCCTGACTAATTTTAGCAGATTTTAGTGAATACTGATAGAACATTGCCTGCAGGAAAACAGGAAAGAAAGAAGGAAGGAAGAAAGAAAAAGTACAAATATTGTACTTACCAGAGGAGCTTCATAGGTTTTTGGATCCAACAAAAAGTATGATAAAAATGTAAGTGATATATTTAAGGTCCATTATATTCATTGTCATAAGTTACAAGTAAACATAAATGGAATGCGAAGTACACAGAAAGTTACTTTTACACACGCTGACAAAAATACAAGATTTCTGTCTGCTAGTACAAAAACAGAAGGAATACCTTTTTCATATTTCTAATATGGAAAATGTGCAACTTATTACTTTACATCACCTACCAGTGTTTGCATAATTAAATGGAATCTCTTTCACAGGCACTTTCCACTATTAAACACCTTTTTTTCCCCCTACAAGTATAATTAAATGAGTTAATATACAAAGTTACTGTCATTCTCTGCATGACAAAGAGCAAAATGATAAAAACTGGTAAGACCTATCAATTACTAAGTTAAAACATATGAAGAGTAGCTAGGTGCTTCATCATGTAGGCTGTGGTCTTATTTCACTTTCTACTCAGAGAGTAAAATGCAGCTACAATTTGGGTAGGAAGACAGTAATTAGCCAGCTCACTTGATGGCAATGACTATGAAGCTAACATGGTATTGACAGGGAGATATGGTTAAAGGTGGGAGGGGGGTGTCTCTCCTTGGTAGGCAGAAATTATCATTTGACACTATCTTTAACTCATCTTCTTAATTTACTTTTTTTCCTTAAATCAAAATAACGCCAAAATGTAAAGACTGCTGAATGGAAATACCATCTCTAATTGTCAGGTAACTTTTACCTGCCTTGCCAGACCCTAAGTTTGGGGATCTGATTTATGTGATACAATTAAGAATGAACACATATAATTACATATAATTATTTCCCCAAATTTGTGCTGAGGAATTTTATCTAATGAGGTCACCATATTTACTTGTTTTTTCCTACAACTTCAAACCAGATTGCCAACTTCTACAGTTTCTCATACTTGAATCTTTTAAAGTAAATGCTAAAGTTTGAGCTAAGCAAAACCTTTCTTAAAGATTGCAAAGTAATACAGTTGCTACCGTAAATCATTAAAGTAAACTATGCTAAAACACAGATAATCTATCCATACTCCACTCTGGGGGATCTTGATTGTCTGAGTACCAATCCCCCATCCCTTTATTTTTTCTAAAAATTCAGTGTAATCTGAAGACATAGTACTACCTACTATGCCTGATATTCTTCAATGCTGCCTAGAGGCACCAGTCTTTATGAGAGTTTGTGTGCACGTCCTTAGGCATTTTTTGCAAAACCTAAATTTTTGTTTTATTTTTAAAATTTTTAAGATATTTACAGTGTATTGTAATCATTGTAATTGTAAAGTATTATAAAAGGTTCTGTTCTCCTAAATTTGTAAATTAACTAACTCAAGAATGATGCTCACTAGTTGATATCACTACAATTCCTATGTCATATAAGTAGATATAGCACTGAATATAGGCCTGTTACCTTCTGTCCTATAGGTTGTACTTCCTCAAATCATGTACGAGTACTGTCTACTCCAGTCCTTGAAAAGCATTTTAGCAACTATAATGAGGCAGAAGATGCATTCTTGCTTTAATTAATGTGTGCTCATAATTTTAGAAATGTCTGAGTAATTTCACAGGTCTATCATTTTTTTTTTTTTTCTGGTCATAGTGAACAATCCCTGTGCAATTACAATTCAGTGACATTAACTGAACCTTTATCTACTGATCCATCAATTCCGTACAGAAAATAATCTGAAAGTTAAAGCTTGATGAACCATCAAGATTATATATTCTATTTTATCTTCATAAAACTATGTAAAAGAAATTCATGTATTGTTTAAACAAGATGTGAAAAAGTTACTCAACAGCACATCTCAAAACAAAACCAATTTTCCATCTTCAGAATACATGCCTCAGATCAGCTTCTAAAATACACTTTAAAAACAAGACCACGTTATTCTTTTCCCTTTTGTTTCTCAGTTGACACAATATTGGCAAAATGGTAAAATTAGTTAGTTTTACAAAAGCAACATTTTTTCACAAATTCAGCTAATCAGCGTCATTCTTCACTGTTTTACATCTTTTTTTCTCCTCAGACTTACCAATGCTTGAAAAAAAAAAATATTCAATTCTTTAGATTTAGTACAAAGACTACTTTTGTTGAGTGCTTGCACTTACATCTTTATCACTTGATGCAATACGTAACTGAAGCCAGAGTGCAAATAACTTATCACATCCTGAGTCATGTCGTGAAACAAGTTCTTTGTCGTTTGGGAGTCTCAGTCCAAAATAACAGTGCCAGGGTTTTTGCTGTTTAAAATTGCAATTATGCACATAGACTTAGAAAAGCTGGAGAATATCTTTCCCTGAGTGTAACTGCTACGATATCTGTTTGGCTTTTTCATCAGGAAAAGCACATTTGGGTGCATAGTAAGTGTATGTATCCTCCAGGAAAAAATTAGCAGCTTTGTAGTACTAGTGTTTTGTTATAATCATATTTTGCTATTCAGGAGTTTCTGAAAGATACTGTGCATTTTTAAAGAAGAAATCCACGACCTGTAAGGAATTGTAATATAATAAACAATGAGAGAAGTATGAATGAAAATATGAAGTTTTAAAAAGAATGAATGAAGGTCAAAAATAGTTCCATAATTGTGAAGAACAATGTTGGTTAAAAACTTACTAATGACATGGATTGTAAAAGGAGACAAAGAATGAAAATAGATAAATTCTTTTTTAAAATTCATTTATTTTAATAACTTATTTATGATAACCATGTATGTATACCACATATATGATTTGATATTTTTTCCTCTTATACATAAGGAATGTGGAGTAGAAAAGACAATAGCCAGTATAATAATAACTAAAAATGATTAAATCCTAAAAGACTGATTGCTGTTTCACTCAACACATAGCTAAGCACCATGTAGTCATTTACTGATGGGATGGGGGAGAGAATAAAAATAAATGAGCAGTAGAACTCATGGGTTGAGATAAAAACTATTTACAAAGACAGAAGAAAGGAAGAAGAAAAAAAGGGTAATTGTTATGACAATTATATGTGCGTGTAAAATATGATCAGTCTCATCACGCACTGACCAGTGCCCATGTAGTCCCTGTGCAGAGGCAGTCTGCCTGATGAACTCTGCCCTTTTTCAATCTTGCCTTTGACATGATGTGGTATAGCATGGAATATCCCTTTGGTCAGTTAGGTCCTGGTCCTATCACCTCCCAACCCCTTGTACATCTCAGGCCCCCTGCTGGCAGGACAGTACAAGAAAACTAAAATATCCTTGACTCCATACATAACTACTCAGTGACAACCAGAAACACTGGTGTGATATCAACCTTGTTTTTCTCCTAAAACCAGAAGTTACCAGACACTGAAGAAAAACAACTCTGTCCCAGCCAAAATTAAGACACTTCTAAAAGATGCCTTGAGTCAGGTTTTTAAGGTGCCTGAGTCAGAAAGCTGAGCACCAGGTAAGTGGAAATAGTATTCATAAAGAAGCACAGTCCAAATTCTGAAAACTGAAGTCATTTCTTCACAGCCTCCCAGAAAGCTAACTAATGTCAACCAGTTTAAATCACAGCCAGTAGGGAATAATCTCTGGGCTCCTATGTCCTCTATCCTGGTCAGACAACAACAGTTAACAGATAATATTATAATTATATGATAAGGCTCAAAATTCATTTGTGTTCGAGTTGAGGTGATTTATTGTTCTATTCTCAAAGCCCCACCAAACAACCTCCCCTATTTACATAATCAAGGCATCAAAATCTTCAGAGCAAGGCATGTGACTAGCAGTGGGCTGTGCTGTGTGTGTTAGGATCAGTTATGTGTAAAATGAATCAATCAGGCTAAAAACAAGTGAAAGAGGTGCACAGATGCCAGCTGTGTGCTGTTACGTGATGGAACAGTTCAGGCACTGCTGTGGCCCTGGCTAAGGTGTGGCTGGTCAGAACTGCAGATTAAATTTGAGGAATAAAGTGCTACGCTGAAACACTTTCTGTCTGTTAAATCTTAAACAGGGTGACACAACAAGAGTCTGTGAGAATAGGTGAGATGGGGCCATTAAGCATCAGCTTTCCCCTCTTCCCCCCAACATTTCCAAGTTCAGAAAGGATTGTCCCCTATAAAGTCAGAAAGGTAAGGAATGACTATGAAGAATTCATTAACAAAACTTATTTTTAATTATGTTTGTGAATATGTACTGCCTTGAAAGGAATACCTAACATTTTATGGCTGTAAAAACAAACACACCAAAGAGCTTGACAAGAATCTGAGAGGGTGTTAGCCATTCATAACCCCACTAGACAAGGGAATAGGACAAGCTGACCAAAAAAGCCTTGCTGCATAAGACTATTGGGCAGTAACATGCCATTTGCCTGGCCTGAAATAAGATGAAAGCATGGGGACAGCAAGTAGCAGTACAGGAAAAATCTGCTGCTCTTAGAAGGATGACCTGCTGGGACTGCATCTAAACATCCTACAAGGAGGTAGTGGGAATAGGGGAGAAATACTCTTCATACACAATGGGAGAGAAATTTTGATGACAAGAGGGGGGGAGAGAGAGCAGTGGAGAAGTGCTGTAGTAGTAGAGAAGGTAAGTGGAGAGAAGTAGCTCTACAGAAATGACTGAAATGAAGGGCACTAAGAAAAATGTACCATTCATGTAAGTTGCAACTACACTCTGAAGACTATCCATGACACTGGATGTTGTAAACTAGAAATATCACTTTCAACTTATTAATGTTATATAACAGGGAACAGGTGAAAGGGAAAAAAAGATGAATTTGCAGGAGGCTGAAAGAAAAATCCTCAAGGAGAGGTGAACTCAGAAGAGGCAGAGAGAGCCATGCTATGTAATAGCACCTCCCTGTCACCAAGCCTGTGCAATGGAAGCAGCAGGTGAGCCCTCTGTATGCAGGGGAAGCCAGCTCTGGTTACTACTCTTCATGACCAGCTCCATTTGCCCAGGCTGCTAACTAATTGTCATTTGTTTCTGCAAGATGAATGGGAAGTGCTCTTGGATGAGTACGATGGCCTGATCTCCACAAACTGTAAACGGGGTTATATCTGCTGGCCATCTATTTTGTCCATTCCTATTGCGAACTTGATCCTACAGCACTTTCTGTGGAAATGTGGCTCTGATCCCTGCATCAGGTGCCTTCGTTTCTCAGAATTGTTGTGTTTTAACCCAGGAGATAGTGAAGCATCATGCAGTTCCCCCCTTCCCCCAAGGGATAAGAGAGAATGGGAAAAAAAGTACCAAGTAGAACTCATGAGTTTAGATAAAAACTGTTTTCTAAGATGTGGAAAAGGAAGAGGGAGATATTTATATATAATATTTATATACATTTGCTGTAACAACTGATGTATAAGCAGTTGTTTACCACCCATTGACCAATGCACAGCTTGTCCCTGATCAACAGAAGTCTGACTGATAAACTCCCTTCCCTCTTTTAACTTCTCCTTTCACATGTCATGTGCTATGGAATATCCTTTTGGCCAGTATAGATCAGATGTAGGAATGATGACATACAGTATTATGTAGCTATTTTAACTGAGGCAGAGTTCTTCTTAAACTAAAAGACTGATAAGTGAACGTAAACATTCTAGAATAATTTCATGAATGAGAGAACTAAGAGCAGCATTCAATGCAAGCTAGATGTAACAAAATTACTAATAACACTGTTTAGTATACAAATCAAGAAAAGTGGAATGATTGTGATAGAGTGCAAATTTATTCTGTAGTAATGGAGAAAGACATCAGGAGTACCTATTGTCAATACTGAAAGAACTTACCTAAGAAAGAGTGAGATTATGGTTCTAAACTCAGCAAAAAGCCAAGAAGCAAGACACTGCCGAAAAACCTGAGACTCTCCATTGTTTCCAGAGGTTCTTCCAGAGTAATTTAAAACTGCTGTCTTATAGACATCTGAATTAATTTTACATCTTTGTGATGGCTACAGAGCCTGGCTCCAGCTGAGCAAATCTGATGCCTGCATCTTGTCTCCATGTGAGGCATTGACTTAATTTCTCAGAAAGAGGATGAGAGCATATTTTACATTTTAGGATATAAAACTGGTGGGGAAAAAAAGTTACAGAACTATGTATTGTGAAACTTCAAGAATAATCTACCATGAATAGATATATTCAATTGAGATAATACTCAAGAGTACTTAAAAATTGACTGAGGAGATACCTGTTCCCCTGATGTTTACTTTTAATAAATCTCCAGACAAGAAAACTCCAGCAGCTTGAAAAAAAAATGTTAATCTTCCATATTCAATAGCTGGTAAGCCTTGTATCAGTTCTAAACAAAAACAGAAATGCTGGTATAAAATTTCACTGATTAGGAGTTCAGCAATAGCAACAAAATCAACATCAGCCAAGATGGTTTTACATAAATTAGATCTAGTCAAATAAACCTGTTTGATTAGATAATAAATTTGGCTCAAAATATAGATGTACAGATGCCATATAGTCAGGCCATGATATATTTATTACATTGTGGTCCTGAATTCCAAGTACCATTACATAATTTTTTTATGTAATTAATTGATATTAAGAACTAACCCAAAGATGAATCTCAAAGGATTATTTGTCAACTGGGATTGAGCACCAAATCTCTCTTCCCAGTGGAGCTCTATAGAGATTAGTTTATTCAGCATTCTGCTTGTTGGAGTATTCTAAGTAATGGTCCAGGAATAAACAAAAAAAAAAAATCACTGGTAAATCTGATGGATGACATACCTATTGGAACTATGACTTCTGAAAGACGAAAACAAGGAAACTCAATTGATATAGTATTTCTAAGTAAAATGGACCCACATACAATCAGTTTCAACAGAACCAAATGAGAAGCAAGATGTTTTCTATAAAGCAGTACAGGAAACTTACATATAAGGAAGGGTCATATAATGAAAATCAAGATTCCAAGGAGAATTTAAGAGCTTTAGTGGACAAGCAACTTGATGTTTCTTGTCAGTGAGGAGTCATGGCAAAAAGACTAATAGGAAAAGCAGAAACAAGGCAATGAATGTTTCACTGTTATTAGATTTAAAGAGATGCAATACTGAAATTCATTCACAATGAGAATGCCTCCACTTTTTAAAAATGGTGAAGCAAGATGTAGTTTGCTCAAAATTCATGGAATTTCCACAAAACCTCTTTGAATTACAATATGCTAGGCTTTCTTAATAAGGCCTAAATGCTCGTAAAACAAGCTAGAGATGTAAGTTAGTAAGAAAGTAGTTCCATTTTAATGGGAAGCAAGCATCAGATACCAACAATTTCCTTAATTTAGTAGGTTAAAATCTTTGACCTAATAGAGTCAGTGCATAAAACCTGAAACCAGATAAATTCAAGTGAGAAACAAGCCAAAATATTTCGTAGCTGGTATTGAAGTAGTAGCTACAGATGTATTCTAAGTGGGAATATTCTTACTACTGGCCACTTCTTGAGCCAGTTCTATCTAGTTTTCTTCCCTTTCTCTCTTCTCATTTAATTTAAGTGGTGAAGTGTTCTGTCTGAATATCTGTTTATTTTTGTCTGCATTAAACTGATAAAAAATAATTATCTGGAAAGCCAAATAAAAACTAGTTTTTGAAGTAAATTACTACAATTCAGGTGCAAACACTGGAGTTATTGCATTAAACTTCTAAATGAAAAAGTAGTTTAAAACATATTGCAAAACAGCTGCATACAAATTTCATACAAAATAAAGCAAGGAAGTGAATACTTGGCAGACAATTGGGGATCAGAAGAAGATAAAGATGTATACATTTTTATTAACTTATGTTAAAAGCAATACTATTTCTATGTCTTCCACTTTTTTCTTTAAAAAAAAAAAAAAAGGTGAGCAGTGGAATGTTGTTTTCCAGCTCCACTTCATATACACTTACAGTCTCCCTCTCTCTAACAAATATAGTCCTATTGCTAAACTTAACTTCATCTGCAATATGAGATTTAAACCTAAACATAAAGTGAGCACGGGAATGGCCTCCAAACTAGCAGCTCTTCACACAAATATCTCTACATCCACAGTTCCTTTTAGGAACTAGGTCTCCAGTTCCACCACATCTATGGATCAGAATTGTCTCTTTTTTAATAGCCATCCTAAACTAATGCTCAATCAAGATGTTTAAAAGCAAAGTCTGTACAGTGTGGTACATAGTCACTCCTGAATACCTGCATACTCCTCAGAAAAAGCTAGGCTTATAGCTTATAACCTTAGTTATAGATTTAAGAGACTTTTCCAACTTTTTTTGAGAACTACAAACACCCTTAGGGAGCAGGGGAGGGAACACCCTTCAATTTATTACTGCATTACTTGGAGAACACAATCAAGATTTTAGACATGCTGTGACAGCCTGTATAATCAATGGATATTAAGATATTATAATCACAAAATAAACAGGAGAGTTACGCAAAGTAGACTATGATAACAAAAGAGAATAAATGGAAGGCTTACCCTTATGCTGGGCTCACCCACAAAACACCAGAAGGAGGGATCTCCAGAAGAAATCCTTCCCCACTGGTAGCCAGCTCTTGAATAGGTCTAGGAGGGGTGGAGCCTGGCTCCACCCCTTCTGGCAGCACAGGTGAATTGCCTTCACCTGTGCTCCTCTGGCTGACTCAAGGCTCACCTCAGGTGATCAATCAGAGGTTCAGGCTGTGACTCAGCAGTTCCCATACACAGCCTTTTTCCATTCTTCAAAGCAGCAGTTACAGAATTACATCATCCTCATATCCCATGAGAATTTAATCCCAGAAGTATCAGATGAGGGGAAGGACTTAACTGCCTGTGAGCAGTTTAAGTATGCTCTGTGAATGGTATTGGTCATAAGCTAGTAATAATAATAATAACAATAATAAGCAAAAAAAAACCCACAACTTACCCAGTTCCCTAAGGTAGGGGCTTGCTGAAAATTCCCATAGGGCAGCAATCTCTAAGTAGAGATGCTTCCTTCACAGCTAACAGCCCTTAAATGAGGCTAGGGAAGGGGGAATTCTGCATCCATTCATTCCGGTTGTGAAAGTGAATTGCTTGCACCTGTGCTCCCAGGGATGACTCCATCTCTTCACCAGATGCCCAATCACTGGTTCAGGCCATGACCTATCTGTTCCCATACACCAGATGAGAAATCCATGATGGAAGGTTGATTGTGACTTTGTTAAAAAAAGTAATCAGAAGAAGAAACTATTCATCACAATATCATCACATCTGCTAGCATGTTGTAGTATTGGGTAGGTAATCTGCATTCTGGTGTTTACTAGTTAAAATCTAGAAATCTTCTTAACCTATAGCAAGAAAACTTGTTCTGAAAAATTTATGCTGTGTTTCTTTGCCTAAAGATTACTATTATGATAGATTGGGTAGAGGTTAGATAATCTTCTGATAACATATGTTCAAACTGAATCTTCTTACCAAAGTATTCCAGATTCACTCTTCAGCTTGAAAAGCTCCCACGCATTTCATATGTAATTTCTGCTCAGAATGAGTTCATTCATCTCAAGACTTGTGTGATGAGAGAAATCAGATGTTTGAGAAACTGAAGCTAGTAGTCCAGTGTGCCTTCTCTGGCAATTGAATGAGGTGTAATTATAACGAATTGGATCTGTGTTCTTTAAAATAGAATTATTTGCTTTACAACTTTTCCTGGAGAAGTAGAAACCAAGAATGAGGGTAAGTCTGAGCTTAATTGGCTACCAGTTGTTGTCTGCTTCAGGATGAACTGTATCACTCTTCATGCCCTGACACACACAAAGATCAGAGGAACCATTCAACTGCCAGCTGAAATGTCCTAAAGCATTTGATACGGAAATAATAAAATGACAGTGTTTAAAGGATTTTCAAGTCTTTGTGGCATAGAAGTAGGATGTTTGCTTTGATACCCTGAAGTTCTCCACTGGTGTTAGCTTACTACGTTTAAGAAACTGAGCTGAGCCTTATGTCTCCATTAACTCCATTAATTTAAGGCCAATCACTTACTGCATGTATAGGTACATACCAAAATTCACCTATGTTTAGGAGTTTTAATTTGGAAACAAATTCCAATTGAAATCACTATTAGCAATAAATCTACAGATGGTTTAGATTAAAAATGTAAAAGGTGAAACATTCTTGAGAAATAAAATTTCCTTCAATAAGTCCATAAATATTTTATGCAAGTAGTCAGAAGGTTGACTTATATATATATATATAAGCATAATTACCACGACCTATGAATTCTTTTCACAGTCTTGATAAAAATAAAGTAGTAGTTATATCACCATCTTAAACAACACTGTTGAAGAGAATAATTTGGAAAGCATTACTTGAGAGCACTGCAGCTGCTAAAAAATAAGCACAGCATAAAACGCAATTATTGTAAATATTTAAGGTTGAGTCTTAACTATGGAGACATATGGGGCATCCAGATACTACAGATACAATACTTGTGACTTTCAGTAAGCCTGTTGGCTTACTGATTCAAAACAAATTGGTTACATCTGTCACCTGTGAAATAATAGAAGTCTACTTGAAAAGCACTAAGATTGTTTACAGATCTACAATTGAAAAACGTAGACACACTTTGAAGAAATGTTAAAATAATGTCCAGTTACTTTTGTGCATGCAAATATTTTGATACCAAAAGTGAACACTTTTCTGAACATGTTACTTACAAGAACACTTCACTGAGTATGTGGAAAACATTTTTTCTTTGATTTTGTTGTCATTCCAGAAAAGATCCAAGATTAAGTGCAGTGAAAAATAGATTTTGAATTTATATATATGGATAAGACAAATTTTAACAGTAAAAGGAACAGCATAATATTTGAAAAATCCACTCCAGATTCAAATTCTTTAGAAATAAAAGTAAAATTTCCTTTAATTGATGTTTTGATTTAAGGTCATAATGAACAAAAATAAACATATCTCCTAACATTAAAAACCAGAAGAGGCAGAAGCATTGAGATTTATGCCCAGAGAAGGGGGGTAGCCAATGTAGTTCTTGAGAAAAATGTTGTTATCGTAACTACTAAGTACAGTCTGTACACAAAAGCAAGATGATTTGGGATGACACATTTGTGGAAGTAGCACTTATGAGATATCATTACTCATGTCAGCTGTATTATTATTAAAATCTTAGCTTGGATGATTTTGTAAAACATTATTGAATAAAGTTAATACTCTGGCAGCTTTGGAAAATAAAGAAATCACCTAACGTCTATTTTCTAGTAATTTAAGAATACCAGCAGAAGAAACAGATGGTAAAATAGCTCAATATCCTTTGGAATATCTTCTATTAGCATTAAAATACACACCTGCTGGAATGTATGATCTTACTTTAAATGTAGAAAAGCATTAATAGAAACGTACAGCAGTGTGGTTATATCTCTTAATTGGTATACCCTAGTGAAAACAAACATGCTAATTAACTGTTCATCCTGATTATAAAAGTCTGACAGGAATACACAGTGCTGGGAGACATTAGTTTATATTATAGCAATTGCTTTAGAAATAATCATTGTAAGATGCTTGAAATATTTAAATTATATAAAAGTAAGTGACTCATTACAAAGCATAGAATGAGTGCAAATTTAAGAGCATCACAGCAGAGAAATTTGTGAGACACAACAAAGTTTTCAACATCAAATTACTCTATACAGAATTGTGGACAATGCCAAATAGTCACTGCTTGACATGTTTTGCTATCTTTTTATCCATTAGACAGTGAAGCTGATTACAATCAGTCTGTTTCCTGAACTTATTTGGTTTAAGGCTCTGCTTTAGTGGAAGCACAAATATACAAGCTGATTTCCAAATTCTTGTTCAATGATCCTATTTCAGCATTATTATTCTGTTTTTTATTTCAAATTTTTGCTTTTGCTCCTTGGAGGATAACATTCAGTGAAATTTGCTGTGATGTTCAAGAATAATCCAGTCACACTGAAAAAATTTCTTCCATTTAAAAAGATGAGTGCTGTCACATTCAAGGTAGTTGGTGGCTACAGCAGAATGAGAGCATCATTACAGCTTCTAGACCATCGCTTTTCAAGAAAGCAGATTCCAACAAGAAGACTGTTTGTGTCTTTGACATCTGACCTACTTGTGACTTCAGAGAAAGAGAGAGAAAGAAAAAATTCCTTCGGACAGAGAGATTGGTTGATAGAAGCCAAAATGTTAAGTATTTTTTCAAGGAAAGGGTTTTTCTTGGAACTAAAGACCCTTTTCTGCAGCCAAATCCATTGAGGGAGGTCTAACACCAACGAATATATCTCTTGACTAAAGTGTGTACTTTGATCCGAAACACAAAATGAAACAGCATTTGTATGCTTCTTTCAATGGCATTTCTAGACATACTGAATGGATGGAAGAAGTCTATAGGAAATAACAAATGCCATCACATGAGCATATATCTTATACCTCAGGAAAGAAGATAGAACATACTTCATCAGACTTCACATGATGGATTAGCAACTGTGTTTGGAGATACGCTTATACTTGGAAGAAAAATTAAAAATAGTCAAACTGTATAGTTATGGCTAATTTTTTATTAAAAACTCATTACATCCCGTATCTTATTTAAAGTTGAATATACTACCACATATTCAATCTTAAACTCACGTAGAACCAAGACTAGCAATATTAATTGTCTGCAATAAAAAGAAAAGACCAGGAGCTAGCACAACATAACATTTCTGATAATGGTTTTATTTCTTACTGTAAATAGAGTAATATAGGTACAGTTCTGCTTAGCTTCTTCTCTGTTAAGTGTCAACAAATAAAAAGAATGTATTTATATTCAATTCCTTACAAAGACTTGGGTTAACTTTTACAGTCATGAATAATAGCATTTCTCATTGGATGGCATAAAATACACCCTTTTCTTTTTTTCAGGTTAAATGAATAGTAAAGCTCTAAGAATCCCAAAACTTGTTTGGCAGACCAGATCAAGTCCCTCTCTAGCTTCATTCTGACCTTTATAACTGTGTGCCTCACTGTGATGTTTTGCTGAGCTGTAGAGAGTCCCCCAGTACAGACTGAGCTTTGGGAAATCTGCTGGAATCTTTATTTTTAAAACTTCAATTGTAATTTACCATAAAATAAGTTTTGAGTATTTATGTTTCTATTAAATACTGCTGATATCTCTATTCAATTTAAGATAAACGGCAATAGATGAAAAGACAAATAGAATCATACAGTTTGGCCAGAGGGAATGGTGTAGAGAACGTAAAGTACAGCATGTACCTAATGCATGAGGCTGTAGGGATGTAGATTACACTCAACTTGAGTAAAACTGTAAAAGAGGTCTGAGAAAACATAGTTGTTGAATCCATAGAATTAAAAGGAGTTAGGTAATTAAAATGCAAAACAGAAAACAACTCTCCCTTCTACCCTTGTTTGCAACAGCGTACAAAATCTGAACAAGTCCAAAATATCTTTGAGGATTCTTTTGTGAACATTAACTCTACCAATTATCAAATTTTTGTATGTTTTCCTGAAAAGATTCAGAACACTGAGTGACTGGATTCCATCAGTAATTGAAGTTGTTGGTGTGGGTCCAAAGCAGGGCCATGAAGATGATCAATCATATTCTGTGTTGCATCAAGAGAATTGTGACCAGCAAGTAGAGGAAAGTGATTCTGCCCCTCTACACTGCTCTCATGAGACCCCACCTGGAATACCGCATCCAGTTCTGGGGCCCCCAACACAAGGAGGACTTCAAGATGTTGGAATGAATCCAGAAGAGGGCCACAAGGAGGGCTGGAGAACCTCTTCTACAATGACAGGTGAGAGAGCTAGGGCTCTTTGGCCAAGAGGAGGCTCCAAAAAGACTTAATAGCAACCATCCAGTACCTGAAGGAGGCTGGAAATTGTTTCCTACAGGAAAGCTGGACAGGGACTTATTACAGTGGTGTGTGACATCAGAACAAGGGGCAATGGGAGGATAGCTTTACACAAAATATTAGGAAGAAATTCTTTGCTGTAAGTGTGGTGTGACACTGAAAAAGGTTGCCTATAAATGTTGTGGATAAGCTCCCCCTGGAGTTGTCCAAGGCCAGGTTGGATGGAGCTTTGAGCAACCTGGTCTATTGAGAGTTGTCAATGCCTCAATCAGGGGGATTGGAAATACGTGGTTCCTTCCAATCCAAACTGTTCTATGATTCTATGACTCTTAATGTGAATTTGTGATCCCTTATCTTTTCACAACACACTTGTCAAAACACAAATATAGTTAAATATAGAAACATGCCCATGGATGGCTATGTATATGTAAGTGTATTCTTAAACATACACATACATCAAATTTTATACTTGTGAGAACTTAGTGAATAGCTACAATCTCAGAGTTCTGAACCAAACAGCCCAGGAAAGGTAACAAAGAATTCCTATAACTGCATCAGTTCTGACAGTTTCCATATTTATTTCATTCCAGTCTGTTACAGTGTACAATATCCTACTCTTCCAACATATCTGAGAACCAAGGTTTACAAGGAAAGTACCAGAGATCTTTGGTACACATGTCTGTAGAAGGATAACGGGACACCTGCTGTAATTAGAAAATTAATTGCAAACACTTCTTGTATAGCTGAGTGGACTAGAATTTTCAGTGCTCAGATGTAATTAGAAAACATCTGTGAAGGAAAATCAATTGTTCCTGGTAGTCAATGGCTAATTTTCCACAATCAGAATAAATAATGCAGTATGATATCTTTGAAATGAGCAAGTAACTATTTCTCCTTTCTTTATTATTTTAACGTATCTCCTTTTATTTGTGCTAGATATCCTTTATTTTCATCACAACTAATTTCCACTGTTCTTAGATCTTCTTAATGATATTTAAACCCTGTTTTGCTGTAAAAACCAGCCTGCTACAGAGTTCTTTAAGGTGACGATTTATGATTCATGAAGGAAGAGTCGAACAAATGCTTATAAATTGCTCTGTGATGGTTTCATAACGGAAGACTTGCCAAATGAAAAAAAGTTGAATCCCATCAATGAAATTGCACATTTATTAATATTAATAAGTATTTGACCCGTCAGAGGAATAAAGTCTTCAGATTCTATTTCTTGATCTTCAAAGTGTCTTTGAGATACGCCTGCATTCCAATGTGCTAATTTTCTTTTTGTTGACATTGTCAAGAAAGGGGGAGGAGGTGAAGTGAATTGTGTCCCTCATGTAGCATGAGTAACAGATTGCTGGATGAACCCCTGCAGTTGCAATCCTGAGATCAAATTACAATGAATTTGAAGTCTGGGAGGAGAATATGAGTTTCGAGTTATTAGTATTTGTATTATCCTAGTGCTGTTAATATTGATTTAATCTTATGCAGTGACAGAAATTGAAATGCCAGGAGTGATAGCTGTGCTGAACAGCTTTGAGCATGTAAAATGGTATGGTGTTCAATTAAATCACCTTTGCTTCATCTGTTTATATTAAGCTGTGCCGTAAATTTAATCTCTCATTACATGATTTGGGTCCAAATTTACATAGAGTTAGAAATAGGCAAGCAAGACGCATGTATTTGCAAGAATATTTCCAGTGACCCCTTATTAGTCTGAAGATCTGTTTCCTTAAAGAGAGAAATGCTGCAGTGAGCCTACCTTACAGGAACCAGCATGGCTCTCCAGGACCAAAACTGACCCTACTTGTTGTCTGTTTGTACAGTGCTTAGCCCAGTGATGCCCTGATCAATAATCTGAACCCTAAGGAATTACTCCAGTAGAGCCAAGTATTGAGACAACCGTGTTAACAGCATTCTGGGAGTAGTCCAAAGCTACCCTGCCCACTGTGCCGCTCTCCTGCTGCAGACGTTTCCTGCTCTGGCAGGGGCAGGACCTGCTTGTCCCCAAGCGCTGGTTTGTCAGCCTTAACACTCAGCTGCACATTGTAAAACTTCCTGCACCTCTGGCAGGGAAGGCAAGACAGACGTTCATGCAGTAAGTTTATTATAATTGTGCTTTTAAAGTTTTTTCCTCAGTCATCAGGGTTGCATGGCTGGGAGTGAAGGATTCTGCCTTCAGCCCTAAATTAGATGCAAGAACCCTGGACCAGTTTCGTGTCACTGGTTTTAAATCAACTTGTTCATTTAAGGACACGATTCTGCTAAACATAGCTATTCTGAAAAATATATTTAATGATAAATTTGCTAAAAATACCATGTAGAATGAGAATAAGGAGTTCTATCCCATATTTATTTGGGAAAAATAGCAAAATATTTTCACAGCTTCTAAACTAGTCTGCCAGAAAATTTCCTATTTGCAGTTTTGGGCATAGAAATAAGTTAACTGAAATAAAGGCGATATTGTAACAGCAGTTATTTATATGAAGCACGTTTCTGAGAATTTTTTGGGTGACAAAATTCAGAGAGATTCCTAGAATCTAGATAAAGAGAAAATATTTTCAGCATGTTATCAAGAACAGATGCACTGACATATGTACATATAAAACCTTAGAGTTTTAAGAGGCTATCTTTCCTTGGCAGGTTTCATATTAAACAGTGAAATAAATCTGAGACAGGATGTATTCATTTACTCAGAATTATAAGACTGCCTTTAGCAAGAACATTAAACACTGGCAGTGGAGTTACATTTCAAATAAAAGCTCTAAACATTGCCTCCTTTCCGTATGATAATTTTACATTCTGTAACTGTGGTGAGTTTTCTTCTAATTTATACCAGCCTAGTTGAAATGAAAATAAGGGTCAAATGGTTTCACAGGATAAATAATTTGTTTCTCTGTGCCAGCTTCATGTTCAGACAAGGCAGATAGAGACCAAAAGCTGCATCATCTGGTAGTTCAGTAACCTATGTTAAATGAATTTTGTGATCTCATCCCTGTTCCCAGAGGATGAATATCTCCTGACAATAGGCAAGCAAACAAACAAACAAGCAAATAAATAAAGATGTGCCATCACAACTGCTATGCTTCCTGAGAAGACTCTATAAAGGGGTCAAACACTAAGGCCAAGTGCTGGAAGGACACAGAGAACAAGCTATTCCTTATACCTTCTAGGAAATTTCTCAAGTTAAGGATAGTTGACGAGATAGAAACAATCTGAAATCTCTTTATGAGTATTGAAATTGCATGGAAATTCTCTTCAAGCTGAAAACTGGACAGATTTTTTTAATGAGTGAGAAGATCTCTTTGAAATGCTCAGTATGAGGTGAGTGAATTGTACACCTGAATGGCAAACTATAGATTAGTGTGAAAGTCAAAAACCAGGAGAGGAAAAGGAAAGGCTATTGAGCTAAGCAAAGATTTTAAATGAAGTGCAGGATCTCTTAACTATATGTTTTCCTTTACCCCTGTATTCCACAGCACTGCTTTATTTCCATTGTTAGCACAGCTAATGTATCTAATGAAAAAGATGTGTTACTACTACTACTACTAGAGGAGGGATGCTAACAGCTTTGCAAAAACTGTTAACATTTTATAACAGAAACCCAGACTCAAAATTCTCCAGATTCATTCATTCAAACTTTTCTTTCTCTTTGCTGTAAGTTTTCAACCTCTCTGAGCTTTTTTGCAGGTGACCGTGTTCTGATTCTAGAAAGCACAGTGGGCACTGAAACTCCCTATAAGCTCTGAATCTCCTTCCATTTATTGGTATGTCAGTCCATGAAGCAGCCAGGCACAGATATTATACAATAGCAGTGGAGGGTCATAGTGTCCTAAAAATATTTGGATTTAAATATATATATATATGTTAATGTTATAAAAATCCTAATGCCACAGCTTCCTCTTTTGCATCCAGTAGTGACTGCTGTAACTAGAAGTTGGACTTTGAATTAGGCTATTCCGTTGATTCATACAGAATTTGATAAGACCAAAAAAAAAAGGAACAGAAAACATGGCATCTGAAAAATAGTGTAGACAGAAGAAGAAGGGGGAAAGCAGACACTTGAGAAATTTTTCAAGCATGATTCTTTGTCTTCTTGAACTCTGATTTAAAGGTTGCTTAGCAACAGTGGCAGTAACAGCTGGGACACCCTTGATCTTGTTGTGTAAACTATTAAAAATAGGTGATAGAAAGTGGCACCATGGAAACAATGACAATTCTGAAGCAGGTGTCTGCAGTGCTTCTTTTCAGCTTAATGTCAGAGGTGTAAATTACAGAATTACTTTTTTCCTTTAAGCTGAATTCTCAGGGAGGAAGGAAGGAAGGAAGGAAGGAAGGAAGGAAGGAAGGAAGGAAGG
>NW_024962252.1:50641716-50656447 GCF_019238085.1 Lagopus leucura | reverse complement strand
GAAGGAAGGAAGGAAGGAAGGAAGGAAGGAAGGAAGGAAGGAAGGAATCTTTGTATCTCTAAAGTTAAAATGACTGAAGATAGTATTTTCCTATTCTGTGGCATGGTACTGCTTCTGATTACTGCTTTATGCAGTTTCTTGCCAAAGCCTTTAGAGGATCTTCATTGCCAGAGACTCAGATCATTTTACCCCAATGAATTACTGAAGCAGTACTTCAACAAGGAGTGCAACTGGTATTTACAGCATTAACCTCCGCTATGAAAGGAATCATAACCTTGATTTCAGCTGGACAGGTTAGCTGAAGCCTCACCCCTAATTATTCCTATTAAAATCATATTCTGAAATTCTTACCTTTTTACTGAGCTAACATTCACAGGTGGAAATAATAAAAACAGACACCAGAATCTGCAATGCTTGTTCTTAAAATATTCAGAGACTCAGGGTCAGGATTCTTTTAATATGACTTGTAAATCTAGGGCATGCAGAAGAATACCAATTCTCAGAAGCAGTCACTTTCTGCTGTGTGAGGAAGGCTTCTTTTTAGGATCTTAACTTCAATGCCTGTGTTTAAGAAGATTGATTTCTTTAAAAACGTAAGGACTATCTTTTATTAGGTAAAGATTATTAAATTCCATATCATGAGTGACATTTTAATATAAATATTAAAAAAAGATAAATAATATCCCTGGTCCACTGCAAAATTTTAAAGAAAATGTATTTGTAATGGAGAAATAGAGTCAAATATTCATAAAAGACTTAGAGATCCATGCCAGTTAGGCATTTTGAGAACTCTTCCCTTATTTTATGATGGGAGTATTTGCGTTCTGATGAACTAATAATCACCAATAAGACAACTGAAACAAAGCAGGATCTGGGAGAAAAAACAAAGCAACAACAAAAATATCTGGTCAATAAATCTTGCTTAAATACAAATTTCAATACCAATTACTTAGGACATTCTGTCTGACTGAAAAACTCCATCACTTTACTGCAATAATTGGAGAAATCAGCTTAATTTTTTTAACATAGCTTATGCATCTGAAAACTATTTTCTCCTCTGAGTGTCCTTACTGATGCTGAGATTGGCTCATTGCTAAAATAGTATTTTGTATTTCTTCAAAAAGAGGAATTAAGGGTTGAAATGCATAGTTTTGGTAAGATACTGTAGTGTACTTTAACATTATTGGAAGGCATTTTGAATCTCATGCTGAGACAGAATAGAATTGACATATAACGGCATTGCTTCCCAAAGAGTTAACCTGACTGGAGAGTAAATTGTGGGTATAAGACTTATTATTTCAGTTTACAAGAAACTTCATGGGAACCTTTATTTTATTCTCAGCTGGGTGAGCAAAGCAACAGTATAAGGTAGAATGAAAGTTACAGTCTTTTTCTTCCAATCTAATCTGATCTTACATACTTTCATACATTGTTAGAAAGAACAATTACTCAGACGCATTCAAATAGTCCCACTGACACTAGGCTTTATTTGAAAGAATGTTAATAGTATTAAATTTTTGTGCTCAGCACACATTTCTTCAAAGACTTCTCTGTAGTGTACAAGAGAGATCTGCTAGCCAAGCTGATAAACTTGTCTCCTTGACCCCTGTGAATTAAGCTAAGTGCTGAAGCTGACTTCACTGAAGCCTGTTCTTGCCAAGAGTTTCATAGGAACAATTCTGCAATAATCTAGTAACACTGAATTATTTATTTTCCTCAAATTATTTTGTGAAGTAATATATTTGATTTCTATTATCCCATCTGTTTGAAAACCAGCATGTCCTCTGTAATTTGAATGAATGGGGAGTTGTCAAAAGTGTAGAATTTATTTTCAGTATTCCATAGATAAATCTTTCAGTTTTTATTAGTAGCAACTAATTCACAAACAAGGACATTTGAAAAAGTTGTATTGAGAAATTTAGGTAATGAGCTTTTTTCTTATTAAATTTGTGAAATATCTAAATGCTGGTATGATGGCTACCAGTTGGTGGTTGGAGTAGAGACTTTCCATTTTTATCTTCATCTGAGTATTATTCTAAAAATCAGACGAAATCAATTGAATTACCTAAGAAATAAAATAGCATAATTGACTGTAATATCTTTTACAGATTAAGAATACATAACTTACATCTGATGCAGAGAATGTCTCATTATTTAAGAATTTCAGGGAAAATAAAACTCACCACAGTTATGGCTAATCTGCTTTATGTATGTTATACCAACACATTCTTTGAATTATATCAATAAGTTCTATGTCAATATACAGACTTTACAGTATCAAGGGGTTTCATGTTGCCTTCACTCTTTTCTAATACCCTACATTTGTTATGTTCCTAATACATTTTAATGTAATAATAACCACGTACTATACTTTTTAGGTAAGGAGGTCTTTTTAATTGACATCACAAGCAGGTGGCTTGCCAGATGGAGGACTTTGAGAGGTAAGTTCAAGGGAATGATAATTGTACAGTTTCCATTATTAGCCTATTCATTTTTCTATGGATCCTTACAGGTCTTTAAAAACCTGCTTTCTTCCTGTTTCCTAATAAATAAAACCCTACTGAAAGGTGAGATAACTGTTTGGGGTCACTCAAAGATCAGTAACAAAACTTCACAGTAACTTAGGACCATCCTGGATTTACTTGCAGTCCGTTACAGAAATAAGATATTTCTACTTTAACACATTAACAAACCCGACCACAACATACTGCACAAACGTTTTTTTCTTTATTTGAATGAGATGGAAAGAACAATTGAAGCTACAGATGTCTGTCATACTGCTGGAACTGTCTGAGATATTTGGTAAGTTAAAAAGGAGAGCAGAGTAGGTATAACTAATTTTGGTCTACCCACTCGGCAGAACATCCTCTAACTCATCACTTTGTCTGGCAGAAGTGTTATCTGAAAACTTTTCTGGTAGCAACTGAGGTTACAAACCCTTTGGCTTAACTGCTGCCTTCTGTGTTTGTGTGAAGTCAAGAATAGTATGCTCCTGACTTAATATGGTAAACCCCCTAAAACTGCTTTCCCCAGATGAGATTAAGATAAAATAATCATAGTATAGATAAGATTACAAATCTTCTTATATCCCTCTTTGGTGATACTGCCCCCAAAAATGAAGCAAAAGAAAAATAATGAGGAGCCATAGGAAAGCCATTAATCATCTTCTATTCCAAATGAGTTGCCACAAAACTTTTAAATTGAACAAATTGAAATGTGAGAACCAAACTTGGCTGTGTGTTTTTCCCTTTTTCTTCTGCCAAGGTTCTGAAGCACAGGATCTTTGTGCTCCTTGTAGGGGTCACCCATCCCAAGAGATAGAAGGGCACCAGGTCTGAGCAGCACGTAACTTTTGGGTAGAAAGTAAAGACAAGATGCATCTGATTGAATGTATCCTGTAACTTCACCTCATCCCACTGAGCAGTTTGGGGCAGAGGAGAGAAGGGACCACTCTCAGTAATGGGAATGGTAAGTAAGGACTCAGGATTAAGATCTTCCTTTCCACTCCTGCCTCAGCTGTCTGTGTGGCTTGGAGGTCAGCATGGAGCTGTGGGGGAAACCTGGGGATAAAATTAAGGAAGAGCTTGAGTGGACCCCCGTGCAAAAGATGAAAAGAACTTAGGAGTCTCTCAGATTTGGCTGGTCATCTGTGGTATATGACATCTGTGGTTATACTCAGTGTCCTGACATCCTTCATCTCTGATAAGAAAGAAATTTCCCACCTGCATTTGAATCTTCTCTCCCCCTCCTCCATTCCCTCTTCTTGCCGCTCTTTCCATATTTGCTTGATTCAGCATTTTGAAGATCTGTGTGTGAAGCTGTTTTCTGTACATGCTAGCAAATAAACATATGGAGCAGTCCAACAAAACCTCCTCTTGCTGATTTCACTGCCTGCTGGGCAGTATAATGAACCACCACATAAACTGTTTACCAGCAGTATTTTGAGATTAATGATTGAAAAAATAAGCCCAAGAATGGTAATACAAGAGCTGAAAAATGGAATCACAGATTTCTCAGAAGAGATGCATTTTACTCTTGCTATGCCCTGACAGGTATCTTCCCATCAGGGCTGCAGTTTGCAATGCAGAATTTAATCGGATGTTCAAGACAATTAAAAACACATTTTGAAGTGCTTTTGGGAAAGACATGTGGAATGAAGGGAAAGTTTTTAAATGGACTTAAAATGATTTTACAGTTCAGTTCCCCTCAATACTCCTATTAAAATGTTTCTTATTGTTACTTTCAGTCTGTTTGTAGATTTACAGTATCAGCAAAACAATTATGGACACTGTATTATCAAATAAAATGCACATTAGAAGGATTAATGTTTTTTTTTTTTTTAATCTCAGTAGCAGCATTTCATGCAGAGGCTAGAAGAAACAAAAATATTTTATTCACAAGGGAAAGGGGGGAAATTAGAAGATTTCATGAGCAGGTATTGGACATCAAGATCCATACCTGTGCAGTAGAGATTCCATTTTCAGAGGTTTACTGGGACACCTAATAGTCTCAGAGAACCTGAGTAGTCAGTAAGACTACTGCTCTGTGACCTGGATAGAGCCCATGAGCCAGCTAGATAGATTTGCATGAGATGTGGAAGCAATGAATAGTTCCTGATGTTTACTTGAGAATCTCATCTCAGACCCCAAAAGATGTGAGGTATTTCCTTTATTCTATCCTTATCCTTTATGCTTTCCCTGTGGGAGGAACAAATGGAACCACTAGAGGAATTTGCTTCCAAAAACTTTATTTCAAAGATCCACGTGGCTCTTTTAGAAAAAAACATTCCATAGCAGTTTTACACCATGATTATGCCTTTTTAATGTTCTCATATCTGAAATCAATATATGTGCCCTCCTGAGTATTCCAAAGGAAACAAAAGTGAGTCTTTTCAAACTCAGTGGAGCAAATTATGCTTTCAGTAAAACATGCAATTTTGGCCACGTTACATATGAAAAAAAATATATTGCGTATTATTTTACATGGATACTTATTTATTTTTTTAGAATATCTTTCTCTTTTCGAGGCTCACTGTCCCTTCTGGCACTCGGGCTACATAGTACTGAATGTGTGACACCACATTAATTTCCATAGCAGGGGATTATAATATTACAAACATGGGATTAGGTCCACATGAAGGATGAAAGCAAGAACATAAGTGAAATGTGAGGAATAGACCTTCTATTTATTTATTTCTCTATTTGCCAGGCAAACAAATAATACTGTTAAGAAGAAAGCAACTGGCCAAGTGAACATTTCCAACTTAACCTGAACTCCTGATCCATGGGCATATTGGATTTTACCTAATACATTTTTTACCCAGAGAAAAATTCAGAGTTGTTTGCTTTCTTTTGCTTTCCACTGCAGCAGAGCTATTCAATACAGAATCTGAAACAATATCCTGGGGCTATTTTCATACAATTTAGCATCTTGTATTCATGTGCATCAGGGAACAGCTATGCTTCCCATTCACGTTGCTAAGTTATTGCAGTACATTTGTGGTTGATTTTTCCATTGATGCTAGAGCAGTGTATAATTAGCAGTGAATAACTTGTTCCATGAATTCAACCTCATTTTCCTTTTTGTGGAATGGCCACAAATAGATAAAACCATATCTCTTATTCCATTTCAATATAAATGAAGAGAAGCTTTCTGTTTTAAGTTCTGAGCATTTTGCTGCAATTATTCAGTAACTGAATTTGGATATTAAATATGCGCTTGAGAGTTATGATTTTTCACTTAATTTCCATAGTTTTTTATAATTTAAGAAGTGTTACTATTTCAGGATGATATATTAATTTGATACAAACTAGCATAAATTTTAGTGTAGGAGTTATTTGTATGGCTGAAGAAAGAAAACTGAAGTGACATATTACATATAAAAGTCATGGCCAGAGGGGGAAAATAAAAAATATAAAAAGCCCACAGGCTGAAATAAAAATAAGCATAAATTTTAAAAATCCACCTTGTTTCTCTGCAAGAAAATTTAAAAAGCTCTCCCACCTTCCTTAAAACAGGTTGTGATGTCTTTCTTAATGGGACAACTGGTTCATTATTCAGGAATCTTGATGAAGACAAGAAGCCCTATTTTGTTTCAAAAAGGTAGGAAGAGATCCTTTTCAAATTTCTTTTTCACACTGTTTTCTTCTGTTATGCTGTATCAACTCCTACTTTCCTTGTGGTCCAAGCAACAGTCAGTTTTATCTTCATGCTTAGATTTAAGTTAAGCTATGTAGAGCAATGACCCCTTTCATAGGAAATTTTCATAGCAGGTCTGAAAACATATGTATTAAAATGCATTCTTTATGATTTATTTGCAGTGATAGATACCGCTTTTCTTGAAGAAAATGAAGATGCACATCTATTACAAACCCAGAGAAAGCATATGATTAATCCATTTTAACTACCTCTTAATCTAAGGGTACTATCAATAATACTCAAGTACTCTATGTTTAACTGTTAGAATAATATGATGACACAGATTCATTTCTCAGGGAGAGCAGGGTGAACAAATGAAGTCTCTGAACTACCTTTGGTAGCTTTACATCAGTTTCTTATAAGAGACCATGCATTCATGGAAAAAAATTATGGAAAATAATAAAGATGTGATATGAGTCACAAAGTATCCAAAATACATACCACAGGTAAGAGACCAGTTTAGGTAAAAATGAATACAATAAAGAACAGACATAATTCCCCATTTGTCAAGGCTAAACCCTGATCCCGAAAACAACGTGAACAGCTCTCCAATACCTCCTTTGCAAACGGCTAAAATTGTTAAAATTAAAATTGTCTTTGAATGAACTATGCAAATCAGACTTACGTACCTGGTGTACATTAAATGTAGGCATACACTGCCAGTGCCCAACTGATGAAACCACCAGATAATCTAATATTCCCAATGTGTACTTAATTTGAAGATCAGACTTGGGAGCATAGGATCTAGAGAATTGTCCATTGAAAATAATATGTGCACTTTGGGCTGTGCACTTTAGGCTGGAGAGTCTGGAGAATTTATGAGAAAAAAAGGAAGAAAAAACAGTGAGCGAGAGCATTTTCTTGCCAAGTATATTTATCCAAGCTCAAGATTAATCCACAAGAGCATAGAGGCGGAAGATTAAGGAACTAAAGACAGTTTTCATTCCTTGCTGTATTTCATTTTTACTTTGAAGCTGTTTGAAGGGATACGTCTATAACATTGCATTCTGTCAAAAACAAGGCACTGTTCATGAAACAGATGTCCAATATATTTGTACAATTTGAGTAGTGGCACATACATATAGTTGCACAACAGAAGCTGGGCTCTCACAGAATCTGCAGAGGAATTTATCATATGTGAGTAAGAAATAATAACAAAAAAATCCTATTTCAAACCCTGCTTTGCTTTCAAGCAGCACTAGAATTAAGATTGCATTTACACTGAGGATAGGAGAATTTTGATGAAACATTTTTCCCAATAAAAATATAAATTCCTCATCTAAATTTAAATGAAAGTCGGGAATCATACATAGTCAAACAGTATAGACATTCTAAGTTTGCACTACAGAATAAGAACAGAGAAATTAAAATTTAGTATGCTATATTATGGACTTAATTAAAATATGAGAGGCATTAATTCAGTCAGATAGTAAAGCTGTGTTTAAAAATATCCTTGCAGCCTAATATTGCACACCAAATACTTGGCTCAATTAAATAGAGTATTGATTTGTACGCATAGATAACTCAAGGGTTCAAAGCAAGGCATAATGTGCTATTTTTTTGGTACAGACAAATTTGCTAAGTTCTAATATTGCATAGGTGGATTTCCATTTATCTAACATCATAATACTGCAATGCTAGATGCAGTAATTACATTTTTGAAGGAAAAATAAAACTTTATCATACAGAAACATCCTATGTATATTGCCAAAAAAGGACATAAAATAGGCTCTGTAGGAAACTATGACTTAAGAAAAGCAATAGGAATGCTGTAAATAATATAGTATCTTGAACATGTCAGGGAAGGAATAACTTTCTATACATTCTTTAAATCAAAAATATCAAAAAGAAGGCATTGATTCTGGTAACGTCCTGGTTTCAGCTGGGATGGAGCTCAATTTCTTCAGACTCTGATACGATGTTGTGCTATGTCTTGAGGAGAAAAGAATTGTTGATAACTCAGCAATGTTTCTAACTATTGTTGAGTAGTGCTGTACAGAGCCAAGTTTTTCAGCTTCTCACGGTATTCTACCGACGAGGGGGCTGAAGGGGCACAAGGTGTTGGCAGGGGATAGAACAAAGACTGACCAAATGGATATTCCATGCCATATAACATCTTGTGAAAAAACTTTATAATTGAGAGGAGATGGCCAGGGGTACAGCTGCTGCTTGGAAACTGGCTGGGCATTAGTTGGTAGATAGTGAGCAATTGCTTGTGCATCACTTTGAATATTTATTTATTTATTTATCATAAATGTTCTTTCCCTCTTTCTTTTCTGTCTGAGTAGATAATTTTTATCTCAACCTATGACTTCTACATTTTTTTTCCAATTCTCTTCCCAGTCTCACTGGAGGGTTCAAAGTGAGTGAACAACTGTGTTGTGTTCAGCTGCTTATTGTGTTAAACCATGACATAAAAGAAAGTACAAGAAGGGTAAGATCCAAATGACTTAGAGAATTCTATAGACAGATATTTGCAGAAATTTGATCACAGAAACTTTGAAGAAAAGCAGTTATAGAAAACAAGAACACACAGAACCGTCAGATTGTGTCTCAAGTCAAGGCAAGTCTGGAATTCTACCCTGAACTTTTCTTCAGAATTCATCATAGCAAGACTATGGCTATGCACAGTGTATTATCTAGTATTTACATAGTTATTTTGGTGCAGTTTTTACTTAGTTTTGCAGTGTGTAGAAAGCCAAGATATTTTGGAAATGGTATAACTTAACACAGGCCTTTCCAAGATGACATCAAAGTGAGTCTTATTTTCAGTATTTTCTCATTTAATGCCATATAAAAGAAAGGAAAAATTTGTGATTTTAGTCTAAAAGTAATATTCAGGGAAAAGGAAGTATCTACATGCTGATTTCTTTGACCAAAATGCAGAACATATTTAACCAGATGCAAGAAAAAAAGGGGAAGCTTTGACCCAGTTTAAGAGCTAAGAAAAGCCTTTACTAACTCAGAGGAAACAGAATTTCACCTTGTGTCTTAAAGGACAGAGATAAATGGTTGCTCAAAGAGACCAAATATCGAAGTGATAACTCTTGTGAATGTAAACTGCATGCACACACCACATGGGTCCTGACTCCAAGAATAAGGAACTGAGCATCACTTGTGTTGTAACATACTTATGGACAATCATTTAAGGAAAAAAATCTTGTGGTCAGAACACTTTAAAATTACTTTTTGAGGAAGAAACATGAACTGCCTATGCTAATTTTCTATCTTAGATGTTACAGTTCAAGAAGGAAAAGAAAAATTTCAGAGAAAATCATATATTTCTATGATCTGGAATCAAGCATAACAAATCTAGAAAATTATTTGCATTCCAAGCACTGCAAGCCTTTCTAACTCAGTGGAAACAGAAGCTAAATGATGGTGATGTTTTTGGATTGATTTGTTTTGGTCTCAGCATCATTTCCAGGCTAACAGAGATTGCTCTCTATCTACTGTCCTTAGATCTGAAGCAGGAAGCCAGAGTGTTTCTTCAGACCTTGATGAGAATTTTAGTATCTGAAGTAAAAGTAAGTGCATAAAATGATTTCATTGGCTCACATGAATTGGGTACATACAACTGAATTACCAGTATCTTTTTTTGTGCTGCCAAGATCTCTTCTTTGAACCATGCATACATATAATTGGCCTTTACAATTCAAAAGATTGATATTTAGGACTTGTGGTGTCTCTATGAGTACATCTGGCTTGTACAGCAACATTTCATTTTATCTTCTTTACTACTTTAAAATCTCATGCAATGTTTCTTAGTAACTGTAATAAAATGACTCTGCATAAAAAGACAATAAAAGACCATTCTACCAGAAAACAGAAGGTAACTTCTTCCTGTCTTATCTTGAATGTACTGTGTACGCTGAGGAACTGATAATTTTCTTGATCATGTGCTTTACAGTTTTTTGACAACTCTGGATTTTCATGTTGTACCACAGCAGAAATTCCATTATTAAATCTTACAGCTGAAATGGGAGGTACTATAATAAAACAGTGTATGAAAGGAACAAAGTGCAATAATGTGTCGGTAAAAACTGGCCCAGTGAATTTAACAAGACAGACTAAATTATTTTGATGGATGGGCTACTCCCTGGATAAGGAATTGGCTGGATGCTTATGCTCTGAGTGTTGTGATCAATGGCTCAGTGTCCAAATGAAAGCTGGTGATGACTGGTGCTCCTCAGGGAACCAGGGATATCTTTGTTAGTGACACGGACAGTGGGACTGGGTGCACCCTCAGCAAGATTGAAGGTAACACCAAGCTTAGTAGTGCAGTTGATATGCCAGAGGGAAGGGATTCCACCCACAGAGACCTGGACAGGCCAAGAGGTGGGTCCATGACAGCACTGTGAAGCTCAGCATGGCCAAGTACAGAGTCCTGTACCTAGGCAAAGGCAATCCCAAGTGCATATACAGGTTTGTCAGAGAATGGCTTGTGAGCAGCCCTGAGGAGAAGGATTTGGGGATATCACTTGATGAAAGATTCAACATGAGCAGGCCATGTGTACTTGCAGCCCAGAAGGCCAACACTATTCTGTGTTGCATCAAGAGAATTGTGACCAGCAAGTAGAGGAAGGTGATTCTGCCCCTCTACACTGCTCTCATGAGACCCCACCTGGAATACTGCATCCAGTTCTGGGGCCCCCAACACAAGGAGAACTTCAAGATGTTGGAATGAGTCCAGAAGAGGGCCACAAAGAGGGCTGGAGAACCTCTTCTGCAATGACAGGTGAGAGAGCTAGGGCTCTTTGGCCAAGAGGAGGCTCCAAAAAGACTTAATAGCAACCATCCAGTACCTGAAGGAGGCCTACAGGAAAGCTGGACAGGGACTTATTACAGTGGTGTGTGACATCAGAACAAGGGGCAATGGGAGGGTAGATTTAGACAAAATATTAAGAAGAAATTCTTTGCTGTAAGTGTGGTGTGACACTGAAACAGGTTGCCTATAAATGTTGTGGATGTGCCCCCCTGGAGTTGTCCAAGGCCAGGTTGGATGGAGCTTTGAGCACCCTGGTCTATTGAGAGTTGTCAATGCCTACATTAGGGGGGCTGGAAGTAGATGATCTTAAATGTCCCTTCCAACCCAAATCATTCTATTATTTTATGATTAATTCCATGAATAATAGTCAAAATGGTCTTTATCAAAATATGTAGGACATAAAAACTAAAAAAAAAAAAACTGGATGAGGTTTAACAAAAGGAAGTGTAGAATCTTGCATCTGGGGAGGAATAATTCCATGCACCAGTACAGGTTGGGGGATGACCTGCTGGAGGGGAGCTCTGCAGGGAGGGACCTGGGTGTCCTGGTGGACGACAGGTTGGCCATGAGCTAGCAGTGTGCCCTTGTGGCCAAGAGGGCCAGTGGCATTCTGGGGTGCATTAAAAAGAGCGTGGCCAGCAGGTCGAGGGAGGTGACGGAGCACTGGAACAGGCTGCCCAGGGAGGTGGTGGAGTCTCCTTCTCTGGAGATGTTCAAGACCTGCCTGGATGCCTACCTGTGCGACCTGCTGTAGGGAACCTGCTTTGGCAGGGGGGTTGGACTCGATGATCTCTGGAGATCCCTTTCAACCCCTACAATTCTGTGTGATTCTGTGATATGATATGCATTAAACTAGATATTTTTCTTCTTATTCCAAACTTTGCATAACCTTTGCTAAAATTGTGATTCAATGTTCCTTTTATTGTATTTTTCTTTTTTTTCCCCCTCTTAAAGTAAATGAGTGCACTTGCATTTAGCTATAAGATTGTGCAAATTCTACCCTGTTAACAAGTAAATTTTTTACAGAGCTCTGAACATATGCAAATCCCTTGAGTATTAGCAAACCATGAAAGGTTCTCACACTGATTATAAAAGAAGAGTTTATTAAACCTCTGTTTATATGATAGATGCATTCACAAGGATAACTTCGATGTAAAAACTTATGTGGACAGCATGGTGTTTTCCTTTGCAGGCATCAGATGTTTACTCTTTGTTACTTCCTTGATTAAAAGATTGGGGGAAGATTGCTCATTGCCAAAATATTAGATATAACTCATGTGTCACAACCTAGCCTAGCTCTGTGAATTCCATTCACTGGCATTTTCAAAAGCCTCTCCTAAACTATTTTTTACTTAGGTCATTTTTGGCTTCTTCCTGCCTACCCTGTCAATTCATTCACTTTTTTTTTTTTTTCTCAGAAAAGACAGTCAAACTTGTTCACCTTTCAGTAATTAGTTTGTCACTTCATAGTAATAATAATAACTCAAATGAGTGAGAAATAGTTCATCACTGAATGAAAAATGTAGCAGCTTGAACTATTAGCTGCCAGTTATACTATATAGAAGGAAAACTTGTGCACAACAAAGGATTCCCTAAGGATTTCACAAGCTAGAAACTTGAACATGCCTACAAATTAAATCCACAAAGAACAAAAGATGCCCAGTTTTTGTAGAGAAATTATGGTAATGAAGTCATGGACATTCAGCAATTCTTTATGAAGGTATTGAGGGAAGCAGAGAGAGGTTGTCTATTAATTAAATACTTACTGAGGATTACAGGTTGCTTGAATGAAATTTGGCCCCTCATTTATGTTGACACCTTCCTAAATGTCTGATTACCTGTATATCCAAACGTGAAATTTATCTTCACTGCCTATGCATGAAGGTGTGTAAATACAGTAATTGATATGTTATCATAGGCAGATAGCAACTATTTTGAGGTTTTCTCTCTTTCATTCTATCTGAATATAAACCACCTCAGTTCAGAAACTGGGTAGTGTTATGGTCTTCTACCTCACAAGTGCTTTGGATAAAAATAATGATTTACTTCAGGGACTCATCTCAGAGGGAAACTGACCATTATCTCACCAATCACTAAAAAAAGAGCGAAGCAATAATTCACTTTTTTTTTTTTTTTTTTTTTTAATTATTAATATTTTTGTCATTGCACACATTGGGGAACTTAGAGATATCTGAAGACATCTGAACACCTCTGGGCTGAGGTGAATAGGATGAGATTCAGCAAGGCCAAGTGCCAGGTCCTGCACTTTGGCCATAATAATCACATGCAGCACTATAGGCTTGGGGATGAATGGCTGAATGACTGTGAAGAGGAAGGGGACCTTGCGGTGTTGTTTGAATGCTTGGCTGAACATGAGCTGACAGTGTGCCCAGGTGGCCAAGAGAGCCAATGGCATCCTGGCTTGCACTAGAAATTGTGTGGCCAGCAGGAGCGGGGAGGTGATCATCCCTCTCTACTCAGCACTGGTGAGGCTGCACCTTGAGTACTGTAATCAGTTTTGGGTCCCAGACTACAAAAAAGACCAATGACCAAAGGCAATGAAACTGATGAGTGGTCTGGAGCACAAGTCTTACGAGAAGCAGCTGAGTGAGCTGCGATTGTTCAGTCTGGAGAAGAGGAGGCTCAGAGGAGACGTCATTGCACTCTTCAACTTCTTGAAGGAAGGTTATGATGAGGAGGGGTTTGGCCTCTTCTCTCGGGCAACAAACAGGACTCGAGGAAATGGCTGGAAGTTGTGCCAGAGGAAGTTTAGGTTAGACGTAAGGAAGAACATTTTCCTCTCACAGAGTGATCAGGCACTGGAATGGCTGCCCAGGGAAGTGGTGGAGTTGCCATCCCTGGCAGTGTTAAAGAGGTGTCTGGATGAGGAGCTACAAGACATTGTTTAGTAGCTTGTGGTAGCAATAGTAATGGGAGGGTAGTTGGACTAGATGATCTTGCAGGCCATCCCCAACCTCGTGATTCTAAGAATTCTAGGAGAATAATGCCCTGGGATACTCTATTTCTATATCCAAGAAATTAACTGTAGACATTAGTTTAGCTTCAGTCTTTGATATTTGTCATTTGAACTACTAACAGTAGTTCACATTGGTGTAAGAGAAACGTAAGTGATTGTGGATTTGAGACAATAAATATATATATACAGTATGATTGTTCATGTAAAAGCAGTACCATAAATGATGTGGGACAAGAGTGATAATCCTGCTAAAGATCACAGAATCATGGAATCACAGAAGGGCTTGGGTTGGAAGGGACCTTAAAGATCATGCAGTTCCAGCCTGCTATCAGTAGAGTTGCCACCCACTAGATGGGGCACAGCGTCCCATCCAACCTGGCCTAGAATGCCTCCAGGGATGGGGTATCCACAGCTTCTCTGGACAACATATTCCAGTGCCTCACTACTCTCTGTGCAAAGAATTTGCTCCTTTTTTGATTGAAAGGCTTGATATACCAAACTCAAAGCAAATTCTTTAATATCAGTTGAATAACCTTTATTCAGTTATGCAGAAACACCATCATTCTCTTGTATATGTCAAAGTGTTCCACTCTGAGTGATCTACTGATAGTTTTTAAAACTGAAGTACACATATGATGCTCTGCTAATAAACAGAATATTTAATCTAAAAATTTAATCAAATAAAGCAGCTGCAAAGATATGGAAGGCTGCCCCTGTAGTCTTCTGGAAATCATGGAGAAATAAATGATGAATTTTGAGTTTATTGCCACAAGGAAAGGAAAGGAAAG